>NW_023994280.1:0-479454 GCF_015586225.1 Lucilia sericata
TTGTCTATAGTCTAGTCTATAGTCTAGTCTATAGTCTAGTCTATAGTCTAGTCTAGTCTATAGTCTAGTCTATAGTCTAGTCTAGTCTATAGTCTAGTCTATAGTCTAGTCTGTAGTCTAGTCTATAGTCTAGTCTATAGTCTAGTCTATAGTCTAGTCTATAGTCTAGTCTATAGTCTAGTCTATAGTCTAGTCTATAGTCTAGTCTATAGTCTAGTCTATAGTCTAGTCTATAGTCTAGTCTATAGTCTAGTCTATAGTCTAGTCTATAGTCTAGTCTATAGTCTAGTCTATAGTCTAGTCTATAGTCTAGTCTATAGTCTAGTCTATAGTCTAGTCTATAGTCTAGTCTATAGTCTAGTCTATAGTCTAGTCTATAGTCTAGTCTATAGTCTAGTCTATAGTCTAGTCTATAGTCTAGTCTATAGTCTAGTCTATAGTCTAGTCTATAGTCTAGTCTATAGTCAAGTCTATAGTCTCTCTATAGTCTAGTCTATAGTCTAGTCTATAGTCAAGTCTATAGTCTAGTCTATAGTCTAGTCTATAGTCAGTCTATAGTCTAGTCTATAGTCTAGTCTATAGTCTAGTCTATAGTCTAGTCTATATCTAGTCTAGTCTAGTCTATAGTCTAGTCTATAGTCTAGTCTATAGTCTAGTCTATAGTCTAGTCTATAGTCTAGTCTATAGTCTAGTCTATAGTCTAGTCTATAGTCTAGTCTATAGTCTAGTCTATAGTCTAGTCTATAGTCTAGTCTATAGTCTAGTCTATAGTCTAGTCTATAGTCTAGTCTATAGTCTAGTCTATAGTCTAGTCTATAGTCTAGTCTATAGTCTAGTCTATAGTCTAGTCTATAGTCTAGTCTATAGTCTAGTCTATAGTCTAGTCTATAGTCTAGTCTATAGTCTAGTCTATAGTCTAGTCTATAGTCTAGTCTATAGTCTAGTCTATAGTCTAGTCTATAGTCTAGTCTATAGTCTAGTCTATAGTCTAGTCTATAGTCTAGTCTATAGTCTAGTCTATAGTCTAGTCTATAGTCTAGTCTATAGTCTAGTCTATAGTCTAGTCTATAGTCTAGTCTATAGTCTAGTCTATAGTCTAGTCTATAGTCTAGTCTATAGTCTAGTCTATAGTCTAGTCTTCTATAGTCTAGTCTATAGTTTCTAGTCTATAGTCTAGTCTATAGTCTAGTCTATAGTCTAGTCTATAGGGTAGTCTATAGTCTAGTCTATAGTCTAGTCCTATAGTCCAGTCCTATAGTCTAGTCTATAGTCTAGTCTATAGTCTAGTCTATAGTCTAGTCTATAGTCTAGTCTATAGCCTAGTCTATAGTGTAGTATATAGTGTAGTCTATAGTGTAGTATATAGTGTAGTCTATAGTGTAGTCTATAGTGTAATCTATAGTGTAGTCTATAGTGTAGTCTATAGTGTGTCTATAGTCTAGTCTATAGTCTAGTCTGTAGTCTAGTCTATAGTGTAGTCTATAATCTAGTCTATAGTCTAGTCTATAGTCTAGTCTATAGTCTAGTCTATAGTCTAGTCTATAGTCTAGTCTATAGTCTAGTCTATAGTCTAGTCTATAGTTTAGTCTATAGTACAGTCTATAGTCTAGTCTATAGTCTAGTCTATAGTCTAGACTGCAGTCTAGTTTATAGTCTAGTCTATAGTCTAGTCTATAGTCTAGACTGTAGTCTAGTTATAGTCTAGTCTATAGTCTAGTCTATAGTCTAGTCTATAGTCTAGTCTTTAGTCTAGTCTATAGTCTAGTCTAGTCTATAGTCTAGTCTATAATCTAGTCTATAGTCTAGTCTATAGTCTAGTCTATAGTCTAGTCTATAGTCTAGTCTATAGTCTAGTCTATAGTCTAGTCTATAGTCTAGTCTATAGTCTAGTCTATAGTCTAGTCTATAGTCTAGTCTATAGTCTAGTCTATAGTCTAATCTATAGTCTAGTCTATAGTCTAGTCTATAGTCTAGTCTATAGTCTAGTCTATAGTCTAGTCTATCTAGTCTATAGTCTAGTCTATAGTCTAGTCTATAGTGTAGTCAATAGTTTACTACTTTAAATCCTAAAAGTACTCTTATTGTTATACCACATATTTCTAAATTTTAATTTTCCATACCTGACTCTCATTTCCATTCCTGAATAATTTACAAATGTTTATTTTTCTCCCTACAATTTTGCAGCAGTCTATTGTCGATACACCCACTATTTGGAGAATTTGTTTATTTTCCAGCTACAAACGTAAACATTTTGAACTTATGCTAATTGTACACACACTCAGCCATTGGGTATATAAACATTTCAACACATCTATACAAGATATTTTTTATAGAATTTAATTTTTTTATCAACTAACAACAATAATAAAACCTGTGTTTTATTAATAAAAAATCAACATGCAAAAATGTTGACGTACACGAGACTAAATACCAAACAACACTAGTAGATAACATTTACATACTTAGCAAAAAACTATCTTTATCTTTAATTTAAATTTGTATGACACGGTGAGTAATTATTTCTAACGTTTCAAAGAATGTTGTTTGTTTTGTTTCTGCTAGTTAATTTGTTTACCAAAGTTTGAAAACCACTGCTTGCAATTGTTTTCTTTAATTTAGAGCTTTTTCTTTTGCTTACAAATCTTACATTTTTGGTTTCAGCAAAGCTTTCTTAACTTTAAACAATCGAACTTAAAAAAAATTTGTCTGGTATCAAACAAGTGTGTTTTAGGTTTATTTCGTTTACTTGCAACTTGTTTCATATTTATACAAAAAACCCGTTTTGTATTTAACAAATATTTTTATAGCTTTTTGTGTTTTTTTTTGAAAAGAGAGAGGGTTAAAGCGGGGTTTGTTTTGGTTAGAGTAAGAGTAAAAATTCATTATTGAAGAATTTCTGTTGTTTACCTTTCATTTCTTGAGCGTGTGTAAACAAACAAAACATAAGGTAAAAGTAATTGTAAAATATGTACTTGTATACAAGTATTTGTATACATGTATTTACTTGTATGTATACTTATCGCTTATTTTCTGCAAGACTGGCATAACTTAAAAAAGATCGTTTCAAGAAAAACAACTTTAACTTTTGTGTCATTTTTTTGAATAACTTTTAAACAAATCATCGACATTGAAAAATGAAACAACATTTAGGTAGTAGAATTTTGAATTATGCCAGTCTTGTAGGAAATGGGTGATATATTTATGTATTTATGTATAGGTTGGAAATTTGTGTATAGATTAAAAATTAACTATGTTTAGTTAATTACAAACAGCTTTGTAAATGTAGTTGAAGATTAGAAAAAACTTTTTTAAAAGAAATTGGCTAAAGTTTGAACAAAGAGAGTATAGACTAGACTATAGACTAGACTATAGACTAGAGTATAGACTAGACTATAGACTAGACTATAGACTAGACTATAGACTAGACTATAGACTAGACTATAGACTAGACTATAGACTAGACTAGACTAGACTAGACTAGACTAGACTAGACTAGACTATAGACTAGACTATAGACTAGACTATAGACTAGCCTATAGACTAGACTATAGACTAGCCTATAGACTAGACTATAGTCTAGACTATAGACTAGACTATAGACTAGACTATAGACTAGACTATAGACTAGACTATAGACTAGACTATAGACTAGACTATAGACTAGACTATAGACTAGACTATAGACTAGACTATAGACTAGACTATAGACTAGACTATAGACTAGACTATAGACTAGACTATAGACTAGACTATAGACTAGACTATAGACTAGACTATAGACTAGACTATAGACTAGACTATAGACTAGACTATAGACTAGACTATAGACTAGACTATAGACTAGACTATAGACTAGACTATAGACTAGACTATAGACTAGACTATAGACTAGACTATAGACTAGCCTATAGACTAGACTGTAGACTAGACTATAGACTAGACTATAGACTAGACTATAGACTAGATTATAGACTAGCCTATAGACTAGACTGTAGACTAGACTATAGACTAGACTATTGACTAGACTATAGACTAGACTATAGACTAGACTATAGACTAGACTATAGACTAGACTATAGACTAGACTATAGACTAGACTATAGACTAGACTATAGACTAGACTATAGACTAGACTATAGACTAGCCTATAGATTAGACTGTAGACTAGACTATAGACTAGACTATAGACTAGACTATAGACTAGCCTATAGAATAGCCTATAGACTAGACTGTAGACTAGACTATAGACTAGACTATAGACTAGACTATAGACTAGACTATAGACTAGACTATAGACTAGACTGTAGACTAGACTATAGACTAGACTATAGACTAGACTATAGACTAGACTATAGACTAGACTATAGACTAGACTATAGACTAGACTATAGACTAGACTATAGACTAGACTATAGACTAGACTATAGACTAGACTATAGACTAGACTATAGACTAGACCATATACTAGACTATAGACTAGACTAATAGACTAGACTAAAGACTAGACTATAGACTAGACTATAGACTAGACTATAGACTAGACTATAGACTAGACTATAGACTAGACTATAGACTAGACTATAGACCAGACTATAGACTAGACTATAGACTAGACTATAGACTAGACTATAGACTAGACTATAGACTAGACTATAGACTAGACTATAGACTAGATATAGACTAGACTATAGACTATACTATAGACTAGACTATAGACTAGACATAGACGAACTATAGACTAGACTATAGACTAGACTATAGACTAGACTAAGACTAGACTATAGACTAGACTATAGACTAGACTATAGACTAAGACTATAGACTAGACTATAGACTAGACTATAGACGAGACTATAGACTAGCCTATAGACTAGACTATAGACAGACCTATAGACTAACTATAGACTAGACTATAGACTAGACTATAGACTTAGACTATATAGACTAGACTATAGACTAGACTATAGACTAGACTAGACTATAGACTAGACTATAGACTAGACTATAGACTAGACTATAGACTAGACTAGACTATAGACTAGACTATAGACTAGACTATAGACTAGACTATAGACTAGACTATAGACTAGACTATAGACTAGACTATAGACTAGACTATAGACTAGACTATAGACTAGACTATAGACTAGACTATAGACTAGACTATAGACTAGACTATAGTCTAGACTATAGACTAGACTATAGACTAGACTATAGACTAGACTATAGACTAGACTATAGACTAGACTATAGACTAGACTATAGACTAGACTATAGACTAGACTATAGACTAGACTATAGACTAGACTATAGACTAGACTATAGACTAGACTATAGACTAGACTATAGACTAGACTATAGACTAGACTATAGACTAGACTATAGACTAGACTATAGACTAGACTATAGACTAGACTATAGACTAGACTATAGACTAGACTATAGACTAGACTATAGACTAGACTATAGACTAGACTATAGACTAGACTATAGACTAGACTATAGACTAGACTATAGACTAGACTATAGACTAGACTATAGACTAGACTATAGACCTAGACTATAGACTAGACTATAGACTAGACTATAGACTAGACTATAGACTAGACTATAGACTAGACTATAGACTAGACTATAGACTAGACTAGACTATACTATAGACTAGACTATAGACAGACTATAGACTAGACTATAGACTAGACTATAGACTAGACTATAGACTAGACTATAGACTAGACTATAGACTAGACTATAGACTAGACTATAGACTAGACTATAGACTAGACTATAGACTAGACTATAGACTAGACTATAGACTTAGACTATAGACTAGACTATAGACTAGACTATAGACTAACTATAGACTAGACTATAGACTAGACTATACTAGACTATGACTAGACTAGAACTAGACTATAGACTAGACTATAGACTAGACTATAGACTAGACTATAGACTAGACTATAGACTAGACTATAGACTAGCTATAGACTAGACTATAGACTAGACTATAGACTAGACTATAGACTAGACTATAGACTAGACGATAGACTAGACTTAGACGAGACTATAGACTAGACTATAGACTAGACTATAGACTAGACTATAGACTAGACTATAGACTAGACTATAGACTAGACTATAGACTAGACTATAGACTAGACTATAGACTAGACTATAGACTAGACTATAGACTAGACTAATAGACTAGACTATAGACTAGACTAGAGACTAGACATAGACTAGACTAATAGACTAACTATAGACTAGACTATAGACTAGACTATAGACTAGACTATAGACTAGACTATAGACTAGACTATAGACTAGACGATAGACTAGACGATAGACCTAGACTAGAGACTAGACTATAGACTAGACCATTAGACTAGACTATAGACTAGACTATAGACTAGACTATAGACTAGACTATAGACTAGACTAGACTAGACTATAGACTAGACTATAGACTAGACTATAGACTATAGACTACTAGACTAGACTATAGACTAGACTATAGACTACTAGACTACTATAGACTAGACTATAGACTAGACGATAGTTTTTGAAACGTAATAGTTTTGTTGCTTTTGTAACATCGGTTGAAAAGAATACGGTTAAAACGATGATCCAGTTTTTAGTTTTTTGAATATGTATTTGACATCAGAACTAAACGACAACTTTCGCTTTAGTTTTTAAATTGAAGCGAAAGTATTGTATGTGATTGAACCATCAGCATTCGAGTGTTCGTTTATTCTATATATTTTAGTAAAATGATCTTACAATAAATTTCTAACGAGCTATCTCTTGCATTTCAATTAAGTTGTATTAAAAATATAGCTTACTAATATGATGTTATAGTAAATTTATATTTTCAGTTCTACCTCAATAACTTCCATAGAATTTCTACAAATATGTGTCATTTGGATTTTTTTATTAATTTGAATGTTAGATTATTTTCAATAATTTATAATAAATATCACTCGTTCACAAAATGCTTAAAGGAATGACTTAAGCTTAAGTATTTTCCACCAACTTTGAATATTTTTTTCCTTAACATTGCAATTTTTGTTTTTTGATATTATGTTGACATCATAAAAAATTCAATACTTGTTTTTATTAAACAACACAATAAAAGCTGTCATAGTCATCACCTTGATTTGTTTTTTTTCGAATGTTTCTTAAAAAAACTATAAACAATTTGAAAATTTAGCTCAAATAAATAGTTTTAAAACGTGTTAATAAAACATAATTGCAACTTTTTAAATCGATTTTTTATGTTCATTTTTAGAAATTTTTAGAGAGAAAAATATTTAAGCGAAACGAATTTTGTTTGAATGTTAAATTTAGGAGTTTTGTTAAAAAAAATGTTGGTATTTATTTCTTGGTTTTTTGACAGTGTCATTGGTTAATATGGTAAACACGTTTACACCTCATAAACTAGTTTTTAACATGTTTTTTCATTAAACTAATTTTAAAAAGTGTTTGAAAAAACTTTAAAAATTCTTAAAGCATTAAATACACTGAAAGAAAATCATAACATTATAATAATAAATGTCTTATAGGCATAGATATGAAAGCTTAAATAAGCAAATCAAAAACTTAAAGAAACTCGTGAAAAAATCGCGAGTTTTTTTTAAATTAAAAATACTTTTAAAATTCTTCATCCAACATTTTAGAAAATTTTAACATTAAAGAAAAATTTAATTGAAGGCAATAAAACTTTCAAAATAAAATCCCTTTTTTCAAATACAGTTTTTCAACTGCCCTTTCTTATTGCATATTTCTTTAAGTGCTTAAAGTTTACTCATATGAATTTACTTCTATGCTGAATTTTCACGAATCATTAGTAATAAATTTGTTTTGTTTTTCTGAATAATTTTCATTGTTTTGTTGTTGTTGTTGTTGGTTAATTATGGGAAATTACCATAAACATTAACATACAAATTTATGTTTGCTTTATAGTTGTTTTTTTTATCATCTTACAACAACTTTTTGTTGCATACAATTCCGACAGACTTCCATATGATGCAATTTCTCAACATTTTTGCTTTACAATTCAAAAAACACATGCAACTCCATCATAGTGGTAAAAAATTTTATCTTAAAACAACATCTTTTTGTTGTTGCTCATTTTCCTTAAGAAATATTTTTCAGTTTCAATTTTAATTTATGTGATTTTTGTTGTTGTTGTTGTTGCTATTGTTGTTGTAATCAAAAAATCTGTTTTTCACTTTAAGGTTTATTACTAAATTTTTGCAAAATTTGCAAAACCTGGGTTAGAAATGTATTGAAGTAATACAAAGCGGATCAAATACATATATATTACAATTTATCGATGATCACATGTTAAAAGCTCTGAACTTTGATAGCCAAATCATTCATCAAGTGACAATGGTTTCCAACAATCTGTTAAGAAATAATTTTTATTGTTTCCAACCGAAATATTGAGATATTTGTCTTTTGATTCCACAGTAAAGGAATTTAACTATTTATATTGAACAACTTTTTTATGAAAGAATTGTCTTATAAGCCTGTGATAAATTGTTATGAATAAGGCCTTAAACATGAATGTATATATTTTCTACACAGAGAAAAAAGTTTCTGCCGTAAAAACTTGACTGACATCCACTCGTAATATTTCATGATTATATTGAATTTTTGATTGTAGCAACAAATATTTGGTTAAGCAAAATAAATTACCACAAATAAGGATCACTAATTAACTAACTTACTTACTAACTAACTAACTAACTATCTAACTAACTAACTAACTACTAACTAACTAACTAACTAACTAACTAACTAACTACTAACTACTAACTAACTAACTAACTAACTAACTAACTAACTACTAACTAACTAACTAACTAACTAACTAACTAACTAACTAACTAACTAACTAACTAACTAAGTAACTAACTAACTAACTAACTAACTAACTAACTAACTAACTAACTAACTAACTAACTAACTAACTAACTAACTAACTAACTAACTAACTAACTAACTAACTAACTAACTAACTAACTAACTAACTAACTAACTAACTAACTAACTAACTAACTAACTAACTAACTAACTAACTAACTAACTAACTAATTAACTAACTAACTAACTAACTAACTAACTTACTAACTAACTAACTAACTAACTAGCATTTATATGATTCCGAATTTGTTTTTGAAAAATATATTTAAAAACAAGTGAGAATTTATAGTCGGGCATGGCGGACCATATGATACCCTACACTATTGATTATGTTACAAATTTCGATTTTGTTAATAATAAAGTATTTAAATATGGAATAATTTAACAATTTGTTGACAAAAAAAGGAATTTTCTTAGAGAGGGGTTATATGGGAACAGGGGCTTAATATGACCCTATCCTTATAAATTTTGGTAGACGGATTTACACCTACATTAGTTTTTTATGCAGAATTTCATCGTGGTATTCGTGTTTATAAGTGAATTTTCACCATCAAGTCATTTACTGCAGGGGACTTTGTATGGGGGGATAGGGTCAAATGAGGCCCGATCATTACGAAAATCAGCAGTATCATTAAGACCGATTTTTGAAGTGATACAAGAATATTTAACTTATTTGTGAACTCAAAAGCCCTATTCGGGGGGTACGGTTGTATGGGGGCTATACGAAATAATGAACCTATTAAATATATTTCCTTCGTTCTTGGGTCAAAAGAAGATTATGTACCAAATTTCATCAAATTATCTTATAGAATTTTATTCAAAAATGAAATTTTAATTATCTTTAACACGTAAAATGTTATGGCACTTTTTACGAAATTCGTAAGTACCTTTAAAGCTATAGGGTTGCCACAGTTTTCGAAATTTCAATGAAAAGATGTTCTTACTCATAATTATGAACCTTGTCTTACGTGCTCACAAAATTTTGTTCAAATCGATGACTATGGGAAAAATCTTTTAAATTGAAAAAGGAAATTCCACATTTCCGAAAAAAAAAATTAAAATAACTACTTAGTTCTAGAATGGATTTTAACGCAACCAGTTCAGATTCCTAAACACCGATTTTGGAACTAATGTTGTCATTATTAATTTTGAATTTCTAATGAGATTTAAAAGAATTAGTTTTTTTTTTGGTAGCTTCTAAACTTCTTAAACCATTAATTGATTAAAGAACTAGTTCAGAACCGTTTCATAGAATTGGTGTCGACTCTACAACACTTCCACAGAATCAGTAGCGAAGGCGACAGTTTTAAACGAAAATCATTGGTCTCAACGGCAAACTAGAATAAGTACCTTCTAGAATTAATGGAACAAATAAAATTTTTCCTAAAATTACAAAATTTTTTAAAAATATGTAATTTTTTAAAAATTCCCTATAAAAATATAACTTTTTTTTTAAATATTTTCCGAAATACAAAATTTAGCGAAATTTTTCTTTATAAAATAGTTTAATTCAATTTTTGTGCAAATAAAAACTTAAATCCAATAAATACTTAAACGAAAAAACCATAAATTAGAAAAAATCAACAGCTTATCTCTGCAATATAAAACATTTAAATTTATAATGACGCACAATTGTTTTGAATCTAAACTTTGTTTAATTTATTTCTACGTGTTCAAGCACCAAATTGAAAGAAAATATTTAAGACTAAACGAATAAAGAAAATACAAACAACAATATTCATTGACATTTAAATAGAATTATAACAACACGAATAAATAAATAAATATTTCTTTGTTGACGGAAACCTAATCAGAGTTTCAACTTTAAAACTCTTTGTTTTCTAAATGATTTATCTTGAGAAAAAAACGTGAACTACTCTTTAATTAAATAAAAAAATAAAACTTAACTTGTAGCGCAAAATGACCTACAATTTAATGTTAACTATTATAATTTTTTGGGGTTTAATAATTTTAATTAAATATTATTTGCATGTTTTTTTTTCTGAAAAAAACCCCCAGGGTCTGCAGGTTTGCGAAATCTCTAACAGCAAATGCAACTCTAATGTTATTATTAACTTTACAAATTTTGTAAACAATGCTGCATACATTACTTTTGGTTTAAATCTAAACAAATAACTGTTTTTTGTATTTTATTATGGTTTTTTTATAAATAAATTCTCACACATTGTTTTTTATTTAATTTTAAATTTATTTATTTTTTTTTTGTTTTGGATCACGAAGATGAATGAATGAATGTCTTTGTTGACATCAAAATCGTGTTTGTCATGTGTATGGTAGACCTAAATTGTGCAAAAAAATTTATAAAAAATAATAAAAATTGTTAAAAATTAAAACAATTGTTTTGTAGTGAGTGTGTCTCTGGCCTGTCTGTCTACACGCCAATCGTTGTGATATTTCATGAAAATATATACAATACAATGAATGAAATGTCCTAAAGAGAAATTTCTTTTAATTTATTTATAAGTGAAATCGTTTAAATATTTCATAAATTAAAAAAAAAAAAATACTGCAGATAATATGTCTTAAATATTAGCTTTTTAACTTTATATCACTTATACCAGGGAGAAATAAAATTAAAAGGAATTAAACATCATCATTCATTATATTACGGAAACTGTTATTTAGATATTTAGAAAATGTAATTACAATTTATAACCCGCCCATGGTCTCGAGGTTTTTTATTTAATGAATTTCTTCGAATTTGTCACCCTTAGAACTAGTTCTAAGGAAGCTTACAGAATATATAAACGCCTTCTTAAGAACTGGTTCTTTTTTCAGCAGCTCATGTTTGAAATTATTCAGTTCTAGTTCAGTTCTACTTCAGTTCTACTTCAGTTCTAGTTCAGTTCTAGTTCAGTTCTAGTTCAGTTCTACTTCAGTTCTAGTTCAGTTCTAGTTCAGTTCTAGTTCAGTTCTAGTTCAGTTCTAGTTCAGTTCTAGTTCAGTTCTAGTTCAGTTCTAGTTCAGTTCTAGTTCAGTTCTAGTTCAGTTCTAGTTCAGTTCTAGTTCAGTTCTAGTTCAGTTCTAGTTCAGTTCTAGTTCAGTTCTAGTTCAGTTCTAGTTCAGTTCTAGTTCAGTTCTAGTTCAGTTCTAGTTCTAGTTCAGTCTAGTTCAGTTCTAGTTCAGTTCTAGTTCAGTTCTAGTTCAGTTCTAGTTCAGTTCTAGTTCAGTTCTAGTTCAGTTCTAGTTCAGTTCTAGTTCAGTTCTAGTTCAGTTCTAGTTCAGTTCTAGTCAGTTCTAGTTCAGTTCTAGTTCAGTTCTAGTTCAGTTCTAGTTCAGTTCTAGTTCAGTTTCTAGTTCAGTTCTAGTTCAGTTCTAGTTCAGTTTCTAGTTCAGTTCTAGTTCAGTTCTAGTTCAGTTCTAGTTCAGTTCTAGTTCAGTTCTAGTTCAGTTCTAGTTCAGTTCTAGTTCAGTTCTAGTTCAGTTCTAGTTCAGTTCTAGTTTCAGTTCTAGTTAGTTCTAGTTCAGTTCTAGTTCAGTTCTAGTTCAGTTCTAGTCAGTTCTAGTTCGGTTCTAGTTCAGTTCTAGTTTCAGTTCTAGTTCAGTTCTAGTTCAGTTCTAGTTCAGTTCTAGTTCAGTTCTAGTTCAGTTCTAGTTCAGTTCTAGTTCAGTTCTAGTTCAGTTCTAGTTCAGTTCTAGTTCAGTTCTAGTTCAGTTCTAGTTCAGTTCTAGTTCAGTTCTAGTTCAGTTCTAGTTCAGTTCTAGTTCAGTTCTAGTTCAGTTCTAGTTCAGTTCTAGTTCAGTTCTAGTTCAGTTCTAGTTCAGTTCTAGTTCAGTTCTAGTTCAGTTCTAGTTCAGTTCTAGTTCAGTTCTAGTTCAGTTCTAGTTCAGTTCTAGTTCAGTTCTAGTTCAGTTCTAGTTCAGTTCTAGTTCAGTTCTAGTTCAGTTCTAGTTCAGTTCTAGTTCAGTTCTAGTTCAGTTCTAGTTCAGTTCTAGTTCAGTTCTAGTCTAGTTCAGTTCTAGTTCAGTTCTAGTCAGTTCTAGTTCAGTTCTAGTTCAGTAGTTCTAGTTCAGTAGTTCAGTTCTAGTTCAGTTCTAGTTCAGTTCTAGTTCAGTTCTAGTCAGTTCTAGTTCAGTTCTAGTTCAGTTCTAGTTCAGTTAGTCCAGTTCCCTTGTGTCGTACTTTACTATATAACTTCTGGATACTTAGAACTAACTAATTATCAAATTTATGGATGTTTTAATAGTGTTCTGGAATATGGAAACTGGGCGAAATCATTGCACATGACATCCGCCAACTATCATCTCCTTTTGGGTCCTATCGAGTGTTCAACGGAGCAATACAAAGACAATCTGACATGACTAGATCGTCTTAGAAACTAATAAGGATCTAGAATACTTTTGAGAGTCTAAGACCAATGTCTTTTGATGGAGGGTTAAAAAAAGTTAAACAGAATTCCAAAATTTAAAAATTTCTGAAATATATTTAAAAACCCCTCGGAAATGGTGTAGTAGTTTGTTGCAAAGTTTTCCACTTTTTAAAAAGAGCTGCAGCATCTTTAAAATGTATAACTTAAGCAATTATATGGTTTTTATCACTCTCGTTTTAAGTACCATTTCCTGAACTAAAGAAATTTCTTTGGAAGATTCATTATAATATGCCACAGAACAACAGATTGTTTATTTATAAAACCACAGGGAAAATTATCATAAAATTAAATTTTGTGTAATACACGGTGCTATCAAGTTTATATTAAAAAGAAAATGATTCATAAGTGGCCACAATAATAAAATTTATTTATTTTGTTTATTTGTAGTTTTAAATGTTATTGCAAATGCAATTGATTGGTGTAATAAAGTAGAAATGAATTTCTAAGATAAGAAAATAATCAATAGTATAGGGTATTAGACCTATAGTATTGACTAACGCTACAGTGGCAGTAATGGTTTTTAACCAATTAAAAGTAACGGTTTTGGCATTTTGTTGGTATTTTATTAATAACCTTGTTTTTGATAAATTTGGTTTCAAACAAAATTTGTGTAAAAACTAAACTTCATAAAACACGACTTGTTTGTGTATTGACTGCCTTAAAAAGTTTATAATGGAGTTTTTGAAAAAAATATTATATTGTTTTTTGTCCAATGACCCAAATTCTTATCAAACACTTAAGGAGAAAAATATATATTTTTTCTAATTTTTGCCATGTATTCAATAACGAATAGAAAACGTATAGGGTATCATTTCAGTTCGACCTTGTGGGTATTAAATTTTTAAATTTCTTTGTTTATAGAAATAGATAGATATTTATAATTATTTAAACATTTCAATGTTAAATGTAGAAAAAAATTATAAACAATTGTTTAAAATTTAAAATAAAATATATATTTAAACTTACATTTTGTTGTTTTTTAATCCAATATTTTTGAAAATTTTTTTTATACTTTTTAGTTAAACAAATATTAAAACATTATAATGTAACAATTTCTTTTATTATTTAACATATTTTTTTTTTTAATTAAAATTTTAAATTTTCAACTTTCTTTTAATACTCATAAAATTTCGATTGCATTTTATTTATTTTTTTAATTTTTTATAATTTTAAAACCACTAATTCATATTCCAGCTAAAGTTGACTTTCTCATTTAACATAAAAAACAAACCGCTTTAATTTAAAACATATAATTTCCATTTCAAACTTTTTGTTTTAAGATAAAAAACTAATTATTTTTATAAACATTTGTTTACACATTTGAAACAATTTTAATAATTTTTCATTAAACAAAAAACTTTGTTTTTACACCACAATTGATTACATTTTTTATCATTTTTTTCCACATTTCCTTTCTTTTTGTTTTATCTTTAAATATTTACTTTCTTAAAAGCTTTTTTTTCTTAATAATTTTATTTTTACACAAAAATGTCTTTTGCAAAAATGCCAACGTAAATAGTCATTATTCTTAAACTTCTAACAAACACAATTTAAAAAAAAATTATTATTTAAAAATACTAAAAAAACAACCTCATTATGGAGGGAACTTTACACGAACGCGATCGCCATCAGACTAAAAAACTTAAGCACTTAATAAAAAAATACTGAGAAAAAAAGTATGATACAAAATATACAACAACAAAATCGATAAATAAACGAAGTAAACAACAATAATACAAAAAAAAACTTAAGAAATGGAAAAAAATAACAACAATATAGTACAAAAAAACCCAGCAAACTCCATAGTCATAGTAGAGTAAAACTGTAAAAAAGGCACGATCTGACGATGAACGTCATTATTGTATAAAGTACTTTTGTATATTACTGCGCTGTGCTCTGTGTTTGTTAAATTAAACGTTTCATTATGCCCTGTGTGCTCCATTGTAGTTTCTCAGTTAAAGTTTTTTTTCTGTTTGCATCCCGTCACAGCTCATTTGAGAAAACCCACAAACCCACTAAGTAGCAAGCAAAATATCTAAAGCAACTCACTTATTATCAGAGTGTTTTTACAGCAGCCTGTATTGCATCGGGGGAGATATTGTTGCAATAATGCTAAACGATTGTTTCCACACTACTTTGCCACACGTGAGTGTTAACTGCAATTAATCACAATAAAGCTTCTACACACACCTACACTCATTATAACTAGTTCTCTTGAAATTATGTTTATTAATATAAACAAATAAACAAAAATTAAATAATAATATTTTATAAAAGCTCTCTCACTTTCTCGCTCTATTTTACAAATCTTTGTTTATATTGCGATCAAAACAAAAGTTTTTTCTACGTCACAGTTGTTTTGATTAATAAAAGAATGGGACACAACTCCTTTCACACATGCAGTCCTTAACTAACCAGCTGCCATTTGTTAACTAAGTAACTAACTAACTAACTAACTAACTAACTAACTAACTAACTAACTAACTAACTAACTAACTAACTAACTAACTAACTAACTAACTAACTAACTAACTAACTACTAACTAACTAACTAACTAACTAACTAACTAACTAACTAACTAACTAACTAACTAACTACTAACTAACTAACTAACTAACTAACTAACTAACTAACTAACTAACTACTAACTAACTAACTAACTAACTAACTAACTAACTAACTAACTAACTAACTAACTAACTAACTAACTAACTAACTAACTAACTAACTAACTAACTAACTAACTAACTAACTAACTAACTAACTAACTAACTACTAACTAACTAACTACTAACTAACTACTAACTAACTAACTAACTAACTAACTAACTAACTAACTAACTAACTAACTAACTAACTAACTAACTAACTAACTAACTAACTAACTAACTACTAACTAACTAACTAACTAACTAACTAACTACTAACTAACTAACTAACTAACTACTAACTAACTAACTAACTAACTAACTAACTAACTAACTAACTAACTAACTAACTAACTAACTAACTACTAACTAACTACTAACTAACTAACTAACTAACTAACTAACTAACTAACTAACTACTAACTAACTAACTAACTAACTAACTAACTAACTAACTACTAACTAACTAACTAACTAACTAACTAACTAACTAACTAACTAACTAACTAACTAACTAACTAACTAACTAACTAACTACTAACTAACTAACTAACTAACTAACTAACTAACTAACTACTAACTACTAACTACTAACTAACTAACTAACTATCTATCTATCTATCTATATATCTATCTATCTATCTATCTATCTATCTATCTATCTATCTATCTATCTATCTATCTATCTATCTATCTATCTATCTATCTATCTATCTATCTATCTATCTATCTATCTATCTATCTATCTATCTATCTATCTATCTATCTATCATCTATCTATCTATCTATCTATCTATCATCTATCTATCTATCTATCTATCTATCTATCTATCTATCTATCTATCTAACTTACTAACAATTTTGGATTCATCGGTCATCGGAGTTTAAAATTTAAATAGGACTCACAAAGACCCACTCTCCATAACTCTACATTGTTTGATTCTTCATACCAATTTAGATTTTGTTTTTTTTTGTACCTCATCGCGGATCTAAGCTGCTGTTAAGGACCAGCAGAGATTTAGTTTCGGATTCATCTTGCGATTGTCTCGGCTAAAACTTACTAATCTTAATATGAATCGACTGTATGTTGAAATCAATGATTTGAAGAAAAGCTGTTATGTAGGTGATCATTGTTTGTGCGTCTACATGGGATCGGTATTACAAACATTAAAATATTTGACTATTTACTCATGTAAACTCAGGAATTAATAATTATAATTTTGTACTTGTTTTGATCTTGATCATTACAATCATTATTAACAACAATTACTAATAAACTTAAACTACTTTTACTATCAAACTATATAACAAGTGGTATAAAAATCTCAAAGTATTTCATTAAAATTCTGTCTATGTATAACATCTCTTTATACTAAAGTATAAAATTGCAACATCTACTAACTGTAATTATTATATTGGCTGGTTAAAGTCATAAGATAGCTATCAATTTACATTGATGAGTATTTTTTTTTAATTACAGGCTTTAGAAGAGAAGATGATGTTGTTGAACAAAAGTAGAAAGTGTCTTTATCTTATGAATATTAAACAAATTATTTCCCATGGTAGATAGATAAAGTACCGGTAATAAAATTACTAGACACTGCAAGTAACGCCAACACCACCCAAATTCATAAATAAATTTCATTTTCAGCGACTATGGTCAACGAATAGAATAGCAACAACAAGAAGTTTCATGTAAGATGCGATTTGAAAGAAAAAGCGAAATGAAACTGCTCTTAGGAAAATCTAGGTCTATATATAATTACAACAACTTGCTCTTGGAAGATGCAATACAATACTGAAACCAAAATAATAACACATCTTACAGAACAAGTTGAGGTAGCAGTTATTTGCAACATGTGTGTGACAACGTAAAAAAAATCGCTATCACTGGAAAAAGTCTTTGATTGAGAAAAGTGTAAGAGTGGCCAAATAAGGAGATTTTTCTTCGTATAACCTTATTAATTTATAACACACTATTTGGGGCAGACACGGAAATTCACCACTTTATTACTTGGTACGGTACCCCTCCAATACTTTCGCGACTTTTTTCGTCTTTATTTAAATTTATGATAAGTATTTCACTTAGTAGTAAAGAGATTTGTGTATAGTCTACTTAGTCTAGTTTATAGTCTAGTTTATAGTCTAGTCTATAGTCTAGTCTAGTCTAGTCTAGTCTAGTCTATAGTCTAGTCTATAGTCTAGTCTATAGTCTAGTCTATAGTCTAGTCTATAGTCTAGTCTATAGTCTAGTCTATAGTCTAGTCTATAGTCTAGTCTATAGTCTAGTCTATAGTCTAGTCTATAGTCTAGTCTATAGTCTAGTCTATAGTCTAGTCTATAGTCTAGTCTATAGTCTAGTCTATAGTCTAGTCTATAGTCTAGTCTATAGTCTAGTCTATAGTCTAGTCTATAGTCTAGTCTATAGTCTAGTCTATAGTCTAGTCTATAGTCTAGTCTATAGTCTAGTCTATAGTCTAGTCTATAGTCTAGTCTATAGTCTAGTCTATAGTCTAGTCTATAGTCTAGTCTATAGTCTAGTCTATAGTCTAGTCTATAGTCTAGTCTATAGTCTAGTCTATAGTCTAGTCTATAGTCTAGTCTATAGTCTAGTCTATAGTCTAGTCTATAGTCTAGTCTATAGTCTAGTCTATAGTCTAGTCTATAGTCTAGTCTATAGTCTAGTCTATAGTCTAGTCTATAGTCTAGTCTATAGTCTAGTCTATAGTCTAGTCTATAGTCTAGTCTATAGTCTAGTCTATAGTCTAGTCTATAGTCTAGTCTATAGTCTAGTCTATAGTCTAGTCTATAGTCTAGTCTATAGTCTAGTCTATAGTCTAGTCTATAGTCTAGTCTATAGTCTAGTCTAGTCTATAGTCTAGTCTATAGTCTAGTCTATAGTCTAGTCTATAGTCTAGTCTATAGTCTAGTCTAGTCTATAGTCTAGTCTATAGTCTAGTCTCTAGTCTAGTCTATAGTCTAGTCTATAGTCTAGTCTATAGTCTAGTCTATAGTCTAGTCTATAGTCTAGTCTATAGTCTAGTCTATAGTCTAGTCTATAGTCTAGTCTATAGTCTAGTCTATAGTCTAGTCTATAGTCTAGTCTGTAGTCTAGTCTATAGTCTAGTCTATAGTCTAGTCTATAGTCTAGTCTATAGTCTAGTCTATAGTCTAGTCTATAGTCTAGTCTATAGTCTAGTCTATAGTCTAGTCTATAGTCTAGTCTATAGTCTAGTCTATAGTCTAGTCTATAGTCTAGTCTATAGTCTAGTCTATAGTCTAGTCTATAGTCTAGTCTATAGTCTAGTCTATAGTCTAGTCTATAGTCTAGTCTATAGTCTAGTCTATAGTCTAGTCTATAGTCTAGTCTATAGTCAGTCTATAGTCTAGTCTATAGTCTAGTCTATAGTCTAGTCTATAGTCTAGTCTATAGTCTAGTCTATAGTCTAGTCTATAGTCTAGTCTATAGTCTAGTCTATAGTCTAGTCTATAGTCTAGTCTATAGTCTAGTCTATAGTCTAGTCTATAGTCTAGTCTATAGCCTAGTCTATAGTCTAGTCTATAGTCTAGTCTATAGTCTAGTCTATAGTCTAGTCTATAGTCTAGTATAGTCTAGTCTATAGTCTAGTCTATAGTCTAGTCTATAGTCTAGTCTATAGTCTAGTCTATAGTCTAGTCTATAGTCTAGTCTATCTAGTCTATAGTCTAGTCTATAGTCTAGTCTATAGTCTAGTCTATAGTCTAGTCTATAGTCTAGTCTATAGTCTAGTCTATAGTCTAGTCTATAGTCTAGTCTATAGTCTAGTCTATAGTCTAGTCTATAGTCTAGTCTATAGTCTAGTCTATAGTCTAGTCTATAGTCTAGTCTATAGTCTAGTCTATAGTCTAGTCTATAGTCTAGTCTATAGTCTAGTCTATAGTCTAGTCTATAGTCTAGTCTATAGTCTAGTCTATAGTCTAGTCTATAGTCTAGTCTATAGTCTAGTCTATAGTCTATATCTAGTCTATAGTCTAGTCTATAGTCTAGTCTAGTCTATAGTCTAGTCTATAGTCTAGTCTATAGTCTAGTCTATAGACTAGTCTATAGTTTAGTCTATAGTCTAGTCTATAGTGTAGTCTATAGACTAGTCTATAGTCTAGTCTATAGTCTAGTCTATAGTCTAGTCTATAGTCTAGTCTATAGTCTAGTCTATAGTCTAGTCTATAGTCTAGTCTATAGTCTAGTCTAGTCTATAGTCTAGTCTATAGACTAGACTATAGTCTAAACTATAGACTAGTTTATGGTCTAGCGGAAAATTCGTTAAATACTTTAAATCCTAAAAGTACCTGAAAGTTAGTACTTTTTCGAAATTTCAATTTTCCATGCCTGATTTGGGGTCTTATCTATGTTGGACTGAGTCATGATCAGACAGCATATGAGTCAGAAACCTTAGAAGCAGATAAAACATAATATGATTTATTAGACGATGAACATCCGAGTTATCTAATCTGGATAGTTATTTCTTTTAATTTTAAAATTTAATTCGTATTTCAATTATATTGACAACACTGAGATGACTACTTGCAAACTTGGTCTCTTCTAGTTTAACAGATTAAGTGAAAATTTAATTTTGAAAACTTCCTGTTTGTCAAACTACAGAGAACAGGTTAAATGCAATAAGTTTTGTTTTTCAAGAAAAAAGCTGCAACTAGAAAAAATTACCTTTAACATCTAAAAGTATTTTACAAAGTGGAAAATACCACCATAATTCCGAGAGTAAAAGTAACATGATCATTAACAATCAGTGGCAGCCGCCATCGTCAAGATGTTTCTCTCAATTATTGGTTGGTGAGTTTTCAATTATTACCAATTGTTAAACAAAAATATAAATAAAATCGAATAACATACATTTACCACAACAGTGACAGCACATACCCATAGAGTGAGTCATTTAGTTAGTGTCAAATCTATAACAACAAAAAGTCTTCAGTTAAGTGAATAACCGAACTTGGAAAACACACACAACTAACAGATCTTGCACAAGTTTTGTATAGTGAATAAACTCTTTCAATGATTACTGGTTTTGACCAGCACTCTTAGACAAAACATCATCGGTAGCAGAAACATCATCATCATTTTGGGTAAAAGCTACGGAAATAACGAGAGTGTTTTGGTGTGTATTGCCATTTTTTTAAGATTAAAAATAATTTACAATTTATTTTCTTTTTTCTTGCGCCTGTGAATTTAATTTTGAATATCGGCACGATCCCCTAGTAAAACAAAAAAAAAAATAACAAATATTTTTGTGGCGGATCAAACGTAGTAGCAACCTACTTTAACTTAACTTTAACGATTATAATCGTCGTTCTTGTTTTCATGGATTTTTTTGCAAATGTTTACATTTTGTTCATGATTCTTGAGTCTGTTTGAGCGTTAAAGTGATGAATAAGAGATTTTTTGCCGGTTATTTAAAATGAAATTGTGTGTATAGCTTTCACTTGATGACCGGATTTTTTTGTGGTTTTAGGCAATTACCAACCACTAACCAATTTCATAGACAATTTTATATGTTTAAAAATAAATTTAATATTGTTACTATTGATGATAAACAAAAAAGGTGGATGAGTTCTTAATTGGTAAAATATTTAGATTTTAAATAAAGAATTTGATTATTAATAGAGCCAAAATGAATAATAAATAACTTAAAGAATGTTACGTTAACCGAAACAAAATCAAACTAGAACTGAACTAGAACTGAACTAGTACTGAACTGGAACTGAACTAGAACTGAACTAGAACTGAACTAGAACTGAACTAGAACTGAACTAGAACTGAACTAGAACTGAACTAGAACTGAACTAGAACTGAACTAGAACTGAACTAGAACTGAACTAGAACTGAACTAGAACTGAACTAGAACTGAACTAGAACTGAACTAGAACTGAACTAGAACTGAACTAGAACTGAACTAGAACTGAACTAGAACTGAACTAGAACTGAACTAGAACTGAACTAGAACTGAACTAGAACTGAACTAGAACTGAACTAGAACTGAACTAGAACTGAACTAGAACTGAACTAGAACTGAACTAGAACTGAACTAGAACTGAACTAGAACTGAACTAGAACTGAACTAGAACTGAACTAGAACTGAACTAGAACTGAACTAGAACTGAACTAGAAACTGAACTAGAACTGAACTAGAACTGACTAGAACTGAACTAGAACTGAACTAGAACTGACTACTGAACTAGAACTGAACTAGAACTGAACTAGAACTGAACTAGAACTGAACTAGAACTGAACTAGAACTGAACTAGAACTGAACTAGAACTGAACTAGAACTGAACTAGAACTGAACTAGAACTGAACTAGAACTGAACTAGAACTGAACTAGAACTGAACTAGAACTGAACTAGAACTGAACTAGAACTGAACTAGAACTGAACTAGAACTGAACTAGAACTGAACTAGAACTGAACTAGAACTGAACTAGAACTGAACTAGAACTGAACTAGAACTGAACTAGAACTGAACTAGAACTGAACTAGAACTGAACTAGAACTGAACTAGAACTGAACTAGAACTGAACTAGAACTGAACTAGAACTGAACTAGAACTGAACTAGAACTGAACTAGAACTGAACTAGAACTGAACTAGAACTGAACTAGAACTGAACTAGAACTGAACTAGAACTGAACTAGAACTGAACTAGAACTGAACTAGAACTGAACTAGAACTGAACTAGAACTGAACTGAACTAGAACTGAACTAGAACTGAACTAGAACCGAACTAGAACTGAACTGGAACTGAATTCCTTTAATTAGTTTTATGTGACTTGGTTGCTTGCCGGGTAAACTCAATCAAAAGAAATGAAACTACTTTAAAATGCAACCCTTAAAAAAAGACATACCAAATAATCAACACGGTCATACACAAACCGTTACTATGGTAAATAGAATAAAATCAAACGAAAACAAAAC
Organism: Lucilia sericata; assembly: GCF_015586225.1. NCBI lineage: Eukaryota > Metazoa > Arthropoda > Insecta > Diptera > Calliphoridae > Lucilia > Lucilia sericata. The sequence continues at coordinate 22,937 of NW_023994280.1, forward strand.
ATAAAACTAACACTAACATTAACTAAAACATTTTTTTAATTCTCCATAATTTAAAGAAATAAATATGGGTACTCCGGGAAATTGGCTACAGGTTATTGTAGACGGAAATGAAAAACCTCAGTTAACCACTTTACCATCATGTATGACTGTCAGCGACATCAAATCAGACAATTATGTTAGATTAATAGCCACTGATATAACATTAGATGAGGAACCACCAGCAGCTAAACTAAAAGTATTTCGAGGTATTGATTTGGAATCCGAACATGAATTAAAGGGCATACCAGCAGCTATAGAAAGTTTATACATAGATGAATCGGAACCGAAAACACCGAGTAAGTTAGAATTGTCAAGATTAGTTAGAAAGAAATGTTTGGGATTATAACACTTGTTTCGAAATTTTTAGTTTTGGCTGTGGCTATCAGTGAATCGGTGTTATTCTATCGTCATATGAAACCTTATTTCAAATACACTTTACCCGAATTAGAGGTTTTGGAGGAAGAAAAGGAAATATGGCGTAAATTAAATATAGTAAGAACGGATGATCAAGAAGCTCTTATAGAGGAACTTAAAGCTATGGAACGTCCTAAACTCACTAGGAAATCGCAGCATTTGCTAAATCTAATGCCCCAAGACAGGGATGTAAGACAACACAGTATTTTTAAATTTATGAATTTTTATTATTAATTACTTTATATGCAGAGATTTATACGAGAACAAGGAGAAAACAATTTAATACGTTATCCATCTGCCGTTGCCCTTAAATGTCTAGCCCGTGTTTCGAGTGGCGTTTCACAACCTCCCTCACATTTAGTAATTGCCACCGATACTGGTGAGATTTTAATACTAGAACCTCAAAGTTTTGGCCTATTATATCGAGCAAGGGCTTGTCCCGAAATAACTCCTAGCATGTTGGCTGTCAATGGTTGTTTTGAAACAGACTTCTGTATTGCTATAGCCACACGTTATGGCTCGGTTTATCTGTTACGCAAAACAGCCAACGAAGGTCAAGAAATATTTAAGTTATCCTATCCTTTAACTGGCTTAGTTCTACTGCCCATTGATCAAACCATAGTAGTGTCATCGATGGATAAGAAATTACTTTGCTATTCGAAAAAGGGTAAACAATTGTATATGGTACGTTTGGAGGAACAACCCATTTGTATGAGCATGGTGAATTTAACTCATTTGGGTTTAACTCTAATTTGTGTGGCTTTACAAGGCGGACTCGTGCAATTTTATATGCAAAAATATTTAGTGGATGAATTTCAAATTTGTGGCACTGTCAGTTCCATGATATTTGGCTATTTGGGTTTGGAAGAACATGTTCTTTGCTTGACAACTATTGAAGGAGATTTGGTGATTAAAATACTAAAGAGAACAGCATCATTTGAACCAAATCAAAAGTTATCCGGACGTGGCATGCCGCATGTCTCAGATATGGTACAAAATGCAGTTTTGGAAAAACCCAAAAAGAGTTCTATTTTTGTAGAACAAGTGGCTCGAGAAAAACAGAATGCTAAATGTTTGTAGTTTTAAAATATTTTATCATCAAAATTTAATTTTAGATTTTTTTTTATTACAGCCACTTATGGTAGCTTTCAAGTGGAATTATGGCGTTTAAGACATACTGCTGCTAGAGCCACAGTTGATGCTTTAAATTCTTCCGAACGCACTATATCGGGTGACATAACTCATGCTCCTGTCAAACTTTCAGCTGAAGTTTGTGGTGTCGGTCCGGTCTTTCGTTTGTACTTAACCATACAAAACTTATCAACATACAAAATGGCTTCGAATTTAGTAGTTTTACTTCATGCCGACAGACGCCATTATACTATACAAAAATCTATGGCCAAGGTAAATATTCCATCATATAAATATTACAGATTAAGCTCCGTTTATCAATTGGGTGGCTATTTAAGAAACTACAGCCGATTTTAGTTTTTTTATATAAAATTCGATATTTGATGGGAAAACGAAGTGATCACAGATTAAGCTCCGTTTGTCGATTGGGTGGCTATTTAAGAAACTACGGCCGATTTTAGTTTTCTCATATAAAAATCGATATTTGATGGAAAATCGAAGTGATCACAGATTAAGCTCCGTTTGTCGATTGGGTGGCTATTTAAGAAACTACAGCCGATTTTAGTTTTCTCATATAAAAATCGATATTTGATGAAAAATCGAAGTGATCACAGATTAAGCTCCGTTTGTCGATTGGGTGGCTATTTAAGAAACTACAGCCGATTTTAGTTTTCTCATATAAAAATCAATTTTTAATGGAAAATCGAAGTGATCACTGATTAAGCTCCGTTTGTCGATTGGGTGGCTATTTAAGAAACTACAGCCGATTTTAGTTTTCTCATATAAAAATCGATTTATAATGGAAAATCGAAGTGATCACAGATTAAGCTCCGTTTGTCGATTGGGTGGCTATTTAAGAAACTACAGCCGATTTTAGTTTTCTCATATAAAAATCGATTTTTAACGGAAAATCGAAGTGATCACGGATTAAGCTCCGTTTGTCGATTGGGTGGCTATTTAAGAAACTACAGCCGATTTTAGTTTTTTCATATAAAAATCAATTTTTAATGGACAATGGAAGTGATCACAGATTAAGCTCCGTCTGTCGATTGGGTGGCTATTTAAGGAACTACAGCCGATTTTAGTTTTCTCATAGAAAAATCGATATTTCATGGAAAATCGAAGTGATCACGGATTAAGCTCCGTTTGTCGATTGAGTGGCTATTTAAGAAACTACAGCCGATTTTAGTTTTCTCATATAAAAATCGATATATGATGGAAAATCGAAGTGATCACGGATTAAGCTCCGTTTGTCGATTGGATTTTTATTTAAGAAACTGCAGCCGATTTTAGTTTTCTCATGTAAAAATCGATTTTTAATGGAAAATCGAAGTGATCACGGATTAAGCTCTGTTTGTCGATTGGGTGGCTATTTAAGAAACTACAGCCGATTTTAGTTTTCTCATGTAAAAATCGATTTTTAATGGAAAATCGAAGTGATCACGGATTAAGCTTCGTTTGTCGATTGGGTGGCTATTTAAGAAACTACAGCCGATTTTAGTTTTCTCATATAAAAATGGATTTATAATGGAAAATCGAAGTGATCACAGATTAAGCTCCGTTTGTCGATTGGGTGGCTATTTAAGAAACTACAGCCGATTTTAGTTTTCTCATATAAAAATCGATATTTGATGGAAAATCGAAGTGATCACAGATTAAGCTCTGTTTGTCGATTGGGTGGCTATTTAAGAAACTACAGCCGATTTTAGTTTTCTTATATAAAAATTGCTATTTGATGGGAAATCGAAGTGATCACAGATTAAGCACCGTTTGTCGATTGGGTGGCTATTTAAGAAACTACAGCCGATTTTAGTTTTCTCATGTAAAAATCGATTTTTAATGGAAAATCGAAGTGATCACGGATTAAGCTCCGTTTGTCGATTGGGTGGCTATTTAAGAAACTACAGCCGATTTTAGTTTTCTCATGTAAAAATCGATTTTTAATGGAAAATCGAAGTGATCACGGATTAAGCTCCGTTTGTCGATTGGGTGGCTTTTTAAGAAACTACAGCCGATTTTAGTTTTTTTTATATAAAAATCGATATTTGATGGGAAATCGAAGTGATCACAGATTAAGCTCCGTTTGTCGATTGGGTGGCTATTTAAGAAACTACAGCCGATTTTAGTTTTTTCATTTACAAATCGATATTTGATGGGAAATCGAAGTGATCACAGATTAAGCTCCGTTTGTCGATTGGGTGGCTATTTAAGAAACTACAGCCGATTTTAGTTTTCTCATATAAAAATGAATTTATAATGGAAAATCGAAGTGATCACGGATTAAGCTCCGTTTGTCGATTGGATGGCTATTTAGGAAACTACAGCCGATTTTAGTTTTCTCATATAAAAATCGACTTTTAATGGAAAATCGAAGTGATCACGGATTAAGCTCCGTTTGTCGATTGGATGGCTATTTAAGAAACTACAGCCGATTTTAGTTTTCTCATATAAAAATCGATTTTTAATGGAAAATCGAAGTGATCACAGATTAAGCTCCGTTTGTCGATTGGGTGGCTATTTAAGAAACTACAGCCGATTTTAGTTTTCTCATATAAAAATGGATTTATAATGGAAAATCGAAGTGATCACAGATTAAGCTCCGTTTGTCGATTGGGTGGCTATTTAAGAAACTACAGCCGATTTTAGTTTTCTCATATAAAAATCGATTTTGAATGGAAAATCGAAGTGATCACAGATTAGGCTCCATTTGTCGATTGGGTGGCTATTTAAGAAACTACAGCCGATTTTAGTTTTCTCACATAAAAATCGATATTTGATGGGAAATCGAAATGATCACAGATTAAGCTCCGTTTGTCGATTGGGTGGCTATTTAAGAAACTACAGCCGATTTTAGTTTTCTCATATAAAAATCGATATTTGATGGGAAATCGAAGTGATCACAGATTAAGCTCCGTTTGTCGATTGGGTGGCTATTTAAGAAACTACAGCCGATTTTAGTTTTTTCATTTACAAATCGATATTTGATGGGAAATCGAAGTGATCACAGATTAAGCTCCGTTTGTCGATTGGGTGGCTATTTAAGAAACTACAGCCGATTTTAGTTTTCTCATATAAAAATCGATATTTGATGGGAAATCGAAGTGATCACAGATTAAGCTCCGTTTGTCGATTGGGTGGCTATTTAAGAAACTACAGCCGATTTTAGTTTTTTCATTTACAAATCGATATTTGATGGGAAATCGAAGTGATCACAGATTAAGCTCCGTTTGTCGATTGGGTGGCTATTTAAGAAACTACAGCCGATTTTAGTTTTCTCATATAAAAATCGATATTTGATGCGAAATCGAAGTGATCACAGATTAAGCTCCGTTTGTCGATTGGGTGGCTATTTAAGAAACTACAGCCGATTTTAGTTTTCTCATATAAAAATCGATATTTGATCGAAAGTCGAAGTGATCACAGATTAAGCTCCGTTTGTCGATTGGGTGGCTATTTAAGAAACTACAGCCGATTTTAGTTTTCTCATGTAAAAATCGATTTTTAATGGAATATCGAAGTGATCACAGATTAAGCTCCGTTTGTCGATTGGGTGGCTATTTAAGAAACTACAGCCGATTTTAGTTTTCTCATATAAAAATCGATTTTTAATCGAAAATCGAAGTGATCACAGATTAAGCTCCGTTTATTGATTTGGTGGCTATTTAAGAAACTACAGCCGATTTTAGTTTTCTCATATAAAAATCGATATTTGATGGAAAATCGAAGTGATCACAGATTAAGCTCCGTTTGTCGATTGGGTGGCTATTTAAGAAACTACAGCCGATTTTAGTTTTCTCATATAAAAATCGATATTTGATGGGAAATCGAAGTGATCACAGATTAAGCTCCGTTTGTCGATTGGGTGGCTATTTAAGAAACTACAGCCGATTTTAGTTTTTTCATTTACAAATCGATATTTGATGGGAAATCGAAGTGATCACAGATTAAGCTCCGTTTGTCGATTGGGTGGCTATTTAAGAAACTACAGCCGATTTTAGTTTTCTCATATAAAAATCGATATTTGATGCGAAATCGAAGTGATCACAGATTAAGCTCCGTTTGTCGATTGGGTGGCTATTTAAGAAACTACAGCCGATTTTAGTTTTCTCATATAAAAATCGATTTTTAATGGAAGATCGAAGTGATCACAGATTAAGCTCCGTTTGTCGATTGGGTGGCTATTTAAGAAACTACAGCCGATTTTAGTTTTCTCATATAAAAACAATTTTTAAAGGAAAATCGAAGTGATCACAGATTAAGCTCCGTTTGTCGATTGGGTGGCTATTTAAGAAACTACAGCCGATTTTAGTTTTCTCATATAAAAATCGATATTTGATGGGAAATCGAAGTGATCACGGATTAAGCTCCGTTTGTCGATTGGGTGGCTATTTAAGAAACTACAGCCGATTTTAGTTTTCTCATATAAAAATCGATTTTTAATGGAAAATCGAAGTGATCACAGATTAAGCTCCGTTTGTCGATTGGATGGCTATTTAAGAAACTACAGCCAATTTTAGTTTTCTCATATAAAATTTGATTTTTAATGGAAAATCGAAGTGATCACGGATTAAGCTCCGTTTGTCGATTGGATGGCTATTTAAGAAACTACAGCCGATTTTAGTTTTCTCACATAAAAATCGATATTTGATGGGAAATCGAAATCATCACAGATTAAGCTCCGTTTGTCGATTGGGTGGCTATTTAAGAAACTACAGCCGATTTTAGTTTTCTCATATAAAAATCAATTTTTAATGGAAAATCGAAGTGATCACGGATTAAGCTCCGTTTGTCGATTGGATTTTTATTTAAGAAACTGCAGCCGATTTTAGTTTTCTCATGTAAAAATCGATTTTTAATGGAAAATCGAAGTGATCACGGATTAAGCTCTGTTTGTCGATTGGGTGGCTATTTAAGAAACTACAGCCGATTTTAGTTTTCTCATGTAAAAATCGATTTTTAATGGAAAATCGAAGTGATCACGGATTAAGCTTCGTTTGTCGATTGGGTGGCTATTTAAGAAACTACAGCCGATTTTAGTTTTCTCATATAAAAATGGATTTATAATGGAAAATCGAAGTGATCACAGATTAAGCTCCGTTTGTCGATTGGGTGGCTATTTAAGAAACTACAGCCGATTTTAGTTTTCTCATATAAAAATCGATATTTGATGGAAAATCGAAGTGATCACAGATTAAGCTCTGTTTGTCGATTGGGTGGCTATTTAAGAAACTACAGCCGATTTTAGTTTTCTTATATAAAAATTGATATTTGATGGGAAATCGAAGTGATCACAGATTAAGCACCGTTTGTCGATTGGGTGGCTATTTAAGAAACTACAGCCGATTTTAGTTTTCTCATGTAAAAATCGATTTTTAATGGAAAATCGAAGTGATCACGGATTAAGCTCCGTTTGTCGATTGGGTGGCTATTTAAGAAACTACAGCCGATTTTAGTTTTCTCATATAAAAATGGATTTATAATGGAAAATCGAAGTGATCACAGATTAAGCTCCGTTTGTCGATTGGGTGGCTATTTAAGAAACTACAGCCGATTTTAGTTTTCTCATATAAAAATCGATATTTGATGGGAAATCGAAGTGATCACGGATTAAGCTCCGTTTGTCGATTGGGTGGCTATTTAATAAACTACAGCCGATTTTAGTTTTCTCATATAAAAATGAATTTATAATGGAAAATCGAAGTGATCACGGATTAAGCTCCGTTTGTCGATTGGATGGCTATTTAGGAAACTACAGCCGATTTTAGTTTTCTCATATAAAAATCGACTTTTAATGGAAAATCGAAGTGATCACGGATTAAGCTCCGTTTGTCGATTGGATGGCTATTTAAGAAACTACAGCCGATTTTAGTTTTCTTATATAAAAATAAATTTTTAATGGAAAATCGAAGTGATCACGGATTAAGCTCCGTTTGTCGATTGGGTGGCTATTTAAGAAACTACAGCCGATTTTAGTTTTCTCATATAAAAATCGATTTTTAATGGAAAATCGAAGTGATCACGGATTAAGCTCCGTTTGTCGATTGGGTGGCTTTTTAAGAAACTACAGCCGATTTTAGTTTTTTTTATATAAAAATCGATATTTGATGGGAAATCGAAGTGATCACAGATTAAGCTCCGTTTGTCGATTGGGTGGCTATTTAAGAAACTACAGCCGATTTTAGTTTTTTCATTTACAAATCGATATTTGATGGGAAATCGAAGTGATCACAGATTAAGCTCCGTTTGTCGATTGGGTGGCTATTTAAGAAACTACAGCCGATTTTAGTTTTCTCATATAAAAATGAATTTATAATGGAAAATCGAAGTGATCACGGATTAAGCTCCGTTTGTCGATTGGATGGCTATTTAGGAAACTACAGCCGATTTTAGTTTTCTCATATAAAAATCGACTTTTAATGGAAAATCGAAGTGATCACGGATTAAGCTCCGTTTGTCGATTGGATGGCTATTTAAGAAACTACAGCCGATTTTAGTTTTCTCATATAAAAATCGATTTTTAATGGAAAATCGAAGTGATCACAGATTAAGCTCCGTTTGTCGATTGGGTGGCTATTTAAGAAACTACAGCCGATTTTAGTTTTCTCATATAAAAATGGATTTATAATGGAAAATCGAAGTGATCACAGATTAAGCTCCGTTTGTCGATTGGGTGGCTATTTAAGAAACTACAGCCGATTTTAGTTTTCTCATATAAAAATCGATTTTGAATGGAAAATCGAAGTGATCACAGATTAGGCTCCATTTGTCGATTGGGTGGCTATTTAAGAAACTACAGCCGATTTTAGTTTTCTCACATAAAAATCGATATTTGATGGGAAATCGAAATGATCACAGATTAAGCTCCGTTTGTCGATTGGGTGGCTATTTAAGAAACTACAGCCGATTTTAGTTTTTTTATATAAAAATCGATATTTGATGGGAAATCGAAGTGATCACAGATTAAGCTCCGTTTGTCGATTGGGTGGCTATTTAAGAAACTACAGCCGATTTTAGTTTTCTCATATAAAAATCGATATTTGATGGGAAATCGAAGTGATCACAGATTAAGCTCCGTTTGTCGATTGGGTGGCTATTTAAGAAACTACAGCCGATTTTAGTTTTTTCATTTACAAATCGATATTTGATGGGAAATCGAAGTGATCACAGATTAAGCTCCGTTTGTCGATTGGGTGGCTATTTAAGAAACTACAGCCGATTTTAGTTTTCTCATATAAAAATCGATATTTGATGCGAAATCGAAGTGATCACAGATTAAGCTCCGTTTGTCGATTGGGTGGCTATTTAAGAAACTACAGCCGATTTTAGTTTTCTCATATAAAAATCGATATTTGATCGAAAGTCGAAGTGATCACAGATTAAGCTCCGTTTGTCGATTGGGTGGCTATTTAAGAAACTACAGCCGATTTTAGTTTTCTCATGTAAAAATCGATTTTTAATGGAAAATCGAAGTGATCACAGATTAAGCTCCGTTTGTCGATTGGGTGGCTATTTAAGAAACTACAGCCGATTTTAGTTTTCTCATATAAAAATCGATTTTTAATCGAAAATCGAAGTGATCACAGATTAAGCTCCGTTTATTGATTTGGTGGCTATTTAAGAAACTACAGCCGATTTTAGTTTTCTCATATAAAAATCGATATTTGATGGAAAATCGAAGTGATCACAGATTAAGCTCCGTTTGTCGATTGGGTGGCTATTTAAGAAACTACAGCCGATTTTAGTTTTCTCATATAAAAATGGATTTATAATGGAAAATCGAAGTGATCACAGATTAAGCTCCGTTTGTCGATTGGGTGGCTATTTAAGAAACTACAGCCAATTTTAGTTTTCTCATATAAAATTTGATTTTTAATGGAAAATCGAAGTGATCACGGATTAAGCTCCGTTTGTCGATTGGATGGCTATTTAAGAAACTACAGCCGATTTTAGTTTTCTCACATAAAAATCGATATTTGATGGGAAATCGAAATCATCACAGATTAAGCTCCGTTTGTCGATTGGGTGGCTATTTAAGAAACTACAGCCGATTTTAGTTTTCTCATATAAAAATGGATTTATAATGGAAAATCGAAGTGATCACAGATTAAGCTCCGTTTGTCGATTGGATGGCTATTTAAGAAACTACAGCCAATTTTAGTTTTCTCATATAAAATTTGATTTTTAATGGAAAATCGAAGTGATCACGGATTAAGCTCCGTTTGTCGATTGGATGGCTATTTAAGAAACTACAGCCGATTTTAGTTTTCTCACATAAAAATCGATATTTGATGGGAAATCGAAATCATCACAGATTAAGCTCCGTTTGTCGATTGGGTGGCTATTTAAGAAACTACAGCCGATTTTAGTTTTCTCATATAAAAATCAATTTTTAATGGAAAATCGAAGTGATCACGGATTAAGCTCCGTTTGTCGATTGGATTTTTATTTAAGAAACTGCAGCCGATTTTAGTTTTCTCATGTAAAAATCGATTTTTAATGGAAAATCGAAGTGATCACGGATTAAGCTCTGTTTGTCGATTGGGTGGCTATTTAAGAAACTACAGCCGATTTTAGTTTTCTCATGTAAAAATCGATTTTTAATGGAAAATCGAAGTGATCACGGATTAAGCTTCGTTTGTCGATTGGGTGGCTATTTAAGAAACTACAGCCGATTTTAGTTTTCTCATATAAAAATGGATTTATAATGGAAAATCGAAGTGATCACAGATTAAGCTCTGTTTGTCGATTGGGTGGCTATTTAAGAAACTACAGCCGATTTTAGTTTTCTTATATAAAAATTGATATTTGATGGGAAATCGAAGTGATCACAGATTAAGCACCGTTTGTCGATTGGGTGGCTATTTAAGAAACTACAGCCGATTTTAGTTTTCTCATGTAAAAATCGATTTTTAATGGAAAATCGAAGTGATCACGGATTAAGCTCCGTTTGTCGATTGGGTGGCTATTTAAGAAACTACAGCCGATTTTAGTTTTCTCATATAAAAATGGATTTATAATGGAAAATCGAAGTGATCACAGATTAAGCTCCGTTTGTCGATTGGGTGGCTATTTAAGAAACTACAGCCGATTTTAGTTTTCTCATATAAAAATCGATATTTGATGGGAAATCGAAGTGATCACGGATTAAGCTCCGTTTGTCGATTGGGTGGCTATTTAATAAACTACAGCCGATTTTAGTTTTCTCATATAAAAATGAATTTATAATGGAAAATCGAAGTGATCACGGATTAAGCTCCGTTTGTCGATTGGATGGCTATTTAGGAAACTACAGCCGATTTTAGTTTTCTCATATAAAAATCGACTTTTAATGGAAAATCGAAGTGATCACGGATTAAGCTCCGTTTGTCGATTGGATGGCTATTTAAGAAACTACAGCCGATTTTAGTTTTCTTATATAAAAATAAATTTTTAATGGAAAATCGAAGTGATCACGGATTAAGCTCCGTTTGTCGATTGGGTGGCTATTTAAGAAACTACAGCCGATTTTAGTTTTCTCATATAAAAATCGATTTTTAATGGAAAATCGAAGTGATCACGGATTAAGCTCCGTTTGTCGATTGGGTGGCTTTTTAAGAAACTACAGCCGATTTTAGTTTTTTTTATATAAAAATCGATATTTGATGGGAAATCGAAGTGATCACAGATTAAGCTCCATTTGTCGATTGGGTGGCTATTTAAGAAACTACAGCCGATTTTAGTTTTTTCATTTACAAATCGATATTTGATGGGAAATCGAAGTGATCACAGATTAAGCTCCGTTTGTCGATTGGGTGGCTATTTAAGAAACTACAGCCGATTTTAGTTTTCTCATATAAAAATGAATTTATAATGGAAAATCGAAGTGATCACGGATTAAGCTCCGTTTGTCGATTGGATGGCTATTTAGGAAACTACAGCCGATTTTAGTTTTCTCATATAAAAATCGACTTTTAATGGAAAATCGAAGTGATCACGGATTAAGCTCCGTTTGTCGATTGGATGGCTATTTAAGAAACTACAGCCGATTTTAGTTTTCTCATATAAAAATCGATTTTTAATGGAAAATCGAAGTGATCACAGATTAAGCTCCGTTTGTCGATTGGGTGGCTATTTAAGAAACTACAGCCGATTTTAGTTTTCTCATATAAAAATGGATTTATAATGGAAAATCGAAGTGATCACAGATTAAGCTCCGTTTGTCGATTGGGTGGCTATTTAAGAAACTACAGCCGATTTTAGTTTTCTCATATAAAAATCGATTTTGAATGGAAAATCGAAGTGATCACAGATTAGGCTCCATTTGTCGATTGGGTGGCTATTTAAGAAACTACAGCCGATTTTAGTTTTTTTATATAAAAATCGATATTTGATGGGAAATCGAAGTGATCACAGATTAAGCTCCGTTTGTCGATTGGGTGGCTATTTAAGAAACTACAGCCGATTTTAGTTTTTTCATTTACAAATCGATATTTGATGGGAAATCGAAGTGATCACAGATTAAGCTCCGTTTGTCGATTGGGTGGCTATTTAAGAAACTACAGCCGATTTTAGTTTTCTCATGTAAAAATCGATTTTTAATGGAAAATCGAAGTGATCACAGATTAAGCTCCGTTTGTCGATTGGGTGGCTATTTAAGAAACTACAGCCGATTTTAGTTTTCTCATATAAAAATCGATTTTTAATCGAAAATCGAAGTGATCACAGATTAAGCTCCGTTTATTGATTTGGTGGCTATTTAAGAAACTACAGCCGATTTTAGTTTTCTCATATAAAAATCGATATTTGATGGAAAATCGAAGTGATCACAGTTTAAGCTCCGTTTGTCGATTGGGTGGCTATTTAAGAAACTACAGCCGATTTTAGTTTTCTCATATAAAAATCGATATTTGATGGGAAATCGAAGTGATCACAGATTAAGCTCCGTTTGTCGATTGGGTGGCTATTTAAGAAACTACAGCCGATTTTAGTTTTTTCATTTACAAATCGATATTTGATGGGAAATCGAAGTGATCACAGATTAAGCTCCGTTTGTCGATTGGGTGGCTATTTAAGAAACTACAGCCGATTTTAGTTTTCTCATATAAAAATCGATATTTGATGCGAAATCGAAGTGATCACAGATTAAGCTCCGTTTGTCGATTGGGTGGCTATTTAAGAAACTACAGCCGATTTTAGTTTTCTCATATAAAAATCGATTTTTAATGGAAGATCGAAGTGATCACAGATTAAGCTCCGTTTGTCGATTGGGTGGCTATTTAAGAAACTACAGCCGATTTTAGTTTTCTCATATAAAAATCAATTTTTAAAGGAAAATCGAAGTGATCACAGATTAAGCTCCGTTTGTCGATTGGGTGGCTATTTAAGAAACTACAGCCGATTTTAGTTTTCTCATATAAAAATCGATATTTGATGGGAAATCGAAGTGATCACGGATTAAGCTCCGTTTGTCGATTGGGTGGCTATTTAAGAAACTACAGCCGATTTTAGTTTTCTCATATAAAAATCGATTTTTAATGGAAAATCGAAGTGATCACAGATTAAGCTCCGTTTGTCGATTGGATGGCTATTTAAGAAACTACAGCCAATTTTAGTTTTCTCATATAAAATTTGATTTTTAATGGAAAATCGAAGTGATCACGGATTAAGCTCCGTTTGTCGATTGGATGGCTATTTAAGAAACTACAGCCGATTTTAGTTTTCTCACATAAAAATCGATATTTGATGGGAAATCGAAATCATCACAGATTAAGCTCCGTTTGTCGATTGGGTGGCTATTTAAGAAACTACAGCCGATTTTAGTTTTCTCATATAAAAATCGATTTTGAATGGAAAATCTAAGTGATCACGGATTAAGCTCTGTTTGTCGATTGGGTGGCTATTTAAGAAACTACAGCCGATTTTAGTTTTCTCATATAAAAATCGATTTTTGATGGGAAATCGAAGTGATCATGGATTAAGCTCTGTTTGTCGATTGGGTGGCTATTTAAGAAACTTCAGCCGATTTTAGTTTTCTCATATAAAAATCGATATTTGATGGGAAATCGAAGTGATCACAGATTTTAGTTTTCTCATATAAAAATCGATTTTGAATGGAAAATCGAAGTGATCACGGATTAAGCTCTGTTTGTCGATTGGGTGGCTATTTAAGAAACTACAGCCGATTTTAGTTTTCTTATATAAAAATTGATATTTGATGGGAAATCGAAGTGATCACGGTTTAAGCTCTGTTTGTCGATTGGGTGGCTATTTAAAAAACTACAGCCGATTTTAGTTTTCTCATATAAAAATGGATTTTTAATGGAGAATCGAAGTTATCACAGATTAAGCTCCGTTTGTCGATTGGGTGGCTATTTAAGAAACTACAGCCGATTTTAGTTTTTTTTTATATAAAAATCGATTTATAATCGAAGTGATCACAGATTAAACTCCGTTTGTCGATTGGGTGGCTATTTAAGAAACTACAGCCGATTTCAGTTTTCTCATATAAAAATGGATTTTTAATGGAAAATCGAAGTGATCACAGATTAAGCTCCGTTTGTCGATTGGATGGCTATTTAAGAAACTACAGCCGATTTTAGTTTTCTCATATAAAAATCGATATTTGATGCGAAATCGAAGTGATCACAGATTAAGCTCCGTTTGTCGTTTGGGTGGCTATTTAAGAAACTACAGCCGATTTTAGTTTTCTCATATAAAAATCGATATTTGATGGAAAATCGAAGTGATCACAGATTAAGCTCCGTTTGAAGATTGGATGGCTATATAAGAAACTACAGCCGACTTTAGTTTTTTTAGAATTTTCATATCAATTTTTGACTAAGACTTTTATTTCTTCGTATTTTAGCTTCCCAGTATATTACCTGGAGTACCATTGAAGATTGATTTTGAAGTAGTGGCCGTTTTGGATATTAACGACAAATTACCACCGCATACTCTAACACCAGATAACTCACACATACGTGTAATGATAATGAAAATTCAACAAACAAAACCATTAATAGCAGCCGTCATAGCAATGCCACAATCAGAAGCTAATTTCTAAAGCATATTACTAGGCTGACGAAATACTGCATAATGATCATTATTAAGGCAGTATAAAAGTATACTTCACAATTTTAAAACCTCACCAATTATTTGATTTGTAACGCTTTTTTATTTATGTATTAATAAATATATTTAAATAATCTATGTTAATTTCATATTATGTAACTTAATGTTCCTTAACCATGACTGTATAGTGTTTATATAGTTTTTGTATTATTATTTAAGCATATTTGGGAGCATATTTCTCATAGACTTGTACGTAGGCAGCCTTGGCAGCATCTTGAGACAAACCTTGGTGTTTGTTCCAGGCTTCCCACATGGCCTTCTTTTTCAAATCCAAAGCACCGGGTTTTTCAATGTTGCAATCACCAACGGTGGCTTGCTTGAAAAGACCGTAGAATTCTAAGAATTCAGAGTCAGAAGGCTTCTTGCTGAAGTTCTTAGCCAATTCACAAGCTTCTTCGAAACTAACCATATTGATAAATTTTTTTGGGGGGAGCTAAAGTTGAAGGATTTGAATTAAAATTTGTAATTTTTATTTATAATATTAAATATTTTGATTGATTTACCTTTTTGGTTGAAGTTTTAATCCAAAATGATAAATTCTCAAGTGTTTGCGAGCTTTTTTATACTAATTTTAAATTCGGCGGATATTAATATGATTTATTTTGAGAAATTTTAATTAAATTACGAAAGGCCGTTTATAGTATTATTATTATCGAAATTATTCACGTGATAATTGTCTTTTTTAACTTAAAGATTATATACCACCCATGAAAATAGTTATTATTGGACTTGTTATCAGTATTTTTTGTAAAAGTTATTTAAATGTGACGTTTATTATAAAATCAAAGATAAAAATTTTATTAATAAGTTTTCTTTAAGTTAAGAATTATTGGCGCCATTCGAAAAGGTTTTAATAGGGGCCTTAATTGGTTTTATATCAGATTTTTTCATGGATTTTATTTAAAATTAATATGGTTACTGATTATTGTTGTTATATTTGAACTTTAATTGGATAATATTAATAATCGAGGAAAGTTCTTTATTTTGTATACGAGAAACTCTAAAATGGAGAAAAACATGATCTCATATTCCTAACAAAAGTGATCATGGGTAAGCATAATCTGTTATAAGTGTTTTTAAGTTTGTCATGGAAAAGTGCACTCAATTATTTCGTTTACATACGTTTTGTTCCAAAAATTTAGAAAATACAAAATGAAAAACAGATTTCAAATCAAAACGATAAATTAAGAGAAACCGAAACCGGCCTTTGTTATCAGCATTTAACCATCATACATAATACAATTTTCTAAATAAATTTTTCGTCAAGATATAAGATTCATCCATCAGCTTTCGATCGAGAGAAAACAGATCGATTTGTGTTCAAAAATGATTCGATGTAAATAAACATTTAACATATTACGATCACAAAATCCATTCGTGATCATTTATAAGATCGCAAATATCGTGATAACATATGTTTTGTGATCACAAACATATAGCGATCATATTTGCGATCACTTGTATTTTGGACTATCTGTAGTTACTCATATTTTTGATTAAACTTTTAATAGATAAAGTAAAATTATTTCATCGAGTTAAATTTTATAAATAATAAAAATGAAGTCATATAAATTTAATTTAGTGACACATACATGAAATAAAGATCAATCTAGAACTTCAACTACTTTTCAAAAGGTTTATCTATTAAATAACTTTCGACAAATGATTGGCTAAGGAATATGTCAAATCTTGGTCAACTATTTTTGAAATATCGGTTGTAATTTTTAACCAATTTCCCTTTGATACTTCTATGTAAAATTGTATCCCAAACGTTCCAGCAGTTTCGAAATGCTAAGATGTCGAAGTGCTTTAAGTGAACTTGACGGTCTTATTTTACGCTGGTCTTTTTCATACACAGGGTGAGCTTCTTTGACGGCTCACCACCGCCCCTTTGTGTTCCTTACACGCCAGTAGCAATTTTTGTACATGGACCATGTACAAGCACTTTGCTCAAGTTCTCGATATATCTCATCTCTTGCCATAGTAGAACCGTTGCGGAATGATAGGTATTGTGAGACAAGACCATTACATACCACGACAAGGAAAAGGCAATCACTGGTTTAGAGCCAATAGAAGGGACGTACTCAACATCAGGTGAAAAACACCTTCAGAAAGCAAAAACAACTAACTCAGAATTATCCTCAACCATTAGTTTTTGACCGTTCCTTCAAGATACCTGAGTGGAACCAATGGGTCAATCAAACATGGTGGCAGCAAAGTGCTGATCAAGTTTGGTATACTAACGGGTCCATACACATAGATGGTTATACTGGTTATACATGTGGTCCTAACTTCCAGAAAGCAATCTCCATGGGAAAATATCCCTCAATATTTCAGGCGGTAATCTACGACATCTACATCTGTGCTAAGGAGGAGAAGGATAAATGGTCTGATAATTTACATAATGTCAAACAGCCAAGCAGTGCTCAAGGCCATACTCTCGTATGAAGTTAGGTCGGGTATTGTAATGGACTATGTGACTTCATTGAACGAACTGGCTAAACATTATAACTAACACTGTGTTGGATAACAGGCCATATAGGTTATTATGGAAACAAACGGGCGGATTGCTTAGCAAATAGAGGCGCTCATCGCCCACTTATCGGCCCTGAACCATTCTTTGGTATCCCACAATTACGCTATCAAGGACAAAGTTGATATCGCTTAACAAAAGCGATCTCAGAATAATAACTGTACTACTCACGGGACACTGAGGTCTCAGATATCATTAATTCACCCTAATTAACGCCATATCGAAGCTATGCACATTTTTTACCTGCCAGGAGGAAACCTCTGATTACATATTGTGCAATTGTCCAACACTAAGAACACGTCGAGAAAGAATCTTAGGGGGCTAGTGATGCAGCATCACTAACCTCGAAGGATATATTCAATCTCTTAACAATCAAACCCGTTATTTTCATATGTAAACCTGTTATGGTGAACTCACGCTTGCACAAAAGATCTAAAACAGGGTCGCAGTGCTTAGGACCCTCTCTAATATAATCTATCCTCATCCATCGGGTCCCAAAGGAACCCCTGAACTGATGAACTGATTAGTCAGGACAAAGTCTGGCGGGCAACTGGCCAGCAGCAAATTGGATGTATAGTGTACTGGTTCGGTCCCATGCCAAATGATTCCAAAGAAAGGCCGAGGAACATTTGATCATCACCAGTTTATAGTCCCGGCAGACTAGAGTTATTGGTAGTACCTCTTTTCCTCAGACTTGCAATAACAAGAAGATCAGAAGTGTCAGCAAGGTAACATGACCCCGGGGGTAAAAACGCCAATTCAATTTAAAAAAACATCGCTCCATTGTATAGCATTAAAAAGCAATGTTAAAATTGTTTTCAAGGTTCCAAATTTTCGCCCTATTAAAAAAATGCATAGGCTAGCTTTTGCAAAACCATAGCTTATATAAAATTCAACCTTGACAATGGAAAGTAATGCAAAATACATAATCTTTTTTTTAAAATTGCAAAAAATCCCCTTTCCTAATATATGAGTGGATTTCTGATAAGAAAATCATTAACTATTTTGAAAAAATGTCCAAGATAATCTGAAAATAAGCATGCGTAAGCAGAACTATTTCACAGAAGGAAGGTAAAACATATGTCAGAGATAATAAATGGCAGTAGATTTGCAGTTTTTGTTTTATAATCAGAGATAGAAGAACCTTATCTCACTGCATATGTACAGAAAAAACATATGTATTTATATACTATTATATATATATAGAAATCAATAAATTTGTATTATCATTATATACATTACCACCAAACACTGATTAATAAAGTTTAATGACAAATTTCAGCAAAAAAATATACAGTAAACACAAACAATGTTCGATGGATTGAGGGTGAAAAAGAAGTACACGTAACGTAATATTAGCTGGAAGTGAAAACCAAATAGATAACCAACTAAAAATTGACACTGACACACAGTTATAACTTTCCAAATGCAACTGATAAGATTTGCCAAATATTAGCAAAATTTGTCCAAAACATTTATATAAAAACCAGGGAATTATTTAAAATATCATTATTTGTTTGGAAATAACAACTAAAGCAACAACTTCTAACAACATGCTCACCGTAAGTTCAATATATTCGAAAATTTATAAAACTTTTTATTATATAACTTTTCCTAATTACAGTTTGAAGAAATCGTTGAGAAGGCCAAGAACTTGACCAACAAGCCCACTCAAGAGGACTTCTTGGAATTCTACGGTTACTATAAACAAGCCACCGTAGGTGACTGCAACACCGATGAACCTGAAGATCCCGTCAGAAAAGCCATGTGGAACTCCTGGAAGTCCAAGGCTGGCACCAGCTCTGAAGATGCCAAGGCTAAATACATCGAAGTCTACCACAAATATGCTCCCAAATCCGAATAAATTATAAATTTTTTGAATTTGGTTCAATTTTGTAGTAGCAGTAGTAGAAATCTTCTCAATTTAATTTATGTTTTGTGATTTAGAAAAAGTTTAAAAATTTATTTATTTTATTAACTTTATGATTTTCTGGTCAGTCGATGTTTAAGTGTAAATAAAAATCTTCTTTAAGTAAAAATTTATATGTGTTATGCAATTTTAATTTAAAATGATCCTTTAAAATAATTGAATAATATATAAGTAAGTATGTAATATCCAAATGAGCTTTCTCTATAAAAACAAATTTCGGTAATTAATTAAAGGTCAATTTAACCGATTTCTTGCCATAATACCAATTTTGATTTATTATTCGATCAGAAATACAGTGTTTCGGTACCTGGTGGTTTCAACTTTAAAAATTTGAAACGATTTCTAAAACAGTTTCATTTTTATGGGGTACTTCACACAAATTGAACTTTGTACCTTTTTTATTTATTAACAAAATATGTAAACATTTTTATTGACGCACTCTTTATCTCACCATAAAATAATATTTTGATAAAAAATATTAGTAAAAAATTTTGATTTTAGTAATAATTCGCTGCAATAAATCGTTAATATCTTGTTATGGAAAAGTTTTAACTCCATTTTATAAATTCAGAAACTACGAGACAAAATGATACAATAATTCATATATACATATGTTACAGAGATCGTGAGATCTCTGTAACATACACTATCGGACAAAATAAAGTGCAAAAGTACTATTACTATATTCTATCAGCGAAAAATCTGTTAAATGAACTTTTAATATAGAAAATTTTTTAAATTCGTTTAGTTAATATACAATGCTACAAAAATAACAATAAAACAAAATTATTGTACTTAAAACTTTTCTGTATAACGTCAAAAATTAAAGTAAATTCACTTTTTTGTCGGACAAAATAAAATGTAAATTTTATATATCATTATTTAAATTTATTGTATATCAAAATTTTGTATCTATTTTGGTTCTGATTTGAATATTTGGATCTACTTAAACCATTATGGTAATTTTTTTACCCAATCGCCTTCCTTTCCTCTTGTTTTCCCGCATATGATTATTTTCAAAATGAATCCATTTTTATTCACTACTTCATCAGAATTTTTTATCAATTGTGGTCCAAAATTAATCTATTGGATTTAGGGCGGTGCTCTGAGCAGGTTATTCCAATTTTTCAGTGTTTTTATTCGTACAATAATGATTTTTAGCCTTTGTTGTGTCTTTGAAGTCATGAATCTGTTGAGACATGAAGTCTCCCAAAACCATTTTTACGCCATTTATTTCAGGATTTTTATTAAATATGCTCGTTTATTGCTCATTTGTAATTACTTACTCCATTTTCACTAAGATTCCCGATCCTAAAGTTGAATAATGTACCAATACTGATAGCCCTCCACGCTAATGTTTAAAAACCAGCCTATTGTATTTCAAGTTTAGTATATTAAATGGCTTACCTCTCACTCATTTTAAATTTTAAATTTTTCGTTACAAATAGGAACTCATCTGACCAACTACATAAATTGAGCTAAAAAATACAAAATTAAATACTAAAATCGGAAGAAACTTTCCGCGCTTTTAAATAAGATGGTGGACGATTCAAGGTATGGGTCAGTTGACTCTTCGTATGTGTTAAATTTTTAACGTTAGGTGTGGGGAACCTACGGGAAATGTATTCAGAAATACATGAATACTACGTGAGCATATTACACTCAAATCTAAAGATCAGTGCCTTAAAAATGGACTTGGGCAACTTTATATCACGGCAAGATAATAAGCTTAAGTACTTGATAAAGTTAAAAAATAACATTAACGTAGGAAAAAACACAGGAAAATTGGAATGTCCTGTTCAGAGCACCACCCTAAATCCAATAGATTAATTTTGGACCACAATTGATCAAAAAATTCCGATGAAATAGTGAATAAAATTGGATTCCTTTTGAAAATAATCGTATGCGGGAAAACAAGAGGAGGGGAAGGCGATTGGACATAATAATGGTAAAAAAATAGCCAAAATGGCTAAAGTAGATCCAAATATTCAAATCAGAACCAAAATAGATAAAAAATTTTGATATACAAGAAATTTTAACAATGATATATAAAATTTACACTTTATTTTGTCCGACAAAAAGTGAATTTACTTTAATTTTAAATTTTATACAGAAACATTCTAAGTACAATAATTTAGTTTTATTGTTATTTTTGTAGCAATGTATATTAACTAAATGAATTATAATAAATTTTCATTATTTAATAATCATTTAACAGATTTTTCGCTGAAAGAATATAGCATGAGTACTTTTGCACTTTATTTTGTCCGATAGTGTATATATATCCGCTAGATAGCGATGTTTTAATTTTTAGCCAACTACACCTAAGCCGCTAATCCGAAAGCGTTTAAATTTTAGCGATACTCAGTAGTTTATATGGAGAAAAATATAGGCCAACTTTAGGCCCTATATTAAAAAAAACAAATTAGATGCCTCCCAATCCCAGTTTTTTACATTATTGCAAGTCCGTTTTCGAAACCTACTCAGAGATGGTTGCACGACCAAAGATTTGGTATAGAATTGAACTAGAACTGAACTACAACTGAACTAGAACAGAACTAGAACTGAACTGGAACTGATCTGGAACTGATCTAGAACTGAACTAGAACTGAACTAGAACTGAACTAGAACTGAACTAGAACTGAACTAGAACTGAACTAGAACTGAACTAGAACTGAACTAGAACTGAACTAGAACTGAACTAGAACTGAACTAGAACTGAACTAGAACTGAACTAGAACTGAACTAGAACTGAACTAGAACTGAACTAGAACTGAACTAGAACTGAACTAGAACTGAACTAGAACTGAACTAGAACTGAACTAGAACTGAACTAGAACTGAACTAGAACTGAACTAGAACTGAACTAGAACTAGAACTGAACTGGAACTGAACTAGAACTGAACTAGAACTGAACTAGAACTGAACTAGAACTGAACTAGAACTGAACTAGAACTGAACTAGAACTGAACTAGAACTGAACTAGAACTGAACTAGAACTGAACTAGAACTGAACTAGAACTGAACTAGAACTGAACTAGAACTGAACTAGAACTGAACTGGAACTGATCTATAACTGATCTAGAACTGATCTAGAACTGAACTAGAACTGAACTAGAACTGAAGTAGAACTGAAGTAGAACTGACCTAGAACTGAACTAGAACTGAACTAGAACTGAACTGAACTGAACTAGAACTGAACTAGAATTGAACTGAACTAGAACTGAACTAGAACTAAAGTTTAAAGAAAACCTTTAAAATTTTATGACCAAATAAAAATCAAATTTCCTAAATTATTAAACGGAGAAAAACATGCAAAAGTTTTAATTTCTTGGAGGGATCATATTTTAAAAAAGAAACATATGATTCAAAAAAATTAATCACTTTTTTATGTATCAAAGATTTTTAAAGATAAATACATAGTAATGATAATACAAAAACAATTTAATATTTTAAGGAAAAAAGTTGAAAAATAGACAAAAATCAAATGATTCACTATTATTTGGACTTGGCACAGTCATGCAGCAGACAGTGATAACATAAAAAAATCGCCTTAAACTATACTTTCAAATTTAATAAATAAAATATACAAACTGATCGATAGTCGTTAGTGCATAATCATAACTTTAAATATAAAAAATAATATTAAACAAAAAACAATTTACGTTTATATTAATATGAAGTTGCTAAGGCCAGTAAATGCATTCTAGAACAACAAAAATAAATCTAAATATTTCTTTAATAAAATAATCAAATTTTCTAATAGATAAGATTGAAACCAATTTCATTGAAAAATCAAAGAATATTTCCCCAATATTACGAAACATAATTTAAATAAATATTTATCTAAGGAAAATTAATTAAATTCGTAAAAAAACTAAAAGATAAAGTAATAACTCCGTCAATGAATTTAGTCTTCAAGACTAAAAAAATAACTATAAAAGGTTTGAGTGGATATGACAACAGTATCATTTGAATTTTATTTATCCAAATAATAACATTAAACAAAATGGTTTCAGTAAGTTTACAAATTTGAAATCATAATTTTAAGTTAACATTCAGATAATTTTTAAATAATTTCATTTTAGTTCGAAGAAGCTTGTGAATTGGCTAAGAACTTCAGCAAGAAGCCTTCTGACTCTGAATTCTTAGAATTCTACGGTCTTTTCAAGCAAGCCACCGTTGGTGATTGCAACATTGAAAAACCCGGTGCTTTGGATTTGAAAAAGAAGGCCATGTGGGAAGCCTGGAACAAACACCAAGGTTTGTCTCAAGATGCTGCCAAGGCTGCCTACGTACAAGTCTATGAGAAATATGCTCCCAAATATGCTTAAATTTAATTTTTAAAAAAATGTAGTAGGGGAATATTAATATAACTATTTATGTTTAATACTTAAGAGATTTTACTAAAATAAATTGGAAGGAATTGAAAGGTACTCTAAAATATTTTCTTGTTTTTAATTCACCATTTTTTAGCATAAAAACATCATAATCTCTCCTTAATACCATAACAAAATAATACTTTATATAGAACTTATCACCTAAATTTATATTTAGGCGTTAACAGTAATATTGGCTAATAGTTATCTTAAAGTTAGTTTTGCTTTAAATTTCAGATTATCGGACTAGATATGCACTATTTCTATTTTAATATTAACCGGAATATGTTAATATTTTAGAAGTACTCTACACTTATACTTTGTTAATAATTTGGATTAAAGATTATTTTAAAAATACAACCATACCGTGTGAGGAAATTGATAATCTTATAAAAAAATACTTTCCATAAACCTCCCAGAGTCATAAAAGATAAGATATGAAAATTTTCATATTGATGGATTGCGTTAAGTTATAATCAAGTGGGGAGGGTTATCTTATAATAAAAGAAACAGAGTGGAAAATTTTTAAACCTTTAAAAAAAATATATATAAATATTTTTTTAATTTAATTTTGAAGATCGAAGAATCAATTATGTTCGAGACATTTTTTTTGTTAACCAGAATTTTATGGGAACTAGAACTTAACTGGAACTGAACTTGAACTGAAATAGAACTGTACTAGAACTGAACTAAAACTGAACTAGAACTGAACTAGAACTGAACTAGAACTGAACTAGAACTGAACTAGAACTGAACTAGAACTGAACTAGAACTGAACTAGAACTGAACTAGAACTGAACTAGAACTGAACTAGAACTGAACTAGAACTGAACTAGAACTGAACTAGAACTGAACTAGAACTGAACTAGAACTGAACTAGAACTGAACTAGAACTGAACTAGAACTGAACTAGAACTGAACTAGAACTGAACTAGAACTGAACTAGAACTGAACTAGAACTGAACTAGAACTGAACTAGAACTAGAACTGAACTAGAACTGAACTAGAACTGAACTAGAACTGAACTAGAACTGAACTAGAACTGAACTAGAACTGAACTAGAACTGAACTAGAACTGAACTAGAACTGAACTAGAACTGAACTAGAACTAGAACTGAACTAGAACTGAACTAGAACTAGAACTAGAACTAGAACTGAACTAGAACTGAACTAGAACTGAACTAGAACTGAACTAGAACTGAACTAGAACTGAACTAGAACTGAACTAGAACTGAACTAGAACTAGAACTGAACTAGAACTCAATTAGAACTCAATTAGAACTGAACTAGAACTGAACTAGAACTGAACTAGAACTGAACTGAACTAGAACTGAACTAGAACTGAACTAGAACTGAACTAGAACTGAACTAGAACTGAACTAGAACTGGACTAGAACTGAACTAGAACTGAACTAGAACTGAACCAGAACTGAACCAGAATTGAACTAAAACTGAACTAGAACATTGCACGTCTTCCATATTTAAAATTATACAATTTCAGTTTTGTACCTGATTTGGTGCCAAGTGATCGATATTGCATGAATACAAAGTAAAGTGACTATAAATTAATTACAAACTGTTTACAAAAATTAGTTAATACGAGTAATAAAATTATAAATCTATTTGAACTTTAATCAAGAATCGGTTAAAATCTAATCTAATAACAACCTTTTTAACTTAAACCACTTGAAAATTCACCTGCTTCATTTTATAGTCATAGAAAGACAAAATTTAAAATACATATATCGTAAATCGAATGCATACAAAATCACGTAATCTAAAAAGCTGAACGTACCGTAACCAAAAAAACTTTTTAACTGTGTATAGAAAGCACTTAACAAAAAAAGCTTTATACTTCAAATTAAGCAAAAAAACATAGTGATCGTGTTCAAAAATCGTACGAAGTAGTAAAACATATGTTCGTATGTACTCAAACATTAGATTAAAAAAAACGATTTTTTTCTATAGCGTCAACAAACAGTGCGAGTACAAACAAAAAAATTCGTTATATTTATGAGTAGATTGGTGATTTGAATTCAGAACGTTTTTTGCTGTTTTCAAGACAAGTAAGTTTTCAACAAACTGGCTCCTCTTCCAAAAGTCTTATTTTTGTTTAGTATAAAGCAATAAAATATTGTTTTTTTTTTTTTTTTTTTTTTTTTTTTGATAAAAAATTAAAAAAAAGTGTCCAAATTTCAAAATTTGTTGTGGGTGAAGAAGATAGAAGAAGCAAAATTGAAATTTATAAATGTTAATTATTTTAAACAAATTGCTAAACAAAATTGCAAATTGCTTAGAAAAACTCAATAAAATTAGTGCTAAATGTTTATGTGTCAAAAGTTTGAATGCCTTTAAATTAATCAAATAAATTACATGACATTTCTCGTGGGCTTTTGTAATAATAAATGGTGTGATTGACTGAATATACGTGTCTCTTTTTCATTAATTTATATACCCCCCTTGTGTCAGTCTATTATTAAATTTAAAAAAGCTTTTATTTAATAAATACCTGAAACAAAGTGAGAAAGGTTTGGAAACATTTGTTTAAATTTCTCCAGAAATTTGTTTTTTTTTTTTTTGTTGATAAAAAATCAATTGAAAAACAAAATTAAAAAATGTTGAAATAAAATGTATAAAAAGATTTCGTTCTGTCATAAATTATATGCAATTATATACAAAAGATGCAATAAATCAAATATATAATTAAAAAAGTGTGGCCATTTTTACAAAAATCAAAGTGTTTCAAAACTTTATTAAAAATTACCACTTACTAGAACTGAACTAGAAAACTGAACTAGAACTGAACTAGAACTGAATCTATAACTGAACGTAGAACTGAACTAAACTGAACTAGAACTGAACAAACTGAACTAGAACTGAACATAACTGAACTAGACTGAACAGAACTGTAACTGACTGTAACTAGAACTGAACTAGAACTGACTAGAACTGAACTAGAACTGAACTAGAACTGAACTAGAACTGAACTAGAACTGACTAGAACTGAACTAGAACTGACTAGAACTGAACTAGAACTGAACTAGACAACTAGAAACTGACTGAACTGGGGAATAGAAACTGAACTATAACTGAACAGACTGAAACTAGAACTGAACTAGAACTGAACGAGAACTTGAACTAGAACTAGACAGAACTAGAACTGAACTAGAACTGAACTAGAACTGAACTAGAACTGAACTAGAACTGAACTAGAACTAGAACTGAACTAGTACTGAACTAGAACTGAACTGAACTAGAACTGAACTGAACTGAACTAGAACTGAACTAGAACTGAACTGAACTAGAACTGAACTAGAACTGAACTAGAACTGAACTAGAACTGAACTAGAACTGAACTAGAACTGAACTAGAACTGAACTAGAACTGAACTAGAACTGAACTAGAACTGAACTAGAACTGAACTAGAACTGAACTAGAACTGAACTAGAACTGATCTAGAACTGAACTAGAACTGAACTAGAACTGAACTAGAACTGAACTAGAACTGAACTAGAACTGAACTAGAACTGAACTAGAACTGAACTAGAACTGAACTAGAACTGAACTAGAACTGAACTAGAACTGAACTAGAACTGAACTAGAACTGAACTAGAACTGAACTAGAACTGAACTAGAACTGAACTAGAACTGAACTAGAACTGAACTAGAACTGAACTAGAACTGAACTAGAACTGAACTAGAACTGAACTAGAACTGAACTAGAACTGAACTAGAACTGAACTAGAACTGAACTAGAAACTGAACTAGAACTGAACTAGAACTGAACTAGAACTGAACTAGAACTGAACTAGAACTGAACTAGAACTGAACTAGAACTGAACTAGAACTGAACTAGAACTGAACTAGAACTGAACTAGAACTGAACTAGAACTGAACTAGAACTGAACTAGAACTGAACTAGAACTGAACTAGAACTGACTAGAACTGAACTAGAACTGAACTGAACTGACTAGAACTGAACTAGAAACTGAACTAGAACTGAACTAGAACTGAACTAGAACTGAACTAGACTAGAAACTGAACTAGAACTGAACTAGAACTGAACTAGAACTGAACTAGAACTAGAACTGAACTAGAAGTGAACTAGAAACTGAACTAGAACTGAACTGAACTAGAACTGAACTAGAACTGAACTAGAACTGAACTAGAACTGAACTAGAACTGAACTGAACTAGAACTGAACTAGACTGAACTAGAACTGAACTAGAACTGAACTAGAACTGAACAAGAACTGAACGTCTACAGAAAAAGCTTCTTCGTCCAAGATATTCTCCAACTGAAGATTCTTTACAACGCGAGTATCTCGCTTCTTTTAACAATCATTGAGAAATATTGAATGTTTGCAAAATGATTGCTGCAACTGAGTTATTACAGTATTAAAACATCTTTAGTCATGTTTATAATTGCAGCTATTAGGAAATAATTGCATTGATTAAAATATAATTGATTTATTGCATATGGCAATAAAATGATAAAGCTAAACATAATTTATGATTGCAACAACTGTACTAAGTAATCGTAATTTTAATACTTATTTTCTCTGTGTGTATAAATTTATAAGTTTTCTTGAAATGAGTTTAATTTTTCATAAAACACATTTTAATAACAAAAAAAATTCCATTTCACTTTTGTGCTTTTTTTATTATTTTATTTGTTGTGTAAAGTTTCATTATAAATTTTACTATGATGACATAGAAACGCATTTCCGCTTTAATCTTGTAACAATAAAATTAAACAATAATTATATTGTAAAATAATACAAAAGTTTTGTTTTGATTACACTGGAAGAAAAAATATGTGGAAAATTCAAAATTAAAAAAATTTTTTAATAATTAAAAATTTGAGATAAAATTGTGTTAAATCATTTGTTAACGGATAATTCTCTTTTGCATTTTTAAATAAAATTTTCTCTGAGTGTATTCGTCTGTCGTGTTCATAACGGTATTGTACGTGTAAGCCAAAAAGTGTAATTAAGTTTTTTGTAACACCGTTAATATTGTCTTACAAATGTTATTTTCATTTTTATTTTCTTATAATAAAACCACAAACAAGCAACTGGAAATTTATGAATTGTATTTGTGTTGTTAACTTTTTTTTGTAAAAAAAGAAGATTTAAAAATATATATTGTTAAGATATAAAATATATTGTTAGTGTTGTAGAGAAAGTTAGTTTTTAGTGTAATGGTCAAAATAGGCAAATTATCAAAAGAAACGAATGAATGGTTCACTCAAAACTAGCAAAAAATAAAA
The DNA here is from genome assembly GCF_015586225.1 of Lucilia sericata. Classification (NCBI taxonomy): domain Eukaryota; kingdom Metazoa; phylum Arthropoda; class Insecta; order Diptera; family Calliphoridae; genus Lucilia; species Lucilia sericata. The sequence goes on from NW_023994280.1 coordinate 51,744, forward strand.
TAAAGTGAAAAAAATGGTAAATTAAATTTTAAACACCCAACAAATGTAAAACATGGCCAACATAATAATTAATTCAGAAAATCTACAAAAAAAAGTTAAAAAACATTAAGATACAATCACATTAAGCAAATATTTGAGGCAACTTGTATTTTTAGTTGGTATTGCAAGAATTTGTTAGGACAAACAAAATAGCAAAGAAATATTTCTGATTTTAACTATCCCACTTTATAATACCGTTAATTACTATTAATTTAATTTTATTCCATTATTTTAGTTAATAATTAGTAAATATTTATTTAATAATTTTGCATAATTTTATAGTTTTTAAATAGTTTACGTCATTTTCCATAGAGTTAAAGAAGATCGTAAAGTTAAGTAAGTAATAATAACACTGACGTGTATTTTGTCACTTATTTCTGAACACATGCGTATTTTTTCTTTAACTCCAAATAGCGTAAAATTTTTAATAGTTTAGGGTAAATGAACTGTTATCTACCCATACCGGTCTTTACAACAAACAACTTATTTGTTTTGCAAATAATTTATTCATATTTTTGTAAAATCTTAATCAAGTTAAAACATTATTAAGGCGCTTAGCGACGTTTGAAAACTGTGGACAATAGTCTAGTCTGGACTATAATGTAGTATATAGTCAAACTAATAGTACGAACTATAGTCTAGATATGTAGTCTCGACTATATTATAGTCTAAAGTTTAAACTATAGTCTGGAATATATTCTATATTCTGGACTATAGTTTATTCTATAGTCTGGGCTATAGTCTAGTTTACAGTTTGGATTATATTTTAATCTATAATCTGAACCATAGTCTGGACTAGAATATAGTTTATAGTGTGGACTAGAGTCTAGTCTTTAATCCGAACTCTACTCATGTCTGGACTAGAGTCTTGTGTATAGTCTGGACTATAGTCAAATTTATATACTGTATAACAGTCGAGTTTATAGTCTGGAGTAGACTAGTCTTTAATATGAACTATAGTCTTGCCTATAGCCTGGACTGTAGTCAAGTCAATAGTCTAGTCTATAGTAAGAACTACAGTTTAGTGTATATTATGGCTATTATCTATAATATAGTCTGGGCTATAATCTAGTCTTGTCTACAGGCTCGCTATAGTCTAGTCTATAGTGTAAACTATGATGTGGACTGTAATCTAGTATATGGTATGGACTATGGTTTATTCTATAGCCTGACCATAATCTGAACTATATTCTAGTCTGAACTATAGTCTTGTCTATAGTCTGGCCTAGACTATAGTTCATAGTTTGGACTACAGTACAGTCCGGACTATAGTCATGTCTACAGTCTGGATGACAGTTTAGTCTATAGTCTGTACTAGAATCTAGTCTACAGTCTGTATAATCAAATCTTTTGTTTGGATTATAATTTAGTATATAGTGTATTCTGTAATCTTGTCTACAATCTGGACTATAGAATTGTCTATAGATTAGACTATAGGATAGTCTACAGTGTGAACTATAATATATAGTCTGGACTATAATTTAGAACAATTTATAATTTGAAGTGTAGTCTGATATATAATCTGGACAATAGTCTAATATACATCTAATATAATCAAGCTTATAGTCTGGCCTATTGTCTGGTCTATAGTCTGACATATAGCCTGGTCTATAATCTGATCCAGACTTTGATTTAAAAAAAATATGATAAAATTTATTAATTTGCTAACATTATGACGACTTAACGCTTAACGCTTACATTATAAATCAGCCCACAACAAAAGCTTAAAAAGATTCAAAGCCAAGGTTTTTTCTTCCACCTTGACTTTCAACAAAACCGTAAATTAAATCCATATAAATATTGGCATTAGTTTCACTTCAAATAAAAAAACATAAAACTGCATATCTTTAATGACCCCCTGCCATAAATAACGATAAAACAAAACTAATAAATATTTATCAATTTCTTTATAATTTCAGATTAAAAGAAACAACTAATCTAACAACATGTCTTTGGATGAAGTAAGTTTTTTTTACAACCCCACAATTAAAAATAGGTCAAATGATAACTAATCTAAATTTACAATTCTAATTCTAGCAATTTAATGCTGCCGCTGAACGCGTCAAGACCTTAACCAAACGTCCCACCGATGAAGAATTCTTGGAATTGTACGCTCTCTTCAAGCAAGCCACCGTTGGTGACAATAACACCAGCAAACCCGGTTTATTGGATTTGAAAGGTAAAGCCAAGTGGGAATCGTGGAACAAACAAAAGGGCAAATCCCAAGAAGATGCCAAAAAAGAATATGTTGCTTTTGTTGAAAAACTTGTAGCTCAATACGCTTAAGTAGTTGTAAAATTTTGTCGCTTTAATAATTATTGTATCGTTTTGTATATTTTTTTATATAATGTAATTTCTATTTAAATAAAAACATTTAAACTCCATTTAGTTAAGTGTTTAACCTTTGAAAGGTGTGTTTTATAAATTATTTTATTTTTGTAGCTAAAGCAGTGCTAGAGTCTAAATTTGTATTTACCCTGAGAAAATATTTGTTTTATTTTACAATGCAAATTTAATTTTATTCTATTTTGTGTTGGAATATATTGACTTTTGGCTGCAGTTTGTGTTTTTACAAAAAAAAAACTGTGTTTAACTTACAAAATTATTGTAAACATATCAAGTCAACAGCTAGGCTTTTTTTTGCAACTTTTAGTATTGAATCTTTAATGCACGAGGTTTTACAAATTCAGAATGTGAACACAGAAACGGGGTGTTTATATTAGAGACAGTACATAGTCTGGTAAGCGATTGCAATTTACGATTTCTAGTCTTTTTTATAGTCTATAGTGTAGTCTACAGTGAAGTCTAGTCTATAGCCTAGTCTGTAGTTTAGTCTATAGTCTAGTCTGCAGTTTAGACTATAGTCTAGTCTAAAGTCTAGTCTAGCCTAGTCTGTATTTAGTCTATAGTCTAGTCTATAGTCTAGTCTATAGTCTAGTCTATAGTCTAGTCTATAGTTTAGTCTATAGTCTAGTCTATAGTCTAGTCTATAGTCTAGTCTATAGTCTAGTCTATAGTCTAGTCTATAGTCTAGTCTATAGTCTAGTCTATAGTCTAGTCTATAGTCTAGTCTATAGTCTAGTCTATAGTCTAGTCTATAGTCTAGTCTATAGTCTAGTCTATAGTCTAGTCTATAGTCTAGTCTATAGTCTAGTCTATAGTCTAGTCTATAGTCTAGTCTATAGTCTAGTCTATAGTCTAGTCTATAGTCTAGTCTATAGTCTAGTCTATAGTCTAGTCTATAGTCTAGTCTATAGTCTAGTCTATAGTCTAGTCTATAGTCTAGTCTATAGTCTAGTCTATAGTCTAGTCTATAGTCTAGTCTATAGTCTAGTCTATAGTCTAGTCTATAGTCTAGTCTATAGTCTAGTCTATAGTCTAGTCTATAGTCTAGTCCTATAGTCTAGTCTATAGTCTAGTCTATAGTCTAGTCTATAGTCTAGTCTATAGTCTAGTCTATAGTCTAGTCTATAGTCTAGTCTATAGTCTAGTCTATAGTCTAGTCTATAGTCTAGTCTATAGTCTAGTCTATAGTCTAGCCTATAGTCTAGTCTATGGTCTAGTCTATAGTCTAGTCTATAGTCTAGTCTATAGTCTAGTCTATAGTCTAGTCTATAGTCTAGTCTATAGTCTAGTCTATAGTCTAGTCTATAGTCTAGTCTATAGTCTAGTCTATAGTCTAGTCTATAGTCTAGTCTATAGTCTAGTCTATAGTCTAGTCTATAGTCTAGTCTATAGTCTAGTCTAGTCTATAGTCTAGTCTATAGTCTAGTATATAGTCTAGTCTATAGTCTAGTCTATAGTCTAGTCTATAGTCTAGTCTATAGTCTAGTCTATAGTCTAGTCTATAGCCTAGTCTATAGTCTAGTCTATAGTCTAGTCTATAGTCTAGTCTATAGTCTAGTCTATAGTCTAGTCTATAGTCTAGTCTATAGTCTAGTCTATAGTCTAGTCTAGTATAGTCTAGTCTATAGTCTAGTCTATAGTCTAGTCTATAGTCTAGTCTATAGTCCTATCTATAGTCTAGTCTAGTATATTCTATAGTGTAGTCCATAGTGTAGTCTATAGTCCAGTCTATAGTCTAGTCTATAGACTATAGTTTAGTCTATAGTTTAGACTATAGTTTGCTCTATAGTCTGGTCTATTATCTTGTCTATAATTTCGTTTATAATGTAGTCTATAGTCAAGTTTATACACTAATTTATAATCAAGTCTACATTGTAGTGTATAGTCAAGGCTATAGTGAATTCTATAGTCTATAGTCAAGATTATTGTTTATAGATCAGACTGTTGATATGTATATAGTTGATATATAGTAGAATTTAAACTGTAGACCAATTCATTCTGTACAAAAAAGTCAAGTCTGTTGTCTAGTACAATTTTCTTTCGTACAAAATTCAAATTTAAAAACATATGAAACGCCTAAAGATGTAAAAAGTAAACAAAAATTATTCACTCTGGCAATGCTGTTAAAAACACATCAATCTCTCTGAAACAATGTGTAGCTTCCATGTTTATAAACATGTACCAAAACAAATAATAATGTATATAAACAAACAAAACCAATAAAAATACAACAGGTAGCCAAACAAAAAAACAAGTACTACCACAGCAAAAGATGCAGTAATTTCTAAGAAAAATAATAAAAATAAACCCGTATTTTTTCAGAAAATAATTTTTAATTTGATTATATTTTTATGAATGAATAAAAAACAACAAGAGAAAAAGTGAAAAAATTACACGAAAACAAAATAAAAGAAGAACAACCATAACAATAAAAACACAAACGAAAACACTTACTATCAACAGGTGTGTTAAGTGATGTCAATATATTGTATTGAAAAGCAGCTAAAACAACATTGTAGTTAAAAAGTTTTGGAATTGAAAAAAAAGAAAAAAAACTTTAAATGTCATTAGTCACTTTAGCATGATGAGTAAAATTATTTTCAAACTGACTATTATGATTCACCCTAACACTGCCTTAAATATAAAGATGACAATAAATTCGAAGAATTCCAAATTTCTAAAGCGCTTCTTGGATGTAGTTATGACAATGCATGAGAAAGAGTTTTTAGAATATTCCTAGACATTTAATGTAGCATCAAATTGTTGGACCGACATATACATATATACATACACATATAACCAATCGATCAAAAGCTCGAAGTTGGAACCCGATCCTAACACTAAACAAATCATTTTATGTATAATAGAATCAAACGACAATTTAAACTCTCATAAAGGATGGCGATCGTAATTAAAAATGGTAATTCAATTCCAAAAAATTTTATTAAAAATTATCAATTATTATCAAATAATTATCAAAAATGTCCAAATTATCTACCAAAAAGCGAAAGCCTCTTAGTAAAAGCCACTTCGATAAGTCAAAGATTCAAAAATAGTTTATCATTCTGTTATCGTAGATAAAGTTGCTCGGTTGATTTTGTTGCGATCGGAAAATTTCGAGACGATCCAAAGCTGGCGACAGGCACAAAACCTAATTCTTTGGTGATCACAACCTTAGCTTGTATCAGAGATAAAGATTCTTAGAGTTCGTAACATAACTATTCACGATCTCCATCCCAAATTTGAGAGAAGCCTCGCACGCAATTTTGAAGAAAAGGCCTATAAGCCTACGATATAACAGAGCCAATAGAACACATCAAAAATCCAAGACCAGTGATGGTGCCGCACTAGGTTAGGTTAACTATCGAGGGCAGCAGCTTCATAAGCAGCTCTCTTGGGTCCATTTAAGTTGGTTCTGTTGGGTTACCCTAGTGGCCGCAGCTGTGTATTCTGATGTCACTCCATGCTTCCAGAACTAAACCAATCGGTTCATTTATGAAGCATAGGATATTCTTCAGACCTATCCCAGAAAACTCATCCATGCCTGACAAAAAAGGAGCACCAAAGTGATGTAGGGCAATAGCAAAGTAGATGCGATATCGTCTAATCTTCTCCTAGTCTCCTGGCATGAGTGCCTATGGCACAGTTACTGATACAAATTTCTTATCTGATCTCTTCTAAAGACTATGAGCAGTCTTGATCTGAGAGCATCATATAGAGGCCAGATAGACCTAGAGATCTGACAAGTAGTTCATTAAAAACAAGTTTCTTACAGTTCGTAAGAGATACGAGTAAAGGCATCAATTTCTTCCTCATATAACATCGCGCCTTTATGGCTAATTCATTAGCTATACAGTTACCCTGACATTTATCGTGACCAGGGACCTATATTAGCGTTATCCTAGAATGTCTCATTTGGTGCCGCACTAACCAGACGAAGGAAAGTCTGCTCATAGGCATTACCACAAAATAATTTGATGGATTCATTTAGCTGCAGTTATTATAAAAGTATAGTGGGTCATTTGAACTTCTAGCATTAGCGATAAATCAAATGATCTTCATGTGATCGCATTCGATTTATACAATCAAAATTCATTTAAATTAAAATCTTAAAATTGCATGAGTAACAAGAAAAGTTTAAGAACCACCAAATAATGACTCATTACATCATGGACAATATGGATTTAAATTGATAACGAGGATTAACTGGATCATTAGTTAACGGAGCAGAATATATGAAATTGATAACGTTAATGATAAAGGTCATTACGATAATGTCAATCTAATGATAACAGTTGGTAGTAACTAATAGATTAATATTAACAGCAAAAAACGCCTAAATAACAAGTAAACCTATTGGCAGCTCTATAAGGGTTCTTGAACAAATTAAACACTATATTTTGTAAACTAATTTTGTAAATTGATTAAAATTTTTATGAATGAAATCAAGAAAGAGAAACCGAAGAGGAGGATAAGGGGAAATTTAACAAACAAATAAGCATAACTAAAGATAATAATAAACATACGAAAAAAAAAAAACACTTGAAACAAACAGGTGTATAAAACGCCAAAAAAAAAAACAGATAAGAGAGTTCTAAAGAGAAAGCCAACAAAAATTTAAGAGCACTTTTTAGACAAGTTAAATATAAAATTGTTTGCAAAAGAGCTGAAAGAGTTAGTTCTCTGCATTGTTTTAAGACTTATTGAAATTGGCTTTAACCTGATTGTTTATACGCCTGTTGCTGTCAGTGGTTGTTGTCGTGTCTATAATGGTGATCGTGAGTGTTGTTAAATAAAGATAAGCGGATACAAAATTCTGTGCATTTTTTTGTATTTTTTAAAATTTAAAGTCTCAAATACAAATACCATAAAAAAAATTCAACAAAAAATTACAGCAAAAAAGTGAATTTAACAACTTGAAAAAAAGAAAATTTTATAAAAATAAAATTAAAGATAAAAAATACAGAAATTACACAGGCCTGTTATTTTTTTGCAAATAATCAAATAATACAACAACAAAAAAGCAAAAATAAATAAATTAATTAATCTAGAAACTCACAAACAAAACAAAAAAAGTGAGGTCAACAATATTTTAACAAATTAATACATAAATAAATTTAAAAAAGTAAAAAAAAAATAAAGAATATCTTTAAAACAAGCCATATTTTAACACAAATTTGCAAACGTCAACACAAGTTGTAGACATAAAATTTTAAACAACAAAAAAAAAAGTTTAAACAAAATTGCTTATAACTTGTGAAACTCTTTTTGTTTTGTAACAAAAAAAGTGGTTGGAAAAAAAGTATTGAAAACCCCACCTTTACCGCAAAAAAAAACCAAGCAAAAAGAATTTAACCAGTTTGATATTATCCAAAAACAAGTTTTTTTATAATATTTCTTTCTACTTCAAAAAGGCCTCGTGGTCTTCCATAACGTATAACAAAATATATATATGTACAACCAATGAAATAAATATATGTAATATAGTAGTTATATACATATCTACAATACAAATAAATCTTGTATCTTTTGTACTGTATTCTGTACTCGTCGTCATCGCCTTACTCTTCTGGCTCGGACTCTGTTGCTGATGATCTTTTTTTTGGTTTTATTGTTTTCGTTCAAACCAGTTAAAATAAGAAGAAACTGAAACTAAAATCTATGAAAAGAAACATGTTTCCTAAACAAACATCTACAACAAAAGCAATAAATACAACAATAACACCATAAAAAAATGGTAAGTACCCGGAATTGCTAACGGTAAATTCATCTTCACTTATTTTTGTGATCGTGTGTAACTACTACGTTTACACCAACTACTGCCAAGACTGCATGTGTACTGCATGCATTCACTGAGACAGTCACTCTTCACTCACTCACTAACTCACTTACTGTTTCGAAACAGAATTATTTGTCTTGAATAGTGATGGTGTTATGCAGTTGTTGTTATTACACAAAAAAGATCGACAAAGATTTTATTTATATAGACAATTTATGGTTGCACAAACAGGGTTGTCGATATGTTTGGGTTTTAGAGGAAATTCTCAACAGGTCTTAAAGGGTTATTTTATATTTTCCCTTTTCCAAAATTTCCACATCACTTTTCGTTCTATCGTTAAGTTGGATCCACTTGGAGGATCCAAATTCATGTTTTCAATTTCAGTCTTAAACATTTAACTAAATTTTTCTAGACTCTAATGAAATCCACCATAAAGATCCAGATAATTTCTATATCTATCGCAATGTTGATATCAGTTATGGTTGTACAAGCAGTTTTTAGGTTTTAGAGTAATTCTCAAAATGTTTTAAGAATACAAGATCTTCCAGGGTTTCTCTGAAGGAAATTTCCGAAATGGACACTTGGGCGATCTAAAATCATATCTTCAATTTCATTCTTAAACATTTTAACTAAATTTTTCCAGACTGTAACTAAATCTACTATAAAGATCCAGATCGTTTCTAGATCTATTGTAAAGTTGAACAAGCAGGGTTGTCAATATGTTAAGGTTTAAGAGGAACTTCTGAAAAGAATGCATTTATATTTCCTCTTTCGAAAATCTTACAGGGTTTCTCTTAAAAAAAATTATGAAATTTTTGAAGAGCGAATGAAATTCACTATGAAGATCCAGATGACTTTTAATTCCATCGTTAAGTTGACATTTTTCACCTGGACTATGAACCAAAGAATGGACATTTGGACGATCTATTTCAATTCTTAAAAATTTAACCAAATTTTTCCAGACTATAACGAAATCCACATGAAAGGTCCAGCTCGTTTCTAGATCAATCGTAAAGTTGACATTAGCTATGATTGCACAAGCTGAATTGAGGTTTTAGAGGTTATTCGAAATTTTCCTAGACCAAATGGAATTTACTATAAAGATTCAGATCACTTTTAGATCCAACGAAAGTTGAAACGGACTTAGAAACGATAGGATCAACACTGGGACGATCCAAATTCATGTTTTCACTTTCAGTCTTTAATATTTAATCAAATTTTTCCAGATTCTACTGAAATCCGCCATAAAAATCCAGATCGTTTCTAGATCCATCGTAAAATTTATACCTTTAAAATGCTGTAGTATGCGAAATGTCAACTACTAGATTACCCAGATTCTTTTTCCTACTTAAGCTTATAAGAATTAAAAAAATATTCCATGTCACCGAAGAGATCGCTGCTAGATCGAAGTCAAATTGCCTTTTTTTTAATGACTTAGTAATCAAAACACCGTCTCTTTATAAAAAAGTTAGTAATCAAGCTCTTCCAATCAGGCTTTCCAACATCATTACTTCTTTGTCTCAGCAACCTCATTCCCATTAACAACAATGAAGAATTAAGTAGACCTGATCGAATTTTCGATTCATTACAGGTCAGCAACTAAGATCTTCAAAACACTTTTTTTGAATCTATCTTTATAACAGAGATCAATAGCAGATTATCGTTATGATTAATGTTTTCGAATGCTCAAGGACTTCAAGTTTAGTCTCCTAAACATTCATGCAAAAAATAAGTACTACAGTTTGGTTGACAAGGATATTGATTAACACACCTTTATCCAAAAGTTCCAGGATCTTCTTAACTATATCTATTAATATCTCTCTAATTAGATGTACAAAAATCGACATAAACTTTAGTCTTTGAGGTGACTCGTAAAGCCTCAAATAGGATCAAGCTTAATATCCAATAGTGCAACAGTATGAACTATTTCGAGGGAAATAGCTTTTCCATGATTGGTATTTTAGAATGCTCAGTGACCTCAAGTTTAGTCTCCCAAACATTCATGCAAATCGAATTCGCATTTCCGACATTATCAGCTCTTAGACTCAGCAACTCACTATGCTGAGGTTTGGTTGACAAGACTTTTAATTAATACAACTTTATCCGAAAGTTCCAAGATCTTTTTGACTATATCTAATAGTTCTCTAATTAGATATACGAAAATCGACTTAAGCCTTTAAGGTGACTCGTAAAACCTCAAATAGGATCAAATTGAAGCACAAGAACAATGATCCAATAGTTCAACAATATGAACTATTTCGAGGAAAATAGACTTTCCAACACCTTCTCTCTCTTTCCTCAAACAAAGCAACCACTTTATCATAAAAACAAATTGATACCAATGACATTAATCATTAATGATCTAAATTTATAGGTTTTGCAATTATGTGAATGCACATATTATGAAGAGTCAATACTATCTTTGAAGATTGTTTTTCTGAAAATTGTGATTCACTTAAGAAAATTCTAAAAAATCCCACATTTCCCAGAATACTCCCGCTAAGTGGAAACTCTGATCTTACATTATTTCTTTTTTATTATTATTATTATTATTTTGTTTAAAGCCAGTTTTTGTTGTTGTTGATATCTTTTGTTATGATGTTTTTTGTCGATTTTGTTGTTGCTGTTGTTTTTATAGTGTGAGCTAATACCACCAACAAAACTCTTCTTATTACTTATTCTACCCAAAACACAAACTATACTATAGTTTTCTCTTTCTTTCTGGCAATTTCAATCATAATCATAGTCGTGCAATACACAAATAAGCATTATTTTCGTTTTGTTTTTATTATTCTAACAAAAAAAAAAAATATATAAAAATAAAATTAGAAAAAAAAACTTAACTGTTTAGATAAACAGGTAAAAATCTAATTTTTACCAACACAAACGTGACAGACGTTGAAATGCTCTTTCATTTTTAAGAGATGAACTTCACTTCTCTTAGGAGTTGAGTAAGGAGAAGATCTTAATTTATCTCTCTTTTAAACTCTCTTTTAACTGGTATTTTATAGTTTAGCAATATTCTTATGGATAAAATAGTTTTTCTCTAAAAAAAATCAAAGTGACTCTTTTATTTTCAAAATACATACATGTTTTTAAGAGCACAAACATAAAATTGCAAAAATATATGTAAATCTGCAAAAGATTTAAATGTTGCGTTTTTAGCCATCAAGTCTAGCTCATGTGTGAAAGATATAATTAAGAATGTTATGGATTTAGGTCGACTTTAGAGGTAGCTACTAAGTTTTTAAATAGTTCTGCTCTCTAAGCTCTATTATGATACAGAATCCCGAGAAAGGAATGTAATTATATTTCCTTTACACCAATAAAGCCTTTACACTAATAAAACCTCCTTGTCCTAATTGTGACCGTTTCTACAGAAATCATTGTAAGGAAGATTCGATCTTCTATCAGGAACAACTCATACGAAAGCCCCCACTGCAATCAAAGAATCACCAAAACATTATCAATGTGCGAATGACTATTTGGTCTGAGCAAAACAGAGTAGTAACCGCGGAATAAAGACTATCCAAGTTAATTTCTTTCTTTATATCTCTCTAACTCTGATAGTTAGAGATAGCTAGTCCATTCATAATATTGGCGACATTTTTGTCAGGGCAGGTTCGAGAGATCCTAAAAATTGACTTCAAAGAGTTGTCTGGAGTTTGCTGATATATATACTAAGGTCTTCTAATAAAGTGGAATTGCGGCAGAGTAGTAGTATTTACTCGGTTCCTCCTCATTGTGACAGTTAATCTCGAAGTTATTTAAGGAAAGATCAATCTTCTAGCACGATCACCAATTATATATTTCTGTCATCACAACTATCAGGAACCCCTCATGCGAAAACACCCACGACAATCAATGAATCACCGAAAAATTATCAATTGCGAACGTATGCGAATGACTATTTGGTCTGAGCAAAACAGAGTAGTAACCGCGGAATACCGACTACCCAAGTTCTTTCTTTATCTCTCTCTCTCTCTTTTTCTCTGATAGTTTGAGATAGCCAGTTCATTCATAATATTAGTGGCAGTTTTTTCAGGGGAGGTTCGAGAGATCCTTAAAATTGACTTCAACGAGTTGTCTTGCGATATAATAAATTCTTCTAATAAAGTGGGATTACGGCGATAATGCTCAAAAAAGTCATTGAAAGGAAGTTTCAATCATCTAGCATGATCACCAATTGTATATTGCGTCATCACAACTATCATCAGGAAACACTCATGCGAAAGCCCCCACAGGAATTAATGAATGACCAAAACATTATCGATAGCGAACATGTGTTCGAGAATGACTATTTGTCCTGAGCAAAACTGAGTAGTACCAGCGGAATACCGACTACCCAGGCTCTTTCTTTCTTTGTCTCTCTCTCTATCTGAAAGTGAAAGTAGACGTCCAGTCATTCGAAATATTGGCAGTTTTGTCAGGGCAGGTTCGAGAGATCCTACAGAAGTCGTTGAAAGGAGAGTAAGATCACCAGTAATCACTTTTGCCGTCATCACTACTATCTGGAACTAACTACTCCTGCGAAAGCCCTACTGCAATCACTGAATGACCAAAGCATTATCGATAGCGAAATTCTGGTCGACGCGGTATTCTGACTACCCAGTTAGTTTCTCTCTCTCTCTTATTCGCAATATTGGTGGTAGTTTTATCAGGTCAGCTCCAAATTCTACAGATTCTTAAAATTGACTTCAAAGAGTTGTCTGGAGGTTGCTAATATAAGTACATATAGACTAAATACTTTTTCCAAATTATCGGCGACTACACTTTATGAGGCGACCAACTAACTTCGCTAGCAATCGATTATTGAAGTTAGTTATTGTGAAAGGAGGAGGTCTCCATCGGGTCTGTTGCTAGTTCCTTTACCAGTACCTTCCTATGGTGGGAATCTTTCAAACTAATGTTCACAATTATTGATACGTTCAATTCTACATCAATATATCGATTAGAGGTCTCTTTAATCACATAGGTCACTTTCTAAATTTGCCGTCTAAAGACTTTACTTTTTCGAAGAGGTAAGAAACACTTTGAGGGTCGGTTTTTTTCTGATTCCTCTTCTCTTTTAAGTGAACATTTAAGAACACTTCTGCTAACCACTTACCCAACTAAGTGCTCAATATATAGAATCATGTTGTAACCAAAGAAGGTCCCAATTTTTTTTTTAAGATAAGTTCATAAAATTCGGTAATGAGAGCTTTTATAACTTTAATTTATAATAGAACATCTAAAACTTAACTACAGTTCTTATTGCCTCTGCAATATGCAGGACGTCTTTGACCCTCAAATCAAATGTAACTGTCCTGCAAGGGATTTGGGAAATCCAGCAGTTTTATATTCCAGTATGTGATGGAATTCAAGCGATTTGAAATCGACCGATTTGATGAATTTCGATTGAGGAATTGAATTGATTGCATTCTTTTTTTAAGATTAGCTGGAGAGGGACCACTTTCCCATAGTTGGATGACGTAGAGGCATATTGATTAAAAAGAAATGCAGATGTGTAAGTCGTGCCCTGCTAAACAATCTGTCAGTATCGAGTTGGGATCTAAATTATGTTGATCTCCCATCAGAATTATCTGTAGTTTTACTTGATTTGTAATGATTTTTCTTCTTTTTCTTTAAACATTCAAAAATTGACGAATCGAGTACTAATTGTCTGAAATCGAAGGAATCGTTCAGACCTTTACATACTCAGTGTAGGGTACACTCATAACAATAACTAGCCTTTGGTAAAACATGTATTATTTTTCTTACTCGATTTTTTTTTTTTGTTATTTTGTTACTGTCGATTTAAACCAGTTCTATTAGCCAACAAAACAACGAAATCTACCAACAACAAAACGAAAAAAAGAGGCAACAGCACCACACAGACCACAAATATCAAGTCTAAAAAACAAACGGTACACACAACACATCGCTCTGAGGGGCTTTAATTAAAAATTCAGTCTTAAACCAACGCGAAAATATTAAAGTTGTTTGAATTTCGATCTTAACTAAAACGAAAAAAAAAAACTTAGAAGAAGACAAGAAACTAAAATGTTACAAATTAAATGCTAGTAATTATTAAGATTTATTTATTATTGTTATAACGAGTGTTAAAAGAACAATTTTTAAATTAATGATAAAAACTTAAAAAAAACACAACAAACTAATAAAAATTAAAACAAAATTAAAAACAAACAAAAGTGTAACACTATTAATCACTATTTCAAATTCAAATATTTATTGGAAAATAGAAGAAGAAGAAACAAATAACGACGACGAAGTTTTAAAATCTAAGTAGAAATAATGGAAACGTGTTTCTAGAAAAACTAACTAAATTAAAACAGAGAAACGTAGTCTAACAAAAAAAATCAGGGGAAAACAAAAAAAAAAAAAGACATAAAAACCAAACCAAAAGGGTAATTGACCTAAATTATATGTAGATTTAAGTTAAATGAAACAAAAAACAATACAATTTATTATAAACTTAATGGCAACGGTGAACCAACCATTCATTCATTCATTCATTGTTCACTCAACGTTCCAGCGACCGTTTGATTTTAAAACAGTGTGAAAGTTTAATCTTAATAAAGTGTTGCTGCTGCTTATGATGATGATGATGACGACAACCTGGTCTAGAGCCATTCAATATGATCGTTGATCATCATCCACATTTAGTTATTTGTTGACAAAACTGTTAAATTTTCTCGTTGTGACTATTTAATTTTTTTTTTATCTTTATATCGTTATATGTAGGTTTCTTAACGTTTTATTTATGATCATGTTTATTATTTTATTGAATTTATATTTGTTGTTAATCTTGTTTGTTGCTGTTGGTTTTTTAAACAATAAATTAAATACTTGTGGTAATATGAGAGTTTATTTTTTCTTGATTTGTTATTTTGTATTTCCTTATATTCAATCTCAGGTTTTTTTTCTCTCTTTAACGTTTTTCTTCATTTTCTAATGCAAAACAACAACCGGAAGTTTATGTTAATTTTTTTAAAAATATATTTCTTGTTTTATGTGATTGTGAGTTTGTTTTTTTCTTGCGTTTTTTAATAATTTATGTTAATAAAAAATTTTTACAAAAATGTTTGTTATATTGCATGCTTGCAGTGACTCGGCTAATGTCTTTTTTTTTGCATTATAAATGCATAAAACATTTTTATATTTAATATTTTTTGCTTTTTTTTATAAATTTCTTTTGCACTTTATTTAGCTACATATAAAAAATCCTGATATTCAACCATTTTATTACCGGTTTTTCGTATTATTATTGTTTTTTCCTTTGGTTTAAACTCGTCTCTGTTAAAATGTTGCCAGATATATAATACATACATATGAGATTATAAAACCTAGTAAATAACTTGGGCAAAAGGAGAAATTTCTGAACAATTATATTTATAATCCGAAACAGATTTAGATTCTTCAAGCTCTTGGTTGTTTGACGCACAAACAGTCAATAACTGAAAAATAACTGATCCACATTGTTTTTATATTTCCGAGAGTAATATATCTAGCTGTCTGAAATCTTAGTAGAACATTATGTTTAGAACCAGATAACTGACCTTCAACACTGGTCAGTTGCCAACAAATATATTTCTCTTAGCAGCTAGAGCAGGACATTCGTAACGAAGATGGATCACCGTTTCTTCCTTTTCTCTGTCTTTGCATTTACAACAGTATTCAATGAAGTATAACCCAAGACGACTTGCAAGTTTACATAGAACCCAATTTCCTGTCTAATAGTATCTCTATTTTCTTCGGTTCTGATCATGCATGTATGTATAGGTTGCGTAACATCTAGTATCCTCTTAATTTTTTCTATTAATTCGAACAAATACTATTTATTTCAAGCTCTCTCTCTCAGAGAGAACATTTTGTAAATCGTCAAGAACAGGAACACTGAACTTTCAGACTCTATAACATTCTTAAAAATGGCTTTGTCCATAACACAGCGATTACACTTGTATATACTGATTAACTAATTAATGGCATCTATAAATGAGGTGGCAAGACATTTAATCACAGCTCAGGAATGAAAATATATGAGAATTAACGAGGAATTTGTTGGCACGCCTCTCTCGATCTGTTAATGTTGCAAATCCATCAAGTAAGCGAAACACTTGTTCAAAGAGAACACACTGTGGAAAATTTGATATGAACAGAGTAAGCCCTGGATACCCTGACAAGGAAGGAAAATTCAATGGTATCACTTGTATAAAATGCCTTACATCTATGACCATACATCTAGCACAATTCTCATCAAAAATATCCGACAAACTCACTCTAGGTATACGGGTGGGTCAGTTCCATATACCTCTACGTTAATCATGTATCATATACATTTGACACCAACTCGTTTACAAAGGTTAGTTCTACAGTCAATCCTCAGTGGGGTATCTGTTGTCTCGCCAACAGCAACAGTCCTTTAAAGTACGTTATCATCTCGCAAGTTTAAACCACAGCCACCACGTGTAGGTACCCTGAAGGAACCTCTCCATTAAGAGGGACAAGACAAAGTCCGAATCGCTGCCCTGTGGGCTACCGGTTCCCGTGGTACCAGATTATAAAGCTCCCTGGCTCGACACCAGTTCAAAACTTTCCAAGGAAAGGCCGAGGATACATTTGTAAACCTGGTAGACTAGAGGTATTGGTAGCACCTCCGGATTCCAATAACACCAAGATGGGGAAGATCAACAAGGTAGCATGCCTCCTGAGGAGGGGGGTGGTAAGGTTGTGTTGTTAATGCACAGAGGGAAAAAGGAATATACACGCCTAGTACCAAATTGACACCAAACTGTTTATAATTTTTCAATACCATCCGTTGTCAAAGTATATACATAGTACGACAACACTATGTAATGTTGACAACATTGCAACAATTCGTTGTCGAAATCTAAATTTTATACACATCCGTTGTCTAAATGTTAACAAACGTGGTAAGCTCACTATTGACAACCAATCCGTTGCCTATAGTGTGAGCTTACCACGTTTGTTAACATTTAGATAACGGATGTGTATAAAATTTAGATTTCGACAACGAATTGTTGTAATGTTGACAACGTTGCGTTATCAAAATTACATAGTGTTGTCGTACATATGCATATACTTTGACAGTTTATGTTATTGAAAAATTATAAACTCTTTGGTGTCAATTTAGTACCAGACCAAAAACATTCAAAAGTCAATTTTATTATTTGCTGATGTATGAGCATTTAGAGCGATTATGTACTATTTCTATAGTTAAAGGAATAAGAATCTGTTTATCTCATTCTTCTCTTCTCCATTTCATATTTTATCATCTCTTTTTCTAGATTAATTTTTCATTTCTTCTTAGATGTTTATTTCTTTAAGCTGGAGGTCCACATCTAACTTTATCGCATTCTACGCGTGGTCCTTCAGCAATAATCTTCTTGACTTACTAAATAATAGTAAGCAGTCCATTATTTCATCTAGCCCTCATACAACCTAATCGCCGATATCGTTCGAAAGATCGATTCGCAAAGATTCGCTCCCTCTTCTCCACTGTTTTTTTGATAATTTGAGATGATCTCCAGACATTTTTCAAATTCTTAAAATTTTTAATACATTTACAGGCCAGATAGAAACTCTAGAGAGTTTCGAAAATCTAAATATTACGAAATAAAAGATCTACTAGAAAACACTATAATATTCCAAATGTGGCAACTCAACCACTACAACCGAGTATATAAATAGCTAATATTATTGTATTAGAGGAGTTTTGTGGTTATTTGCAAAAAATTTTAAATTTGTTGTTATTTTTAATTTATTTATTGTTATTTTATGTATATATATAAAAAACGTCTGTATAAATGCAAAAGTGTATTATCAACAATGCGTGAAAATCTATGGTTAGAGTACAAACATAGTATACAGTATTAAGCAATCTTACTGGTTTGGCTACTTTAATACAGAGACAAGCAGACATGCATGTCTGACATGTGATCACAGACGAACTGACTAACTAACTAACTCCTCATCTAAACATCCGTTCATATGCTAATCGTAAAGACATACAGGCTGGACTAGTTTTCCATATATACACACACTGAAAGGCTATATTATTTAAAAAGTTTTACCAGTTTGAAGCATACGATAAAAATGTCTAGCATTAAAACATATTCACTTTAATGACAGTTGCTAGTGAAAGCTTAGATAAAAAGGATATTTAATAATAATTACAATTTCATTTGGTTATTAAAGGTTTTTTTTAACTTATGCAATTGCTTAATATTGAATAAAAATATTTAATAAGTTCACCTGTAAACTTTTGAATTAATTGTAAATGTCACTTGAATATTTAAATGTACAAGTGGATATATAGTATTTGAGTATAATCCCTAATGACGACAATAAATTTAAAGCAAAAAAAAATTAAAATATTTTTCAATATTGCAAAATATATGTATGTCTATTGTATATATAATGAAAACTATAACAACAAATTTTAAATGTTAGAAACAAAACAAAAAATAATAATAATATTGTAGTGCAAAATTATTAATTTATTGCTTAACACATATACACCATTTCCAATTGTATTTTAATATAATTTATTAAACTTTAGATTTTAATAGTTTTAAACTTCCCAAGTGAAGTAAATGGTGCAGAAATATTAATAGAAAAAATTAAATAATAATTTAAAATAACATTTCATTTGTACTTTGAGTCATCCTTTTTAAAAGAAAAAGTTTTATAATAATGTAACTTCTCTATTAGAAATAAACAGAAAAAATTCAGTTTTTATCAGTTGTTGTTATGCAGTAATATTTTCGTGAAAACATTAATTTGTGCAGAGAGTTCAGTCGGCGATCAGTGATATTTAATCGATAACAGATTAAGATTAACTAAGATCTGGCAATATTTTGACAAAAAATTTAGCAATCCATAAATCTATAATATATTTTAAATAAGAGTTAATACGAAAAGAATCAAGGATAAGTAATTACACAGAGGGAAAAAGAAATATACACGCCTGGTACCAAATTGACACCAAAGAGTTTATAATTTTTCAATAACATCCGTTGTCAAAATATATATATACGTACGACAACACTATGTAATGTTAACATTGCAACAATTGGTTGTCAAAATATAAATTGTATACACATCCGTTGTCTAAATGTTAACAAACGTGGTAAGCTCACTATTGGCAACGGATTGTTTGTCAGTTAGTGAGCTTACCACGTTTGTTAACATTTAGACAACGTTTGTGTATAAGATTTAGATTTCGACAACGAATTGTTGCAACGTTGTCAACATTACATAGTGTTGTCGTACGTATGTATATACGTTGACAACGGATCTTATTGACAAATTATAAACAGTTTGGTGTCAATTTGGTACCAGGCGTGTATATTTCTTTTTCTCTCTGTGTACAATCTCCAATAATTAAGTGTTACTTTCAGAGGAATGGATAGATCAATGATCACTAAAATTTTAAAACAGTTTCATACGACAAACAATTGAAGAATGGATAAACGATATGCAATCCAAAATCCTTGAAGTTTAAACAGTCTTTGATTAATCGTTTAATCGATATAAGGATATCGTTTTTCTTTAATCGCACAATTTCAACTTAATTTTGAAAGCAAACAAGCAAGAAATTTTAAATATATTTAATTAATTATAAAAAAAACTCGATGTATGATCTATCGGGATTTCCAACTAGGACTCAGCTAAAACTCATACTCAGATTTTGTCCAACATTTTGATTGTTTAGTCAAGAAAAACATGTCAATTTGAGGTCAGTGATCTTGCCCAAGTGTTTTTTTTTTTACACATTTTGACCAAATTTTGTGATTGTATAACTAAGCGGATCGATTTGCGATCGGTGATCACTCATATTATGAATCAAAAATGTATATTTGAAAGAAAAATATTTGTTAAGGTATTTTTAGACTACAATACTGAGTATTAATACTTGTCAAGAATATTTGTATCATAATACAATTTACTAGTCTAAATATAATTTGTAATTTGATTTTCAAAAATATTACTGATTTTTTTGGCATACGGTCGGTATTCATAAATTTTTTAAAACAATTCAAAACCTTTTTATTTTCAAACGTATTCGGTATGTATTTTATAAATACAATAAAAAACAAACAAAAAGTGTAAAATACATTAAAAATAAGAACGAAAAGTGCATAAATAATTGAAAATTGGATAAAAAATATTACAAATGTTATAGTGTAAACATAAAATGTATTTTTCAGATTGATTTTTTGAAAATGCGAATTATTTTCATAATATTTTTAATTTGAAGTGTGTTAATACTCAGTATTGTAGTCTGAAAATACCTTTAATATCATTTAATGCAAGATCATGATATTGCGATCACTCACATTTTTAACCAAAATCACAACATTTAAATTGAAAGATGAAGTTCAATCAGTCGTGTTTTTCAACACTCAGACTTTTTGGTGAGAAAAACCGATCGATTTGAGATCAGTGATCTCGACAATGGTTCTTTTTACTAAAACTCACAATGTCATTTTGACTAACTTTGTGATTGTTTACTTGAGAAAATCAGATCGATTTGCGATCAGTGATCACTCCTGTCTTCGATCAAAAATGTATATTTAAAAGGAAAATATTTGCTAATAAGATTTAATGAAGGATCATGATCACTCACAAATTTTAAATTGAAAGATAAAACTCGATCAATCGTGTTTTCCAATTAAACTCACACTCTGATTTTGTGCAACTTTTTGATGGTTTAATCGATTTGAGGTCAGTGATCTCGCCCAAGTGTTTTTTTAATTAAAACTCAAAATGCGACCAGTGATTTAATACAATTCATGTGATATTGCGATCACTCACATTTTTAACCATACTTTAATATGAAAATATCAAATTCTGTATAAATCTCTAAATAAGTTTGTTAAAGAAGCATAATATACGACTACTAAATTTTTGATAACTGGGTTAACGAGTCTTGAAAGCAAAAGAAACTATGATCACTGATCACTCATATTTCTGAACAAAAACATAGTGACAAGTGATTTTCTTCAATGGAAAATCTTAAATTCTACAGAAATTTTTTAGAAGAAACTTTTAACTGAGAAAAGTAAAGCATGATCTACGATCATTCAATTCTTAATATCGATTTGTGAAATCGAAAAGCATGTACGATCACTAAAATTTTTAACAAAAAGCATACTTTTTACTAGAAGAAGCTCCAAAAATCTCAAGAGCCTTATTCATAAACTTTTATTATAGGTTTATAAAACAAATTTTCTATAAACCTTTGATAAATCTTTATGTATAAGATGCCAAATCTATAATTTTGAATAAAGAAAGCCAACTTGAACTGTGATAATTTAAAAGCTTTTAATTGAGCAAAATTGCTTGATCGGCAATCTCTAACATTTCGAACGAGGAAGTTCGAAAATCTCAAATCTCACTCATATTTTTAAACAACATAGATTTCAATTCTTTAATCTGCAATAAAACAACATTTCATTTGAAAATATAATCTCTAGTAAACATAATTGTAAAAATTATCAACTTTATTAACTATTATCTCATATAATGGTTTAAAGACATATATTTTTATCAGTGTATCTAGGGAATCCCCACGTAAATGTTTAAAAAACAACTACATATGTATAATTAAAACAAATATAACGGAATTCAAATAATATTGACATTGTTTACAAAAGAATTTCATTACCTCAGCAAAATAAAAACTAAAGAATGCAAATTAAAAACTAAAACAGACAAAAGAATTAAGTGCAAATTCATTTTACAATTTTCTTGTTTGTTTTTGCAACACAATTCAAAAAAGTAGTGGTAAATGAAGAAGAAGATGTAGTGCAAGTTAATGTCTATAGACAAAACACAATTAGATAACAAAAAAATCTTAAAGATAACACAACAAAAGAAACAAGCCATAGACTAAAGTAAAAGACAGACAGACGGTTTGACTAACAGAACAAAAGTCAATTTGATCATATAAAAGTGTTGACAATTTTTGCAAAACGATCACTTCGGAACAAAAGAGGTAAAGAGTGTGGTAAACATGTTAAATACAAATATTTTCGATTCTTTATTTTTCGAACAAAACAATTTATTGTTCTTTTGTCAATTTCCAGTAAAATCTGTAGCCTGTCACAGCGATAAGATAAAAAAAACATAAAAATTTACACCAAACATTCATCTAATGAAAATGTTTCACAATTGCCAGACAGACACTTTGATTGTTGGTAATGACAAAAATAAAAAAATTGGCAAAACTCCAAACGAAACATTAACATGAAAGAACAACAACAAAAAAGCCAATAATTATAACTATGTACAACAAGATGATGATATTGACAATGAACAAGATCATCAACAATGATCAAGAACAAATACAAATACTAATATTGTTGTGTATTCGCATAAACCTACAACAAAAAAAAACACTCGATCAAATGGTTTTTTAAACTGATATTAAATAGAACCGTGAGAATTTTTTTTTAATTTCATTTTGCCACTATTTATTTTTGGTACTTTTCTTACAACAACAACAACTACACATTAAAATTGAATTGAAAAAAAATGCCGTCATTTATATTTAGAAAGACATAATTTAAAGAATGTTTTATATCTTGCAAATACATGTTTTACTTTTTACTCATTTTTTTTTTTGTATTTATTTTTTCTTTTAGCAAATTTTAAAAAGAATTTCTTGATATTAAGAGAGAAAAAGTGTTAAAAAAAGAGTAACACATTCCTACAACTCTCTCTTAACTAAACAAAGAGCACTTGTTTTATAGCAAATTGAGTCTATCGAGAGTTAAAGAGAGAAAGAGAGAGAGTTTAAAAAAATGCATGAACTGTTGACAAAAGTACTCTCGAAACGTGATCTATCCAGAGCTGGTGATTTATTTTCTGTGCCAGACAATGATATTGTCAATGATATCTCAGAAGTGGTGAGTATTTCTTGGAAATTTCACAGGAATTTCAAAATATTTTTTTTTCTTTTTATTTCTTTTTACAGCTCTCCGACATAAACGCCATTATTTCGTTGGCAGACTATTTAAAAAACAATAATGATCAGTCGGTGGTTGAGATTTGTGTTACACGAGTTTTATCCTGCATACGTGAAACGAAGACAGCGCAACGTTATTGCAGCGCCCTGATCGATTTACTTAAAACCTGTTTACTTTGGAATCTCCAGCCTAGCGGTAGCAGTAAAGATGATCCTCCACATGCGAAAATTGCGGCCGATATTATATCGAGTATATTTTTGGTAAGTTTTAAAGTTAAAATTCTGAAGATCATCAATCGTTTATAAGCTCGATCCACGATTACTATTATTTCGGTAAAAGGGAATCGATCGAGCGATCGCTGATCGGACGGATCCTCCAAAACAATTACAATTAGAGTAGGATCTCATTCAATGACCATTCTGTCAAAAAAATTGCAAAAGTTATAGTATTTAATAGTGAAAAGTCAATTGGTCGAGTGATCACTGATCGAATAAATTTTCCAAATAGCGTTACAATTACAGAAGGCCCTCGATCCAAGATAACTTCTGACCACAAAATTGGGTTTTTCATACAACAAACTTAAAACATTTCAAATCAACAATAACATTCCAAATCGCATTTAGTCAAAATCACAAGCTTGATCTTTGATCGATCTGTTTTACTCTCGATATTCGCCAGTCGCTTTAAATACTCACAAATATATCAGCCTATTCTAACATGCTTTTAAACACTCCTTTATTCTTTCCTTTCAGAATTACGACAAGAAAGACGTCATGAAATTAGCCCTACCCATGGCTGTACAATTTCTGCCCAAAGGAAATCGTGAACTCTCACGTAACTTAGCAAGTTATCTCTCATTGGCCGCTATCGATTATGCCTATCTGCTAAGTCCCCATATTGATTCCATAATCAATTCCATATTAGCTGGTAATTATGGTCTACTACGTGTACTCTCGCAAATCTATGAAGTGTCACCCGATACAGTGTCACCGCATGCACCCCAGTTAGTAGCACTGCTGCCAGAATGTGATTCTCAAGAAAGACTAGCCGTATTTCAATTGTATCTATTAATAGCACAACGTACACCCTTAGTTTTAGAATCATGCATCTCACCGTTGTGTGAATTTCTCTACGATAGCGAAACAGCGATAACGACAATGCAAATACTATTGAAATTAGCTGAGCAGCGACCATTATTGGTGGCAGAACATTTTGATAAAATACGTTTGGCCACCAAAACCAATCCGAATACGGTGACATTGGGTGCGCAGGTTCTGGCAACGGCGGGACGTACAAATAAGGAAAATGCACAATATGCATTGGATTTTGTTTTAGAACAATTGCCTCATGCCGATAGAACATCACAGGCTGTGCTATTGCAAGAGGCTACAAAATTGTGTTCATCATTTCCCATACTGTTTACGGATAAAGTGTTGGCTTGTGTTAGACAAAAGAATGCTTTAAGGTAATGTTAGCAATTGGTTTCTTTAAATTTAATTTAATTACAAAAATTCTTTTATTGTTGCTTGCAGCCAGCAAAAATTATCTTCTTCAGAGACTAGTGTTGATGTTGGTACCAAAACCTGTGGTGGTGTTACCATAGTCAATCTGAATAGTTCCAACGATCAGACTGCTGCTGCCAACCAACCCACTGCCGCCAAAGCTTCGGGTGTAGTGGTTAATACTTTAGCTGCCAATTCATCAGCTCAACGTTCTACCATTATTAGTGCTGATCCAGCCACTAGCACAACTACCGTCTCAGTGGCTGCCTCAAACTCCCACACTACCACTGGCCGCAGCCATAAAAGCAAACAGAGTCGTAGTAGTCCTAGCAGTCCCAAGGATCCCTATAGGAGAACCATAACCACGGGAAATATAAAAATACGTAAGTTGTTGTTGTCGATATTAATTTTTCCAAATTCAATCAATCTTAACTCTACTACTTTCCTTCTTTCAGCATCATCATCGGCCAACACTACTACTAGCACTCATCCAAATAGTAATCAACCTCCCGCCACATCAACAACAACGGTACCACCAACACCTCCCCATACCGGATACACAAGACGTGTTAAGTTGGGAGATTCACGCAGTACTGGACGCCTACATCCTGCGGGTAATACACATCGTAGTATGACACGCCTAAATGTAGCTGGAGGTTCTGTAGGAGGTTTACACAAAAGTATGACACGTCTTAGTTCTTCACAACATATCAATCAAAATGGTTCTGCTTCAGGTTCAGGTTCCAATACGGCAAACAATTCAACATCCAGTAGTAATGTGGTGGTACAAAGCGGTGCCATATTAAAAACTCCCACAACACCCAATAGTCCAGGCTATGTGACTCCGGTACCGCCGCTAAGCAATAATGTTATTATAACGGGTCACAATAAATGGGGTATACCCTCGACACAGGTAACATCAGGAGGAGTAACGGTAACAACATCACCCACCAAACTAAGACCACAATCACAAGGACCCACTACTTTACTGAATACCAGTACAGCCTTATTGAAATATAGTACCGATGCCCTTAATCAATCTATAGGTTCAATAACATCACCTTCCAATCCGGTTTCCGTACATCATGCCTCTCCAGCATTGCCGCAACAGAATAATGGTAATCAAAAATCTGTGATGAAGTTACCAGTGAATGGAAGTGTAAGTAGTTTTATTATATAGACAAATATTATTAAACTAATTAACTTAATTCTTTACTAAAACAGAGTGATCATGAAGTTATAGTTTCCGGACCCACCACCAATGTTACCCCGCGCCGCAATGACAATACCAGTCGCACTCTATTGAATGCCAATAACAGCATATTAGATCAACGTATGAGTACATTTGAGCCCTACCAGATCATGCGTGATCCGGTGCAACAATTCTGTGAAAAACATTTTACTTCCATAAGCAGTTATATGGATGAGGTATCGCAAATGTTGCCACCACCTACACGTTGCAGTATAGAAGGTAAGGAGAACATTTTGTTAATATTTACACTATTTATAATTGCATGTTTTTTTTTTAATTTGTAATTTGTATTCTTGTTTGTTTTCTTTATTTCAAACTTTCTCATAACTGTTTGTAATCTAAACACACATTTTGTAATTGTTTATTATTATGATAATTGCACCTCTTTGAATATAATATAATTTACTTTCTTCTCAACTATCAATTATCTTTATTTTCTTTTCTTTTCCGTTTCTTCTTCTATATTTTTTGCTTATCCAAACAAGTTTCCAATGAATTTGCAGAGAGGCGTTCGAAAAAAGTAGCCAAGCTACATTTTGCCTGTCAAATCCGTGGTCCCCATTGTCTGTACTCGAAAACCTGTTTTACCATGAGAACACGTAATCCAAAAACCTGGATACATTTAATGTTTTTAGATTTTCAAGTGAGACATTATGTGAGTACTGATCCATTTAAAATAATTAATTTGAAATCTTATTGACATTGGACTATTCCGTTTTTAGGTTAAGGAAAAAAGTGTGCTCAGCACCCGCGAACCAGGCATCAGTAATTTAAAAAATATTTGGCAAATACTCAAGTGTGAAAATCGCAGTTTTACTGAATTAGTCACCAGTCAATTTCCTAGCATAAAGGTAAGTTTAATGACATCTTTAAGGGTTGCAGTATCTCAAGATTATGAAATGTTTTTCTTCATTAACAATCTTGGGAGCATCCACAAGCTTCTCCATCTTACAAGATATCTCGCAGTTCCCACGTAAGATTGCATTGATCTAGTTGTTGGGGTATCTTCTTTGGTCGGCTGTGGCTGCTTTAGGGTTCCACTTTAGCGCTATCCTTGTTATACTGTCTGAACTCTTTGCGGTACTATGACCGTTCCACCTCCATTTCTTAGGTTTTATTTGTGTTAGTATGGGTCCTTGGTTGGTAAGGCTCCAGATATCCGTGTTACAGATATTTTTTGGCCCGAATATTCTGCATATGAATCTGATGGACTTGTTGAATAGCATTGAGTCTGTTGTTTACTTCTGTTTCAGCGCCGCCATTCGTTGTCAATATACTACCTTGCGGCATAAGCTTTCTGGGTACCAGACTGGGTGTCCTTGTTGTATGATATTGTCGGTGCTAATGCTGGTAATGCTCATAGCTTTGATTAGATCTTGCGCGAAATTTTTCAAGGAAAATATCCGATAAAAATTTTCTCTCCGAAGTTATCGCATGTTTTTGTGATTTGCTTACAAATAGAATAACCATAAAGAGCGCGAGAATTTAGGGTCCGAAGATATCGTCAAACATGATATTTTGGCTTCAGACGTCTCTTCAGGTATTTATAAAGTTGCTTCATGCCTTATTTTGAAGATTTTCTGGATTTTGGAGTTTTTCAATTCGACCAAACTAGACTTAATACTTAAGCATTCCTAACGTTACGGCCCAAATGTTTACAAAGCTTTTAAATAGAATATCCAACAAAAGAAACACAACCTATGGCCCGCAGTTTTGGTCAGAATAAAGAACATTTCAAAATAAAATCTAACCAGTTTTAAGGACTTTAATAAGCATTTTCCATTATTATACTAAAATCTTTCTCTATTTTAGGATCGTGAAATTCTCGTCAATGAATTAAGACATTCGGGCTTCCTAGATGTATTCGAAGTCTCAAAGACTGATAAATCTAATCCAAATTGTAATGAATTAGAATACCAATGGGGTTGTTTTCTTTGCAATCATCCCGATAAAGCGGTAGGTTTTCTCAATGGCAGCAATCAACCCATGATCGAGGGACAACTTAAGGAGAAAAAAGGCAAATGGCGTTTGTTTCGAAGATGGCGTACACGCTATTTTACACTGTCGGGAGCACATTTATCATGTAAAGGATCGGTGAGTTAATAAGCAAATAAAACGTTCTTTTATATTTCAATTTAAAATATAATATCTTTATAGAGCGGTGGTGAGAGCATCGATGTCAATCAAATACGTTCCGTTAAGGTATCGCGCGGCGCACGCAATATACCCAAAGCTTTTGAAATTTTTACTGCCGATCAGACTTTAATACTCAAACCAAAAGATGGTAAAAATGCCGAAGAATGGGTACAATGTCTGAGCATAGTGGTGGCTCATTCTCAGGCCCGCGATAATCCACAAACAAAAACCAATAGTTTACCGGCTCGTGGCATGAGCAGTAGTAAACCTTCATTTTGAGATTTTAGACATTTAGAGAATTTAAGTTTTTTATTTTAATTTTTTTTTTAAGTATAAATACTTTATAAAAGTTTTTGTATTTAATTTATCTTTTAATTTAATTATGTTTTTTATACTTTATTTAAACGATTATTATTGATTTAAACTTCAAAGTAGAAAGAAACTTAGAAACTGAACTTAAGTATGTTTGAAGAATTTGTGTACTTAATATTGTTTTGTTTTTAATTTAAGTCGTAATTAAGTTAATATTTTTTAATAGATTTAATGATTATATATTTTTTTTGTAAATTTTTATATTTATTATTATATAATGATATTATTATTGATTAAAAATACACATTTTAAATAAAGACATTTTTATACAATATTTTAAAATTAAAAAAGAACCGGCTGATTGAAATTCTTATAGTGCAGAGAGGGAAAAAGAAATATACACGCCTGGTACCAAATTGACACCAAACTGTTTATAATTGATCAATACCATACGTTGTCAAAGTATATACATACGTACGACAACACCATGTAATGTTGACAACATTGCAACAATTCGTTGTCGAAATCTAAATTTTATACACATCCGTTGTCTAAATGTTAACAAACGTGGTAAGCTCACTATTGACAAACAATCCGTTGGCAATAGTGAGCTTACCACGTTTGTTAACATTTAGACAACGGATGTGTATAAAATTTAGATTTCGACA
This sequence comes from Lucilia sericata, assembly GCF_015586225.1. Lineage (NCBI taxonomy): Eukaryota > Metazoa > Arthropoda > Insecta > Diptera > Calliphoridae > Lucilia > Lucilia sericata. Next base: position 80,774 of record NW_023994280.1, read on the forward strand.
ACGAATTGTTGACAACGTTGCGTTAAAAAATTATAAACTCTTTGGTGTCAATTTGATACCAGGCGTGTATATTTCCTTTTCCCTCTGTGTGGGGATTATAGGTCACAACAACTTGCTAAAGTTATAGGGTTTCACATACATAAATTGATTTAACTAGAACAGATATCTACCCCTAGAGAACCAATCAAAGGAACAGTGCTTCATCAGTTCGTGATTTGCTTAAATGCAAGTACTACTCCTAGAAGTTATAGGAACCAGTCTCGATTTTGAATACAACGCCAACTGAGTTTGTAATTAGATTTAATTTATTAATTTTTCTAAACTTTTAATTTCCTCTTGTCTCAACAAATTAATTATATACGCCAATAGTAAAGTCCAAAGTTCATTAAGCCAAAAACGTAATAGATTTTTTTTAAGAAATTATTTTTGTCAAAAAAGAAATTTGTTTTAAAAATAAAGCAAACATATTTTTAATTACATTTATTGCAATAAATCAGATATTTCTTGATAACAAAAAGAATACAAATTAATTTTTTTATTAAGACATCATAACAAAGTGTCAATAAAAGACCTAATATTGCGAAAAAAATATAAATTCAAACAATCATTATCAGCAATTAAATAAAATTTGTCTACTTCATAAAAGAAAATTATAGCAATAAAAAGGTGTGGCTCTAGATATTTAGAGTACAAGTTAAAATAGTTCTTTTTATAAATATGTATAAAGATTATATTGGCTATAATAGATAGATTACGTTAATAATACTATAATTTCATAATCGTTATAGACAAATCATGAAATAGATTTTATAACATTTATAAGGAAGAAATCATGCATAAATTTCCATGAAAATATATTATATCGGTATCTTTTTTAATTATCATTGTGAAGAATATAATTTAATAGTTAGTTATTAAATTATTTCTTTTCCTTAGCATTTTTATGCTGAATAATGTTATTTATAAAACTAATATAATTGGGTACTTAACTCACAGAAAGTGATAAAAATAAATTTGTAAAGATTTGCCATGAAAAGTGTTTGAAAATGTTGTAAATTGTTAAATTTTAATCATTCCAAAGTGAAATATTTTTGATCCAGAAATTAAGAAGTACTAGTTCTTGGCAAAAACTTTTTGGAAATGTCGGAGAAAGAAACTGAAGTTGCTGCCCGTTTAAGATATTATTCAGAAACTCTTCATCAATTTGGCGCAAAAAGCTCGCTGATTATAGTTTCACATTCTAGCGGCATAAGACTTTTCTGGTGTAATTTGTTAAGCAAAATCGCCTAATTTAAAGTCTCAGGGCAAAGGCTTTGTCTTTCAGAAAATATCTTGCAATAGTGCAATAACTGAGACCCAGAAGTTCAGCAATAACGGCATGACTTATTTTTTTTTTTTGGACTGCTGAAGCTAGGAATAGAGATTCTGGATTCCAATAAATATTCACTTACGACACTTAACATATTTACCCCAGCAATAATATATTTGACAAGATCGGTTGATTCAACCAAACTATACTTGAAATCAAGGAACAAAGGTTTTGGAACTTTTAAATAATAAGAGTGTCAGAATTGAGGACCCGAAATTGTCGATCAATTTATGTTTTAAAGTATTTCTTAGAGACCTCCGGTAGGTTAGTGGTTATTGTTCTAGTCTGGTAGACCGGAGGTGGTGGGTTCGATTCCCACCTGAGGCACTGGTTAAGGAGCGCACAACAGGCCCGATAGAGGCCTGGGTATATGTCTGCGGATTTGATGTATATACATCCTCCTTACGGACTAACTAACTAACTAAGTATTTCTTATAACTTTTGCTTCGATATAACGATTTCATCGCCTACAGACTTTTTTGGGGATTTATAAAGTTGCGGTTTTAGAGGGATAAGTTTACACTAAGTCAAATTTTAGTCCTTTAGTCATTTTTTATGTAGAACTCTATGATTTGTTGGATCTGTCGGTCATACATATAATATAAATAGCAGCTTTAACCCTTTCACGCACAAAACTAAACCGCTAAACTTTTTATGGATATGACTTCACCACACACTTTATTTTGACGAATACTGATCATTTTTGATGAAATATTATCCTTTTTAGCATGTAGTGACATCAAATTCTAAAAAATATCGTATTTTTCTTTGGAAATAACTATTTACTGTAGCTGTGAACTAAAGATTACGCTCAAAATCGGGAAAAATTAAAAACAAAATCTTGGGACACCGGTGTCCCGTATACGTGATAGAGTTAAAGGACATATGAAAGTCAAGTTTCCTAACTAGCATGAATAATAAGATATTTTGTCATAATAGAGCATAAGGTTCAATGTTCATCAGTTTCGAATAGACTGCACCATTCTGAATTTAAATACAGCTTGTGAAAAAAAAATATACTTCCACAATCTGAACAGTAGCGTCAAACCTAGCTCACGTTGTGTAAAACATTTTTCTTCATATGAACATTATTTCGAGGGTTCTACTAATCGAATTTTTAACAAAAAAATCCCTTTAAAATGGACCTTTAAATCTAGTAAATACAATTTTAAACAGAAAATTGATTAAACTTCTCTTGATTTTACAAAAAAAAAATCGAATATTGACAAGAAAATAGAATTTTAACCGTAAAACTGAATTTTCGTCAGAAAATTGAATGTTCACACGAACGTCAAAATTTCTAAAAAAAACGATTTTAAGAGAAAATGAAATTTTCTCCAGTTTTCATATCTTAATGAATCAAAATTTAAAAAAAATAACAACCTAACATTAATTCCATTTTTGCTACAAACATTTCCAGATTCTTTCAGATAATTATTAAGTTTAATAATTAGGAATATCTTAGTAATGAGACTCATTTTAATTTCATAAACACAGTAATCAAAGTTAATCATCTTTGGAACATTTTACCTATAATACCTGGAGGAACAGGATGTAAGTACTGAGGGTTTAGATTGGGAGATCTCCTCTGACTATATTAAAATTTATACGTATGTATATAGGACGCAGAAATTAAGTTGTGAAACGACAATTTAAAAATTAGTTTTTTAAAAAATTCTTAAAATATTTCTAATTAAATTATAAATAAAATAAACTTTCAACGCTTTTTTATATAAAACAAATAGTTTTATTTTTTAATTTTATTTCTTCAATCATTATTTCTTTTTTTATTTTAATAACTAGTTATAAACTAGCAATAACATTATAAATATATATGTATGTATGTTGTTTATTATGTAATACATAATTAATTTTTTTAACTTATTTACAATTATAATAAAAATAGCAATAAAAATGGAGAAGCGTAAACTTTAATTATTTTAAAGAATACCTATTGGGGGGCCTAAAATTTAACTGTTTTATATATTATACACACGTTAAAGTTGTATAAATTTTTATCACAAATAGTTGGCTATAATTAAAAACTAAAAACAATGAAAAAAAATAAAGAAATATATAACAAGAAGATAAAAATTATTAAAAAAGCATTAACAATTTAAAAAATTCAATTATTTACAATTAAATACTTTATAAGTACAATAATTTGATTTATATAAGAAGTTATATTAAGTTAAAACCTTAAGGGAAATCTAGGAAATTGTGGCAATTTTTAAAAATGTTATATAACAGGAAGCATTGGAAACTAGGGTTAAAGTAATTGAGTGACTTAAGTATACTAAGTAATCAAAGTTATGTCAATTTGAATGTCTTTCTTATTCTTAACTTTATTCCTCTTAATTTGCTCCCTTTCATAATAACTCTATATAAAAGATATCTTTCCTGCTTTCAATGATTGTCTATGATTTAATATTTCTTAAAGAATGAGCCAACATAGCAAATGTTGTTATAAGGAATAAACTACCAGGTACTGATGACAACATACGATATCTTTCTTCGGTCATATGCTTCGATTTACCACGATCTGCCCAATCGAAACTACGCTCTACAGCCTTCTTCCATTTACCATATCTATGAGCTCGCTCCTCATCTGTGCTTGTTGGCAAAAAGGTATCATAATAAATATTATCATAATGCCTTTTCTCGGGATCAAATTTACACAATTCTATGCCTTCAGCTTGAGCTGCACACATGGCCGCCCCAAAAGCAGTAGAATCTAAGAGTTGAGAACGAAATACGGGCACACCTGCAGTATCAGCTTGCAGCTGCATTAAAACATTATTGGAGGATAAGGCACCATCGGCATGCAGTTTATTGAATTTGAAACCGCCCTCTTTATACATACACTCTAAAATATCTCTGGATTGAAAGCATATAGCTTCAAGCGCAGCTCTTACCACATGATGTTTGGTGGTGAATTGTGTTAGACCTATAATCATACCACGAGCATCTTTACGCCAATAGGGGGCATAGAGACCAGTAAATGCGGGTACAAAGTAAACATCTCCTGTAGTTTGTACTGCTTCTGCATACTGTTCAGCATCGGAAGCTTTTGGCACTATACGTACTTTATTTTGCAACCATTCCAAAGCATGTCCAGCTACCGCTACCGATCCTTCCAAGGCATATACTGGCGGCATATTGGGTCCCAATTTATAAGCCACTGTGGTCAATAGACCCCTAGAGGATATAACTGGTGTGGTGCCGGTATTGCAGAGTAAAAAGCAACCAGATCTATAGGTGTTCTTAGTTTGTCCCGGTTTAATACACATTTGTCCTAGCAGAGAAGCTTGTTGATTGCCCAATATACCACTAATGGGCATGCCCTTGAGTACAGAACGATCATCTAAAACTTTACCATAAATTTCCGAACAACTTCTAATATCGGGCAGCATATCAGCATGTATGGAGAAAGTTTTCAATAAAACTGGATCCCATTCGAGAGTTTCAATATTCATAAGCATGGTACGCGAAGCATTGGTAACATCGGTTATGTGTAGAGCACCTGATTGTATAAAATTTAGATTAATATGATGACTTTTTGTAATAATAATGGAGATGGAGTTTATGAAACGGCACACAATTCTATCAAATGTTTACTACTGATTATAAGCACCTACGGACTTCTTGAAAACGTATAATCTTGGACCCCTTGTAATTCAGTTCCCTGGAATCAATGTTTCAAAATACTCCAATGCAAACAACACATTAAGAAGGTTGTCGAGTCATCTCAACCATTAGATTATGGTGTCCTTCCCTGACACAACCGGTTGGACTTTCGCATGGTCATTCCATCCAACAATGATGGACCAGAAAACATTTCAATGGTTTGCAAATAGCGGACTCTGATTCAGATTCTTAAACGATCACCTCTCAGTGATCCCGGATAGTGAGAGACAACTTCTCAGTCATTAAAAGTCCATTTTTGTACAATTAAAAGCTCTTTGGTGCAGTTGACATAACTGCTACCGCGAACGAAATGTCCCTACTGCATTGCCTGTCATAAATATACCCACAACACAATTCGATTGTCCCACCAACTCTACAAATTGGTCCCCCATAGACCTCTGATTAAGAACGACTGAAAAGGGTCACTTTCTCCAGCTCCCCTTAACACCTACGGACACTTTTAAAAATATTTAAATCCATGACGACATAAAACTTTTCAGGAACTCTCCTCTCAATTCCTCAATATATGTATATTCGAATTCCTGACCCATTTTGTATAATAATTTCTTCTAATTTCTTTCTTTTCCTTTTCGTTCTTGCACTTCATACTAAAATTTGTGTGACCCCTCTTAAATTTATGATCATGAAATTCAGCTTAGCTTGATTATCCACTCACCCCTAGTAAGGTTCCAAACAATCCAACTGTCAATAGTACCCGCCTTACAACGTTTCTCTCGGCAAGCTTTGCGCACGGCAGCCACATTATCCTTTAGCCATCTGATCTTTAAAGCCGAAAAGTAGGGTGATACGGGTAAACCCACTATATTTTTAAAATGATTTTTATTTTGCTCCGGTATTTTGGCCAAAATTTGATCCACAGTTTCGGTGGTACGTATATCATTCCAAACAATGGCATTATATAAAGGTTTACCCGTCACACTATCCCACACTACAGTAGTTTCTCTCTGATTAGTAATGCCTATCGTGAAAATATCCTCTTTGCGATAGCCTAAAGAAGGTAGCATACTAACAGCTACTTCACAGCAACGATAGACATTGTTTATAATGCCCACAGGATCCTGTTCGAACCAGCCGTCTTTCACGGTAATCATTTGTTTTTCTATATGATGGCTGGCGATTTCCTTAAATTCGGGTGTGGTGTATATAGAAAAACTAACCGTATTTGTACCCTCATCGATAACACCCACTAGACGATTAAGACTTAAAGATGTTTTACGAAAATCTCCTCCTCTTCTAAAAGGCACCTCAGCACTAGAACTGGGCTTGGGAGTGGTAGGTACATTTTTACCTTCAGTCATATCGTCGCCGGATTCGTCTAAATCACTAGTGTGAGCAACAGCGTCTTCAGAAGTTTCTAAAATTTTATTTGCGAAAATTTTCGTTTTTTATTTAATAAAAAATTTGTTTGTTTTCTTAAATTTAAAATTAACCTTAAGATTATGGTAAAAAAAAACAAGCGAAAATATTAAAAATAAACACAAGCAGCAGCATCACGCTTTAATAAAGTGAATTTTATGAAATAAAAACATAAATTTAGATGACCCCGAAACCTCATGCACTCCAATAATAAATTTTAGGCAAGCACTTCTTAAACTAGAACTTATGATTAAAATGATAAAGATATTTTTAATGAATTATGTATAAAGAATAAAAAAAAAATAAATGAGAAGAAACAGGCCCCCCTGGTACTATCGTGTTAAAACCAGTTCAGTTGTTTACCTAAAAATAAAATGCTATTTGTTTTTTAAATTTAAGACACAAACACAGCCATTAATATTTAATGTAGTTTAAACATATATTATGATTATTTGCTATAAAAACGTAATAAGTCCTAAGTTGAAGTTATTCAATAAAAGATCTTAAATAAATTTAAAACATTTTGCTAAGATTTCGATTAACAAGCTTTGCCAAGACACCATAAGTTTAAACTAAAATACAAACAAAACTTAGTTATGACGTTTTTTAACCAACTGAAGCATATTTACACAAGTTACTAACCAAATAATTGACTAATGTATAAATTATTTTTACTGTTGAAATTAATTTTTAAAAAGATAACCCTCTTAAAGGTTTAAAGATTGTAGAAATAGAAATTACTTTAGCAAAATTTAAAGACCTTTAAACGTAATGGCTCAAAATTGATAATTTTAAGTATCAAAATGTTTGGAATTTTTTTATTAGACGAGTTAATATTAAGAAATTTTTAGAAAGTTCTTATTGTAGTTTTTATTATCTTAAACGATTTGGAACATTTTGAGTTTTTAAAGAAAATATACACCTACTTTTCTAATCAAAATATTCTAATCTAATAAATATTATTATGAGTCACAGTACGGTTATCTATATTTACTATTTGTGTATAATTACACAAATAAATTATGTAGAACTCTTGTAAAATACTTAATTGAAAAATATGAAAAGTACTTATTTCAAAACATGTTTAATAGAAACAAGAGTTCAAGAAGGGTTATTTAAAAACGTTGACGAATACTTTGTAATTGACAAATAAGTATAGCCGAAAGACGCAGCTACTTATTTAAGGATCTTGATCACAGCTCATACCTGTATTAAAACCCAGTTGAGAGTGTTTTTCCCATTCTTTGTCATTGCATGCTCTAAAATATCTTCGAATTGAAATGACAGGGATGCTTTTGATTACTCAACAACTGATGATTTGTGGTTCATTGATCCCCCGGCCATACCGAGGAAGCATAGAAAATATCACAGAAGATTCCAAAATAAACCTTGTTCTACTCCCATCTGAAGTCTTTCTAGTGCTGTTCTAGTTCTGTTCTAGTTCTGTTGCAGTTCTGTTCTAGTTCTGTTCTAGTTTCTAGTTCTGTTCTAGTTCTGTTCTAGTTCTGTTCTAGTTCTAGTTCTGTTCTAGTTCTGTTCTAGTTCTGTTCTAGTTCTGTTCTAGTTCTGTTCTAGTTCTGTTCTAGTTCTGTTCTAGTTCTGTTCTAGTTCTGTTCTAGTTCTGTTCTAGTTCTGTTCTAGTTCTGTTCTAGTTCTGTTCTAGTTCTGTTCTAGTTATGTTCTAGTTCTGTTCTAGTTCTGTTCTAGTTCTGTTCTAGTTCTGTTCTAGTTCTGTTCTAGTTCTGTTCTAGTTCTGTTCTAGTTCTGTTCTAGTTCTGTTCTAGTTCTGTTCTAGTTCTGTTCTAGTTCTGTTCTAGTTCTGTTCTAGTTCTGTTCTGTTCTAGTTCTGTTCTAGTTCTGTTCTAGTTCTGTTCTAGTTCTGTTCTAGTTCTGTTCTAGTTCTGTTCTAGTTCTGTTCTAGTTCTGTTCTAGTTCTGTTCTAGTTCTGTTCTAGTTCTGTTCTAGTTCTGTTCTAGTTCTGTTCTAGTTCTGTTCTAGTTCTGTTCTAGTTCTGTTCTAGTTCTGTTCTAGTTCTGTTCTAGTTCTGTTCTAGTTCTGTTCTAGTTCTGTTCTAGTTCTGTTCTAGTTCTGTGCTAGTTCTGTTCTAGTTCTGTTCTAGTTCTGTTCTAGTTCTGTTCTAGTTCTGTTCTAGTTCTGTTCTAGTTCTGTTCTAGTTCTGTTCTAGTTCTGTTCTAGTTCTGTTCTAGTTCTGTTCTAGTTCTGTTCTAGTTCTGTTCTAGTTCTGTTCTAGTTCTGTTCTAGTTCTGTTCTAGTTCTGTTCTAGTTCTGTTCTAGTTCTGGTTCTAGTTCTGTTCTAGTCGTTCTAGTTCTGTTCTAGTCTGTTCTAGTTCTGTTCTAGTTCTGTTCTAGTTCTGTTCGAGTTCTGTTTCTAGTTCTGTGTCTAGTTCTGTTCTAGGTTCTGTTCTAGTTTCTGTTCTAGTTCTGTTCTAGTTCTGATTCTAGTTCTGTTCTAGTTCTGTTCTAGTTCTGTTCTAGTTCTGTTCTAAAGTTCTGTTCTAGTTCTGTTCTAGTTCTGTGCTAGTTCTGTTCTAGTTCTGTTCTAGTTCTGTTCTAGTTCTGTTCTAGTTCTGTTCTAGTTTTTCTAGTTCTAGTTCTGTTCTAGTTCTGTTCTAGTTCTGTTCTAGTTCTGTTCTAGTTCTGTTCTAGTTCTGTTCTAGTTCTGTTCTAGTTCTGTTCTAGTTCTGTTCTAGTTCTGTTCTAGTTCTGTTCTAGTTCTGTTCTAGTTCTGTTCTAGTTCTGTTCTAGTTCTGTTCTAGTTCTGTTCTAGTTCTGTTCTAGTTCTTTTCTAGTTCTGTTCTAGTTCTGTTCTAGTTCTGCTCTAGTTCTGCTCTAGTTCTGTTCTAGTTCTGTTCTAGTTCTGTTCTAGTTCTAGTTCTGTTCTAGTTCTGTTCTAGTTCTAGTTCTGTTCTAGTTCTGTTCTAGTTCTGTTCTAGTTCTGTTCTAGTTCTAGTTCTGTTCTAGTTCTGTTCTAGTTCTGTTCTAGTTCTGTTCAACGATTCTATATTCGATGCATTTCCCATAAAAATTCTGCAAAATATCTAGAGTAATAAAAAACAATAATAAGTCAAGGGCCACTGCCGATAATCAATATCAAATTCGACTTTGGAACAAAAACATTTTAATCTGAAAGCTTTTGAAACATGCCTCTTTTTTAAATGACTTTACAAAAAAAAACTACCGAATCTAAACATGAGTTCTTTTACCCAAAAACATAAACCAAGTACAATCTTAAATTTCGAAAAGGCTTATCAGGCGGCAAACTAAAAAATGTCAATAAAGAAATATAATCAAACACATAAAATTTACACAAATACACATAAATAATAATATAATACATAAAAATTATTTTGCGAATATATAAAATAATTCATTGTTAGTATATGTATGTACATGGATATTTACTGAGCATATAAAGAAATAAATAAGCGGCGTAATAAAAAAATGAAACTTTTTTTGGACAAAGTTCAAAATAAAAATTAACTTTTTTTACAATTTAAAAAACAAAAGAGAAAAATGATGACCACATTTATAAATACTTAAGGGGATTTACCAAACAAAAAATGCATTTAAATTGTAAAATTATTTTCATTTTGTTTATTTTAACATGAAAATGACAAAATATATATATAAATTTTAGTCTATTACCGGTCTATATAGATTTTAAAAGATCTTTGCAATTAACGATTGATTTTAGCAAACAACTAGTAACGAATATAACATGAAATCACACCTACTTTTCGTAATAAAACTTAATAATTTAATTCCAATTTTTCGATCTTCAGTTGTGGATAAATTATTGTTTATTATGAACTTTTTTTAATTTATTCCAAAAAACAAATATGTATTCGTTGTTTTCGTTTAGTAATTTTTTAATTATACATGCAATTTTGTCTTGTTTCTTTTGTTTGTTATGTAAATTTCACTGTTTGTCACAAAAATTAATACATAAATTTATACAAAAAAAATGCATTCGTTTAATAAAATATTGTTTTTTTCTTTTGCTTTAATTTTTTCGAGAAAAGAAGTCACCACACACCACGTCCGCGTTGTTTAAAAGTCGTTGAGTATCTGGAGTGAAACAATCAGACAAAAAATATTCGAAAAACAAGACTTTATTTTCAATATACAAAATATTGAGTAACACAAGAAAACCGGCTGACTGGCGGTCTGTGTGTTGTTATCAGCCAACGAAATTGAAAGCAAATATACTCAAAGGTAAACCCAATATTTGGTGGCTCTCACAGAAGTTTTTTTCGTTTTTTTTTTATAAAAAAAATAATATATTATAAAGAGCCTTTAAATATTGTTTTCTTTCAGCAAATAAAGTAAATTGTACTCAAAATGTTGGTGAGGAGTAAATGTCATTTCCAAAGAATGCATTTCGGATAAGAAAACGGTTAAAGGGCTACAAGTTCAGTTCTAGTTCAGTTCTAGTTCAGTTCTAGTTCAGTTCTAGTTCAGTTCTAGTTCAGTTCTAGTTCAGTTCTAGTTCAGTTCTAGTTCAGTTCTAGTTCAGTTCTAGTTCTAGTTCAGTTCTAGTTGAGTTCTAGTTCAGTTCTAGTTCAGTTCTAGTTGAGTTCTAGTTCTAGTTCAGTTCTAGTTCAGTTCTAGTTCAGTTCTAGTTCAGTTCTAGTTCAGTTCTAGTTCAGTTCTAGTTCAGTTCTAGTTCAGTTCTAGTTCAGTTCTAGTTCAGTTCTAGTTCAGTTCTAGTTCAGTTCTAGTTCAGTTCTAGTTCAGTTCTAGTTCAGTTCTAGTTCAGTTCTAGTTCAGTTCTAGTTCAGTTCTAGTTCAGTTCTAGTTCAGTTCTAGTTCAGTTCTAGTTCAGTTCTAGTTCAGTTCCAGTTCAATTCTAGTTCAGTTCTAGTTCAATTCTAGTTCAGTTGTAGTACAGCTCTAGTTCAGTTCTAGTTCAATTCTAGTTCAGTTGTAGTACAGCTCTAGTACAGCTCTAGTTCAGTTCTAGTTCAAATTTGACCATGAGTTTGTAGAATATAAAAGTCCAAATATCTACTTCACATACTCTCCTCTTTTTAGAAGCAAGACAAACCTTTTTGAATTGCAAGCAACTCTTCTCTACTTAAGTAACGCAAACAACAAAATCTACAATATTTATTTGCGTATGAACATAAATTGATAAACGAAACAAACCAACAAAAAATGCTAATATTTTTGTCATAGAACACAGAAACAATTGACATCAAACAACGATTTCTAGTCAAACTTTTTTTTAATAATTTCGGCTACTGATAAGACCACAATCTTTAACTCTATAGCGATGTACGTACCCAGTACCATACGATAATAAATTCAAAGTCAAAACCATTACTAAAAGCAAATATATAATATAGAGAACTAAATGACATATAACTTTTAATTGTAGCAAAAAATAAAAAAATCGCAATAAAATAAAAGTAACACAATCAAAATTGATAAGAATTAGACATAGAAAATAGTGCAGGTTGTATGAAAGACCAACCCACAAGATAAGCTGGAGCAGGCATTTTTTATGTCATATTTTTTATAATAAACGATTGGAAAAGTATTTCTGTATGTCAGAAGTGACAATCTAATAAAAAAAGAATTTAATCAATGAAAGTAAAACGCAAATAAAATAGGTATAGAAAAATTATTTATGTATATGGGAAGACAATTTGATCTATTTTGCACACATTTTATAAACATATGTTTGTAAATGTTTTATTTCAACTGATAAATATTGACAAAAGTCATATTAAATGTTGGAGTAATTTGTTGTTTGAAAACAGGTGGTCTTTTGGGGGGATATATGTTTACTATTATAAATTAGTTTTGTTAATAATGTTGTACGGTTCTTAAAATAAACCCCAATAGTTTGGGGGTGACTGTGTCCCCACACAGATTACTATAGAAGTTGATTTTGATTACAAATATACAATTAACTCTAGAATAGCTTATTTCAAGATGATTTTTTACCTGGAACATATTAAATAACCAATTACAAAGTGAACTTGTCAATTTAGAATTTAAGAATTTAAATACTTAATACAGCTGCCGTTACATATTGCGTATATTTAATTAATCTGCTCTATTTTTACTTCTACATTTTTTTTAATAAAAATTAAATAAAAAATTTTTGTTATAAATAGCCTTTTTAATCTACGTCAATTGATAAGTCTAACATTAAAAAATTGGGGTTTTAAAAGCCTAAAAGTGAAGCTCTTTAATGCTATTATAAACAGTTGCTATGGAATTTTTCATTTTAAGTCTGGGGGTTGACAACCGACCTTAGACAATATATTTTATATGGCATAAACATTTCTTTAGATTAAGAAAAATAACAAATGTAAGTAAATATTTCATTAACATACATTAGCTACAGTTTATACTTTTAGAATTGATTTACAAAACTTAATCAGTGACTAGTAAATAGGTGTCCCAGGAACCCTTAAGGACTTTGGAGAGGTTCTTCAAGAGATGGTTTAAGAGGTTCTCTATGAGATGCGAAGAATGACTGGAATTACATTAACTTTCAACAATAACTGTTTGATGGACATAACTAATATCGATACAAGTCAGAGTCCATCCGCTAATAGGTACAAACGAAGAAGGTACTCTTCTAAAAAGTCGGTTGTCAAAGAGAAGAAGTAAATAGACATTCTGAAAGGTCTTGTGATGCAAATACAAGTCCTCCAACTTCCATGGCATATTACTCCAACATATAAATGGACTTTTTATACTCGAAATCGTTACGGACCAAAGCATTATATTCTTCAAGACAGCGCCTAAAAAGGGCCTTAAACTCATACCAGAAACAGGGGATTTAAACTCATATTTCAAACTGCTATAAATACATAATTGCAAACAATTAACATGCGCCCCAAAGTTTATTGAAACGTTTTTTACAAAACAATTAAAATGATTATTTGTTAATTTATTAGTCACAAGACTACAACAGTAGACACGTTTTTTTGTATTTTAACAGCAGTTTGTGAAATTGCAGCCAAAATGCCAAAATACACATACAAAATTAAAAAATAAACAACAAAACGAACCGGTTAATTAAAATACAATTAAATTTTTTATAAATAAAATAGATTTGGTTTAAAAAAAAAACTTAATTACACTTAAATAAAATGAAAATAAATCAAAACGAAAAACAAATTGTAAAAACTAATATTACCGCATTCTATTTACAGGTGTTTAGCTTAAGGGAAATGTAAATTTGTTAAAATTATTTTGACAAAAAATATAAAATGTTATAAATAAAACCCAGAAATTTTAGCTAATTGTTGGTCTAGTGATATTGAACTTTTAAGTCATAAAAAGTGTTTTATTTCTTGCAAAGAGTTAATATAACAGATCGACTGTTTTATGGGCCAATTATTAACAGCTGAATTACAATTAAAACCACAAGCTCTGACAATTAATTTTGAAAAGAATAATTTGGTTTGCCGCTACAGAAGACAAGCCGAAATTTTAAAAATTCTTTTACAGCTCTCTTTCTTTCTTCTGATCCACAATTTTCCCGTTCAGCTTATAATATCTCGATTACAATTGTAATCACAACTTCTATGAACGAGTTTTAAAAAGTAAGATTTGTCCTGCATAGTCGAGACTACAATAGTCTATATATGAGACTAGTTAGTTACTTTGAAATGAAGATGTATATACCTAGACCTTTATCGGGCCTGTTGTGCGCTCCTTAACCAGTGCCACTGGTAGGAATCGAACCCACCACCTCTGGTCTAGCAGACTAGAACACTAACCATTAACCTACCGGAGTCACATAGTTTAGACTATAGTCTTGACTATATTTTAGCCTCTGTTGAGACTATAACTATAGTTAGTCTTTAGCGAGATCTACAGTTTACTCTCGATTATAGTCGAGACTATGGTTCATTCTATGATCGTGACAATAGTTTAGTATGTAGCCGAAACTATATGTTAATCTCATTTATAAACTATGGCTTAGTTTATAATCAAGTATATAGTCGAGACAATAGTTTAGTCTTTATTCAATACTATAGGTTAGACTTAAGACGAGACTATGGTTTAGTATGTAGTGTAGCCAATGGAAACAATAGTTTAGTCTTTAGTCGAGACTATTATTTTGTCCATAGTCGAAACTTTCACACCCAAACTATCCATAGTCGAAAGTGTATTTTATAGTTGAGATAATAGTTTACTCTTTATACCTACTAGACTAATCGTAGACATAGTAATCGAGCTATTTTGGCTTCAAATAGAGAGAACAAGAAGAGAGTTAAGTCTTTATTTAATAATGTATTAATTTCTATTGTTCAAGATTTAATTTCTTAAGAAATAACATTTGTAAATTACCCGGTAGGGATTTATCAATTTGTAATGTACATTAGCAAGTATCTTTAAGAAAAATTAAGTAAAATGATGACGTCAGATCATTTTCCAAGACTTTATTGATATTTTCTATAAGCATTATAATAACAATAACCAAAGTTGGAAATCATGACTCTGTAGCGCTCACTGCTAGTCGAAATGCAATTTTCGACATTTGCACACTTTGCCGCAAATCTCGAGATAAATTCTGTGAGATTACTTCTTACTCTAGACACCCTCCTGCAAAGGAAATTATATTTCCCACCACCACATATTACAAACAATTTATACCCCTTTGGATCATTGAACATATTATTGTTTTAATTACTCAATTTACAATATGAAATATTATCGTTATTTAAAAAAAGCGGAGAAAACAGATAATGGTCAAGTCAAACAAACTAATAAATAAACATTACACAGTAAACACAATACATATTGATAAAAAAAAAACAAAAAGAATTGTAAACATACAAAAAATTCCTGAAAAGACTAGTATAGACTTGCTAAACAAACACTTGAAATCAAATGACACTGATAAGAAAGCAATTGATATTAAAGGAATTAAATAAGAAATGTCTATAAACTCGAGCACAACTCATTACCAGAAAAACATTCAAACAAATGAAGTTACAAAACCTTTACAAGATTATTATCTGTTTTTTTTTTTATTTTAAACTTAAAAGGGCGCCAAACTAATGCCCTCTACAACTCACCCATTTTATAAAAGATTATTTAACGTTTTACTGAAAACAATTTTAAGACGAAAAAAGATTTAAATAAAAAAGCGGAAGCGGATTTTTTGTAGTTGACTCTACAAAGTGTTAACGGCAACTAAATGGATGACTATGAAATAGAAATTAACGTATTGGTGGGTAGAAAAAGCAACAAACAATCACAAGCTAACAAATATTTATTTATTGTGCTTGGGTTTTATATTTTTATTATTATTTTTGCACATTCTTAGAATATGATTAAAGATTACAAACCTCCTCCTAATGTCAATAAAACAAAAAAAAAAACGACAAAAGTTCGAAGAGGGGAAATTATTATTATTAACTTGTTTATCAACAATTAATTACGTAAATTCTACATTTTCTTCTAATTTTATTTTTTTTATTAATTTATTTATTTTCTAATTTCAAAACAAATACAAAGTGAAAAAGCATTTTTTCAAATCGCGTGTATAAAATTTTGAAATTTACAACAGATGCAATTTTTTTAGTGTTAACAAATTGCCTCTACTTTTGTTTCTGTTCTGAACAACAAATCAAAAGAGTAAAATACAAAAATAACAAAAATCGTAATAGAAAAGAGCTTTTAGCTTACAAATACAAAATTGTTTTGTTGTTATTACATAATAATGTAAATATACGAGTAATGTGTTTGGGGTTAGACCTAACCTTTCTTCTACCAATACAAATTGTACACACCGCCACCTCCATTACCACCCAAATCAACCCCTCAAATACCCTGTTTAGCCAGTTCCTCATACTATGACGTTAATATTTTACTGGTTTATTTTTAGCTGGGATCCTACCCATTAAATTGTGTATTCCATACTTTGTTTTGCTTCTGTTACTGTAGTACGTGTAGTAATAGTATGTATTCGTAATGTACTTTTTATAAATATTTTGTTGTTTTTGTGGACGAGCCTTCTTTTTAGTGTTAGCTGATTGGCTGTGCTACTTGTTTTGTTCATAGTTTTGAAATAAAATCAAATGTTTAGAACTTTTGCGCGTAAATATTACCAGATTAATGGGAAAATAAACTTGAGGAAAGAATTTTGCCGTCCTAGCAGCTCCTAGTTATATCGGATTAGAAGATTCCAAGTTACTTTAACTTTCGAACAGCAAGTTCGATATGCTTTTTGCTTTTATTAAGGATCCAACTGGCGATTACTATTGGTAAAACTTCGTTGCTAAGAAGATTAATAATTTTATGACATTTTTAGACATAAACCGATAGCCGACTTCGAAATTTTTCGATAAAAACTGTATTATAGAACCCTATAACTGACTATTTGTATAAATTCCCAAAAATATTATAATTCCCACATCATAGGTACACATATTTTAATAAACTGGCAACATTTTCAGCCAATCAATCACATTAATGGTATCTATAACAAAATCCTATTCCAATAAGAATTTTTATAAAGTAAATGATTTTCTTTTAAAAGCAAAATAAGAAATTTGTTGCAGACAAATACAAAGTACAAAAACCAAAAATAAATTAAGTATAAACAAAAATCAATATGCAAAAGTTTACGAATTATGCAAAAGTTTATTAACCTTGACATTCATAGAAAAAAAAAAAAACAACAAAATAAATGCTTTACTTAACTCAATGAAGATGATGCAGTCTAGTATTTTTGCTAAACAAAAACAAAAATGCGCAAAAATAAAAAGCGTGCAAATTTAAGACAAATGTATACATATTGTATAAATTAATTATATTTCAGAACACAATAATAACAAAATAAATAAAACGTAAATTTAAAATAACCCACTCACCTGATTATAAAGATGTATAGATGATTTTAATATGACGTTTTGCCTGAAGCTGTAAGTTTTGCTATTATCAGGCAAGTTTTTATAATTTATTTAAAATATTTTATCGCTTACAGAAAAAAAAAGTATATTTTATTTCATTTCACTATCTGCTAGTATGAATATTAAATACAACGCCGAGTTACACACTCACAAACATTTATTCAGTCATTCATTCAGTTTCTCAACTATTTATATTTGTTTTTGTTTATCATTTGATTTTATTTATTTATATATACATACTACAAAAATTATATGTACGACGTGTTTCATTGAAAGACGAGCCCACTTTTTGCTGTCTATATGTAAAGATTGTTGTTGCTGTTTTTGCTACTTTTACCGTTAGCTCGCTAATTTGAGGTCACGTTTTTACCAGCCAAATTGATTTCACAATTTTGAAGAAAATTTATCAACTTTTCATAACTTTTTATATTTTTGACTTATAATAGCACTTTACAACACTTTTTAACAATGAATTTTATTAAAATTATTTAATTTCCAATAAATTTAATGCAGCACGTTTCCCCGAACTAATTTTAATAATCGCACATGATTTAATATGAACAGCTGTTTTCAGATACCAGCGCCGACAAGAATTGACGCCTTTGGATAGTACTAAAAGTCAACTGCAGCTTTTCAGCGTTACTTTTGTGTAGTTTATTCACATATCATCTTTTTAATAATAATTAACAGAATTCAATTAATTCAAATTTTATGCTCATATTATTACATGATTGACGAGGATTTCTAGGGTAGTTTTGTACTAAACTTTTTTAATTTTAAAGACGTTTTACAAACAAATTAGTTCCATTATTTATTTGTGAGAGCTTTTGCTGTACGATGAAAAAAATCGAATTTTAAAATATTTGGCTCACCCTGTGCTCGTAGGGTGAGGTTGCCAATATAATTATATTTCGTTGTTACCAGATTAATGTTATTTTTATTTGAAAATCGCCTGTTATAAAAATTTGTTTAAAAGTTGAAATAAAAAAAAAAACAATTTCTGAAAAATCTTTATTTAAAGCAATGTTGCACAGTATCAAAACGTTTAAAATACATTGACTTTTGATGTATGATTTTTTTTGTATTTTAATCAAATTTTCAAATGGCAAAAACTTTAAAATTTTTTTTGGATATATTTTCTATAAAATTAAAAAAATCTCAAAATTGTATATCGATAAATGTTCTTAAAAAACGGTAACAAACTATGTACCGATTTTTTAAAAGAATATACGGTAGGACCTTGATTATCCGTGATTCGATTCGATGGAAAATAAATCTTTTTGCATCGACTTTTATTTTAGATTGACTTAAATTTTTCTGCATCGTTTAACCGTGATTGCCTCTATGATTATAAACAAAATTCTATTATTTTTTAACAACCATGCACAATTAGAACAAATCGAAAAGGGAAATTCTGAAAATACGAAATTGAAAAATAAAGGACAAACAACATTGTATGATTATTTTTAGAAGTTACATAACATGAAATCCATATCTACTGTTTTCTGAGAAAATTATTTTTTTTTTTTATATTTTTGAAACATGTATGAATATAAAGTTATTGAATTATTTAGTTTTTATATAAATATGTACATATTCATTTATTAATTAATAAAAATATATATTAAAAAAGTAGCCAACATTGGCACTCAATTAATCGGGAAAATCGATTATATAGAATGACTCCGGTCCCGACGGAAAATGGAGATTCCACTGTAGTATGTTTGACGTAGTAATGAGCTAAAAATCCCAGATCGGTAGGTCCAGTTTTATGGAGACTAGCCAAAATAATGGAACGATTTCAACAATTTTGGCTTTGTCCTTGAGCCGAAAAACACATATGGTCTAAATTTCATCAAAATACCTTGAAAATTACGCACAAGGTTTACATGGACATCCAGCCGGATATACGGACATTTTAATAGACTGAAAAAGTGATTCATAGTGGACCAGTACTTTAAGGTTAGCGTATTACCAATATGTTTGTGCATTACAAATTTTTCTTCAAAGATTTCATTAAAGATTTTTAAAACTACTATAAAACCTAAACTTGTTAAATTTTATTAAAATTTGTTTTAAAATCTTTCTTTTTATAATTTTGATATTTTTTTAATATTCATAAAAAACCTATAATATTTTTTTTAAAATTAATAACAAATTATTAATTTTGTAATTCCCCTTATTTGCTATGTATTTCGACACTCTAATCTCAAATTAGCAACTTTCCTTGTTGTTCTATATTTTTATGATTATTATCTGAGCAGTGTGGCAACCTTTGTATTTTCTATATTCCTTTTCCACTGCCATTCGCTTCAATCAGTTCTTCGAGAATTGTTGGCGAGAGAAAAAGTCATCGGAAAGATACGGATAGATTTTAATGGAGTGTTGTTAATTAAAGTATAAAAAAAAGTATTTTATATATTGAATAAATTTAATTAATTTAAAACGTTATACTTATTAGCCACTACGCAATGAATAAAATTTAAAGAAATAATAAAAAAGATTTTCTTATTTAAAAGAAAAATAAATGTAAACGTGTTTATAGAAGAAAAATAGAAATTATAACTAATAAAAGTTAAATTAACAAAAAAAAATTGTTTAGTGTGTGATAGTGTTGGTGTTTTCAGTTAAATACATTCACTAAATTAGTTAATACAATTAGAGCTTTTTATGGTTAATAAATAACAAAAAAAAAAAGAAAGAAGAAAAAACGACAAATTTCACCATTTGCCAAAAAAATATGAAATTAGATATTTTGGCAAAATTTTTTTCTATTTATATGAATTTCTATTTTGTGTTTATTGTTTGGAATTTTTTTTTTATATTTTCCTTGAGTTGTAAAAATAAAAATGAATGCATTCAAAATTAAATAATTTGTTTTGTTAAATGAATACGTGAGTGTTTGTGTGTGTGTATGCTAGATTAGAGAGAATGTAAATAGCAGTTTTTTGCTGTCAAAAACGTCTAATAAGAAGAAGATGCTAATAATGATGTTTACAATTATAATGATGCTGTAATCATCATCATTTCATACCAGCAGAAAAAATTTTCAGATAAATTAAAGAAATAAAAAAGAATAAATTTATACAATTGTTGTTGCTTTTGTGGAGTGTAAAAAGTTTATAATAAATTTAATGTTTATATTTTTTTTGCATTCATTTAAATTATTGATTGTGTTGTTTTTGTAATAGCAATTTCTTGTTTTTTTCAAAAACCTGTAATTTATTTGTGTTTTTGTGTGTAAATTTAAAGCTTGTTTGGGGCTTTCTATTCTTAATTTATAAAAACAAAAAAAACTATAAAATTTTTTCAACAAAACTAAACCAGAGAATACAAAATTCATTCAAGGTGAGTTCAAAACAAAATAAAAATTTTGCAACAACAAATTGGTTTTCTTCTTTGTTTTTGTATTTTGCATTTTCTTAGTATTAAGTTTAAAATTTAGTTTAATTTTTTTCCCCAGTTTCTTTTATGTTTTCAAATGTAACCCACATTTTTACGTTTATAATCGTTCAGTTGGAAATTTTATTAATTTAACCACAAAATTAAACTACTTTCCTTATTGTCTTTTTAAAGTCTTTAAACTGAAATACACAATTTGTTTTAGTTTTGTTTTTAATTTTACTTTAACGCGGCCATTAAAAAAGGCCAACATACTAAAGAAGAAATCCCGCAGATCAAATACATTCTTTAAACAATGTTAAACCATTTAGTACAAAGGTACTTTTTAAATGTACCATTCGAACAATCGACTCTTTTTGGAAAAAAGTTGAGAATTAGAAGTCAACTATTTGTCCTGAAAAAGTCAATAGATAGGGCTCCCTAAAAAGACTTTTACAAACGTCAAAGACGAACATTTTATCTAAAATCGATGTAAATCGACTATCTTGTATGAAAAGTTCGAAAAATTGTCTGCAATTGAAAATTGCAAAAAAAGTCTTTAAAACTTTTCATAAGCTTCAAAAAGTCGATAACTCGCTTATTTTCAACTATAGCACCTTACATTTCGATTAATTCTAACATTATCTAATACAATTTTTATTAAAAAGTAGCAAAACCTGAAAAAAGTACTCTTTTTCCCATTTCCACTTTTTTAATACTCATCTCTATTCTAAAAGCCATTAAAAAGGTAAACACAAAAATACAACAACAATAACAAGAGTAACAACAAATACACTGACATTTCTTAACAGGTTTTTTTATTATTGTTATTATTTTGTTTTATTCTACATTCTTTTACTTTTTTCTCAATTTTTTTTGTTTACTTTTTAATTATGTTATTGCTGTTGTTGCTTTTTGTTATGGTTTTTGTTGCCGTTGTTGTTTTTTAACACTTTTGTGATTTTGTCATTATGTAGTATATGTGTATCTTTTGTATTGTCATCTTTCTTACGATTTCTCGATACATTTTTTTTAATGGATAGAAATTTCTTTTCTTTTTTTTATATTTATTATTCTTGGTTAAAAATTAAAAAGCTTCTTTAGAGGAAAAATAAACCATTAATGTTTTCTTTTATTAAAATATAAAAAATAAGTAGGTATAATATTTTTGCTTAAATTCTACTTTAAAATTTTAAAGAATGTTGCCAATGTAGCAGGATTTTCAAGGATAATAAAGTGCTAAGTTTTTTAAGTTAACATTAAATATGCCAATGCCAATATTTTTTGCTGCTTTTTGATCTTCAATTAGTACTTTTTGAGTTTTCTATAAAATTGAAACTAGAAATACAAAATTATAATCTGGAGTTAAGGGCCCTTCAGACCATCACACTCTACGCACGATAAGCCTAACGAAAAAGTAAAATGAAATTCTATCCGTATGACTAAAAAGAGAATAAAAGTCGTATGATTTATATTTTTTGTGTTTTCACGATTTGTATAAAACAATAACAAAGTTAGATGAAAACAGCTGTTTCACTTTTTTTGTATGTGTTTACATAAAAATACATCTCTGATCTAATGCGAATTGCTTGTTTTTTGAATCATTTCAAAAAATGAAGAGAGCTATACGACTGTCAAGTTTTCCATTCGTATTTTCGCTACATATTGCGTTTAGACGATCCCATCCATTCACTTCTACACAATATTTTGACAGATCATATTACTTGTGTTCTTGTGAAGGGAGCTTAAGTAAGAACCTATAAAAGTAGAGTTTTTGTTTGTTTTTCGTTTTACAAAATGTACTTTTTAAATTTTCTATAGTATTGAGCCTAGAAATATAAAATTAAACACGGAAAGTGTATGGAAATCTGTAGGGAAGGAATTTTTTATTCGATTTCGGTCTTCAACTCCTGATGGAATGTTTAAAAGGGAAAGATTTGGTACTTTTTCGTATTTCAACTGGAATATTTTTAATATTAAATATAAAAACGTAATGATTGACTTAAAATCTATAAAAGAGAATTTTTGTAACTTTTTCGATCTTCATTTTGAGCCTTTTGAATTTATTGTAAAAATGTTTAATCCTGATAAACTATTAAGGACTTAGAATCAAGAAGTATTATAATCTTTAAAAGGATTGTATAACAAGGTAAACATTCAATCGGGGACCCAAAGGGTCCAATGTAAAAGAAAAATAGAAAGAAAACAGAAGAATAATAGAGAGAGAGTGAAAAAATTTATTAATAAACTTCATAAATCAAGCTGTTCCAACTCTGACATAAAAAGTTTGTTTCTTGCGATATAAATTCCATTATTTCATTTTCAACATTTTACAACAAAGAACAAAGAATTAAATAAAGTATTTAATATTTTTATATGTCATGTAAAAAAATATCTTTTAAAATGAAATATTAAAGCGCAATTTTTTATACAAAACTTTTCTCAATTCTTAGAAAAGGGCAAGTCTTTTTTTGAAGCCGATAAAAAAATTAAGAAAATCTACAACGGTCCTTGAACAAAATCAAGGTTTGTGTTGTTTTAATCTTTTCAAACATTTGGTTTATCAAATAATAAATATTTTACTAAAATTTTGAACGTAATAGAAATTTGAAATGCTTTAAATTAAGATAAAAATTAAAACGTAATTTAATTCTTAGAAAAGTTCCGAGGTTTCCTAAAGCCGATAAAAAACCAAGTTCAAGCCTTGAATAGTATCCAGATTCTTTTTACTTTAACTTTTCTAAAATTTTAAACAATTATCGCACTAGAAAACATATTTTGTTTAATAAATTTGGAAAAAAAATATATTATACCTAAAAAAAAAACAAAACCAAATGTGTTTTGAATAATAAACAACAACAGCAATAAAAATTTAAAATTAATAAATCCAGAAATTCTAAAAATGATGACGCTATATAAAATTAATTTAAAGCTGAACGCATATGTATAAATACTTTATATAAAACTCTATACTATTTATTTTTATAAGAAAATAATTAAAAAAAGAAAATAATAATTTGAGCTACAAACAGCTTAAGAAGCACTACTTAAAACCCTCATTATTTTTTTGACTGTTTCTAATATTTATACAATAGGGGTATTCACATACATTTGCCATAGAATTTTTAAAGAAAATTTAATTTTTAAAAACGTTCATAGACAAATAGTTGGCATATAAACACGTTTTATAAAATTTTTAAGTTAAAAATAACTAGTATTTTTTAAAACTGCACTTTTAATGAACGTGATCAAAATGTTTTAATTATATATTTAGGCATTTCATTTTAGTCTTTGTTTGTCTGTTGTTTATTTTTTTAAAATGAGTCAATTTATATGGCTGGACTTTATAACTTGTATGAAAGTGACTTATTTGTACTTGTACTTGTTCGTTAAGTACAAAAACTAAAAAAAAAAATAATAAAACAATTTTAATAAATTGTTTACTTGTAGTTAATTGTTTTATTTGCACAATTTTTTTTTAAATAAATGCAATTTTTTGGAATGAATGTATTCCTCTCTTTTTTTACTCGGAAACCACAATAAAGAATCGCCTGCCAGATATCAACCGCAACCGCAAATTGATAAAAAAACTTATTGGTTTTAAAATGCTGAGGTTTCAGTAGTAAAATCTGTTTATTTAAGGCGCGATTTGGTTCAAAATTGAGTAGAATTTTTGGTGATATTATAAAAATTTGATATTTCCACAAAATCTAACCGTGTAACCACCTGGTTGGCTCTAATTCGTCTATTGATACGAATGTACTCTTTGAAAATGAGAATGAAGATATTCGTCTATTGAAGGGTCTCTTTTGATATCATGAGCAGACACAAAAGTCGCTGACTGTTTCTAAATAATCTAGTGTGTAGACACTTAAAAGAACTTAAGCGAAAAGGTTCATTGAACTTTATTGACTCCTTTGGACTCGTTTTCTGACAGTTTTTTGTAATTTATGGAGTGAAGATGGTTTTCATCTTGAGTTAAGCACATGTTAAAATAGCTATAGATAGAGTTAACCCTAAGTGGTCTAATTCCTAACTATTGGTTACTAACAGAAAGAAATTATTATTCCCCCGGGGGCATGTTACCTTGGTGAAATCACCACCTTGATGTTATTGCAATATTCCGGGGAAGAGAGGTGCTACCAATACCTCTAGTCTGCCGAGACTATAAACTGGCGATGATCAAATGTATCCTTGGCCTTTCCTTGGCATGATTTGACATGGGGTCTAACCAGAGTACCATATAATCTGGCTTTACGGGTGGCCGGTTGCCCACAGGACCTAGTCATGTCGGGATTTCCTTCGGAATCTACGTAGACTTATGGTCCGTTCCCTCTACTTTTCGGGGCAATTATTGGGTTCGAATTTACTGTGGAAATTTCTATATCCTTCGTCACATTATCTGACTTACATATGGATCCTGATTTATTGGCTGGGTATTTCGGACTAACAAATACGTCTCTAGGTGATGTTGTCGAATCAACAAAGCCATCTTAGTAGTGTGGTTGAGCGGGCTTTAAGGGTCATTAGTTGATGGGGATTGCATTTTAAATAATGCAATCTTTCATGACATCATAAGGGTGGTCACCTTCTGGTATACCGGAAGATTGAAATAGTAGCATAATTCTATATCCTCTAGAATTTCTTCATTTATAAAAAAGTTTTTTATGTTTTCCTCTAGAATTCTCACAACTATCGTCTTCTTGATGATGATTTTGAAACGCTTTAGACATGTCAGCGTATAGGTTTTTAGACAGTTTTCCCGGCATGTCCTAATAGGCATAACTAAAAAGTACTTTTTAAAGAAGCTTTCAAAACTAAAAAATTTTCACATTTGTTTTCCATTTTCAACACTTTTCTGTGGTTTAATTGAAACCTTAATAAGAACTGTAATTTAAAACTGTTTCTAACATTTTTTTTCTATATAAAAACATTAAATCTGTTGCTATACTTCCAACACGTTTTATGTTTACTTTAAAAAATCAATAAATGTTTTTAAAACAAATATTACAAACAGTTAGTTAATAGCTGAGGGATTCTTTTGCCAACTCTGTCTGAGTTTTGATTTTAATTATAACTTGAACAATGGAGTCATATTTTTCCTCTTTTCCTACGGTTCATAGTAAAAGTCATTGTCATCAGTTAAATCTGCACTTTTTTTGCAGTAGTTGTTTTTTTGTTGAATGCAAAAAAAAAAAAAAAAAACAAGAAATCATTATTAGAATCAGACATGAAAAATCTGTATTAGGCGTACTTTTAAATCTACAAAATGCACTCGTACTTGGCAACTAAATCAGAATATTTGTGTGTATGTATATATGTATATGTATATACCTTGTATTTATTATTTATTACTCATCTAATATACTTACTGCTCTTAGATTCTGTGTAGATTTTTAATGTCTGACAACAGATGTTTTAGTGTAAAATGACACTGTTGCTAAGGAGAACATATCAATTTTGAATACATATCTAAGATACTAATATGCACTTAGAGTTTTTATCTAAAATTTTTAATCAACATATTTAGATTTCCCAATGAGATTATGGGAATTTTATATGTGTCTATTAAAAACCCATAAAACTTATTGTTAAACAAGATTCTTTATCGGAAAGTTTTAATTTGAGAATTGAAATTCCCAAAAAGAGTACTTTTTTGGATTAAAAGTACTATTGACAAGTTCACTGACTAATCTATGGAGTAGACAAATCTATGGATGAGTCTATTGTTTAGCCTATTGCTTAGTATATGGTTAAGCCATTTAAAATTCAGTATTTTAGTACTTTTTGATGTCGAAATATGTCGGAGTACCCTCACGAGTTTTTCGGTGTAATTTATAAACTCTGAATAAATAGGAGACATAGTCTAGTCTATAGTCTAGTCTATAGGTCTAGTCTAGTAGTCTAGTCTATAGTCTAGTCTATAGTCTAGTCTATAGTCTAGTCTATAGTCTAGTCCTATAGTCTAGTCTATAGTCTAGTCTATAGTCTAGTCTATAGTCTAGTCTATAGTCTAGTCTATAGTCTAGTCTATAGTCTAGTCTATAGTCTAGTCTATAGTCTAGTCTATAGTCTAGTCTATAGTCTAGTCTATAGTCTAGTCTATAGTCTAGTCTATAGTCTATAGTCTAGTCTATAGTCTAGTCTATAGTCTAGTCTATAGTCTCGTCTATAGTCTAGTCTATAGTCTAGTCTATAGTCTAGTCTATAGTCTAGTCTATAGTCTAGTCTATAGTTAGTCTATAGTCTAGTCTATAGTCTAGTCTATAGTCTAGTCTATAGTCTAGTCTATAGTCTAGTCTATAGTCTAGTCTATAGTCTAGTCTATAGTCTAGTCTATAGTCTAGTCTATAGTCTAGTCTATAGTCTAGTCTATAGTCTATAGTCTAGTCTATAGTCTAGTCTATAGTCTAGTCTATAGTCTAGTCTATAGTCTAGTCTATAGTCTAGTCTATAGTCTAGTCTGTAGTCTAGTCTATAGTCTAGTCTATAGTCTAGTCTATAGTCTAGTCTGTAGTCTAGTCTATAGTCTAGTCTGTAGTCTAGTCTATAGTCTAGTCTATAGTCTAGTCTATAGTCTAGTCTATAGTCTAGTCTATAGTCTAGTCTATAGTCTAGTCTATAGTCTAGTCTATAGTCTAGTCTATAGTCTAGTCTATAGTCTAGTCTATAGTCTAGTCTATAGTCTAGTCTATAGTCTAGTCTATATAGTCTAGTCTATAGTCTAGTCTATAGTCTAGTCTATAGTCTAGTCTATAGTCTAGTCTATAGTCTAGTCTATAGTCTAGTCTATAGTCTAGTCTATAGTCTAGTATATAGTCTAGTCTATAGTCTAGTAATATCTAGTCTATAGTCTAGTCTATAGTCTAGTCTATAGTCTAGTCTAAAGTCTAGTCTATAGTCTAGTCTATATCTAGTCTATAGTCTAGTCTATAGTCTAGTCTATAGTCTAGTCTATATCTAGTCTATAGTCTAGTCTATAGTCTAGTCTATAGTCTAGTCTATAGTCTAGTCTATAGTCTAGTCTATAGTCTAGTCTATAGTCTAGTCTATAGTCTAGTCTATAGTCTAGTCTATAGTCTAGTCTATAGTCTAGTCTATAGTCTAGTCTATAGTCTAGTCTATAGTCTAGTCTATAGTCTAGTCTATAGTCTAGTCTATAGTCTAGTCTATAGTCTAGTCTATAGTCTAGTCTATAGTCTAGTCTATAGTCTAGTCTATAGTCTAGTCTATAGTCTAGTCTATAGTCTAGTCTGTAGTCTAGTCTAGTCTATAGTCTAGTCTATAGTCTAGTCTATAGTCTAGTCTATAGTCTAGTCTATAGTCTAGTCTATAGTCTAGTCTATAGTCTAGTCTATAGTCTAGTCTATAGTCTAGTCTATAGTCTAGTCTAGTCTATAGTCTAGTCTATAGTCTAGTCTATAGTCTAGTCTATAGTCTAGTCTATAGTCTAGTCTATAGTCTAGTCTATAGTCTAGTCTATAGTCTAGTCTATAGTCTAGTCTATAGTCTAGTCTATAGTCTAGTCTATAGTCTAGTCTATAGTCTAGTCTATAGTCTAGTCTATAGTCTAGTCTATAGTCTAGTCTATAGTCTAGTCTATAGTCTAGTCTATAGTCTAGTCTATATAGTCTAGTCTATAGTCTAGTCTATAGTCTAGTCTATAGTCTAGTCTATAGTCTAGTCTATAGTCTAGTCTATAGTCTAGTCTATAGTCTAGTCTATAGTCTAGTCTATAGTCTAGTCTATAGTCTAGTCTATATCTAGTCTATAGTCTAGTCTATAGTCTAGTCTATAGTCTAGTCTATAGTCTAGTCTATAGTCTAGTCTATAGTCTAGTCTATAGTCTAGTCTATAGTCTAGTCTATAGTCTAGTCTCTAGTCTAGTCTAGTCTATAGTCTAGTCTAGTCTAGTCTATAGTCTAGTCTATAGTCTAGTCTATAGTCTAGTTTAGTCTATAATCTTGTCTATAGTCTATGAAGTGATCAGATTTAGTTTAGAGATGTCTTAAGTAGACTGGACTTCTTCTTCGGAATTTTTCGAAATCAAAAAGTACTGAAAAAATAATAATTTACTTGGGAAACAGTGTTTATCAGTGCATTTGCACTCAAGTTTAAGATGAATTAATCAGTCATAGTCTCATGTTTGATTTTTATTTTTAATTATTTCACATTCTCAAACGTCATCGATACTAATCAATAGAATGAGGTGTTTTACACATAAGCAAACAATCAAGCATACATTCATCCATCTACTCTAATAATGACATTTTAGGATCGGAAATTGTTTACAGATGTGCGAATATCAATCAGCATACTCGTGATCCATGTTAAATAATTCATATATTTTTATTTTCATTTCGTTTCTAACAAACATTGTTATTATTGTCATTACTTTTATGGGCTTAAGCCATAATTAATCAATGAATTTTCTTTTAAAGCGAAAAATAGAAAAACTAAATCTGGTCATTCCGGTTTATAAGTAGTTGAGGCGTAAAAATGGAAATAGCACGCATAACTGCAGTTTTAAATGGGTGCCAAAGTAAATTAGTTAGCTGCTGTCAGCTACTGGTTACCCTACAATCTACTTACTAGGGTTTTAGGTTAAAAATGTAATCAATATGTTTATTTTATTTTAACATTTTTTATTAAATTGAGATAGATTGAAGTAGAATCTCTATAAGGTTATGTCAATGGCGAATTTATGTGGCGAATATATATTTTTTATATGTATATGGGTGATGTCTGTCAACGATGATTGCGAGAGAGTTTGGCTGTCGTTTATATTTCTATTTGATTTTAAGGTAATGTATGTATATATCTTAAATTCTAATATTTGGAAGTACAACGATGGCGTTGAAAGAGTGAAGTGTGTTTGTGTTGCCATTAGTTTACCATTTTCAATTGAAATATTTTTCTGTATATGCTGGTAAGCATTTTATTAGAGTTGCCAAACTTTGAAAATGATATATAAAATAGTAAGAATTCTAATTATCTTATCGAAAATCATCATCAAAAGCTTGCAATGATTTTAATATAAACATCAGAATGACTTTCGAAATTGGTCCTTTTATGGAGTCTTTGTATAATGAAGTACCAAACTCTTCACTTTCTCTTCTTTTGGGAGAGTGATTCCTCCCATAACAAATCACGTTTTATTGACAGTAAAGTGATTTTTTTGCAAGAGATGTTATGGACCGATTCTTATGAAACTTGATAGAAAAATTTTGGTTCATATATACTTGTTTATGAGAAATTATTATTAAGTACCGTTATTAACAGTGAAAACTACATTTTCTGAAGGGGGTCTTATACATATGTAGACCGATTTTGACAATTTTCAATACCAAACAAATAAAATATTTGAATAATATTTCAGCTATATAAGTCATAGAATCCCACAATAATATCAATATTACTCCTACTATCCCTTTTGTCTGAAGATCTGAATATTTATTCAAAATCTGAAGTTTTACCGATTTTTTTACTTTTTAAATTTTAACAAAAATTTTAATTTCCACACAAATATTATTTTTACCAAAAAATTTTGTTTTGCAATGAAGATCCGGGTTTAACTTTAAAATTTCACACACACTTGCACTAAAACTCGAAATTTTGTCTCAAAATCCATTTGACTTTTATTAAAAATTAGATTTTTTACTAAATAAAAAAAATTTCACTAAAAATACTATTTTTTTTTTATCAAAGGTCTGGGTTTAACTTAAATACTAAAACTCAAAAATTAGACATTTTCTCACAAAATCAATTTTTTCACCAAAAATTCGAATTTTCATTCAAATTACATATTTTACAAAAAATCCAATGTTTCACCAAAAATTTACTAAAAAAAAACTATTTTTCACTAAAAATTCGCTTTTTTACTAAAAATTCCAATTTGTTCTATCAATTATCATCCGATTTTTCACTAATATCCGAGTTTTAACTTAAAAACTTCAAAACAGTTTTACTAAAACTCGAAATTTTTTACAAAACAAAATTTTAATTAAAATTTTGAAACATTCACATTATATTTCACTAAATTTTGAAATTACAGGGTAACACTGCCTTGTCTAGAAGAGTTTAGTGATGGGTTAGAAAATTCCCTTCCCTGCCCATTGCAATGTTAAAGTAATAGTTTCCCTTCATTAAGAAATTTTTCTAAAATCCGTTGTGGAACTATTACTGTTCAATTTTGTACATCTCATTTGAAAAAGCATGATTCCCAATATGCCATTACTTGGCCACAATACAAAAGAGATTAATTAAAATCCTTAATGACCAGCTGACGACTTAGCCACCATGAGGCAAAATTACATTTAAATTTGGCATCTCTGTTCTGTTTGTATATCTGTATCTGTGATTGATGTGTTTGTTGTAGATGCGGGTAGTTTAGGCAAAATTTTAAATGCAGAGCAGAACAAATTTCTGTTAGACAATAGATGTCACATGGAGAATGAGTAACTAAAAAGGAACAGCACAAAAATAGGAATTATTCTTCAAAACATATGTGTATGTACATACAGTTATGAATGGGCTAAACCAAAAAAAAAAATCCACAGAGATGGAAAATATAACATTTTGCTGAATGTATTAGAGAAGTATTAAAGAAAGGGCTTACCACAAAAACATGATAAACTACAAATTTAAAATATAAGTAAAAAAGGGATTAAATAAGTAAGATGTAAATGTTGTTATTATGTTGAAATTTAACGAAAAAAGTGTGATTTATCACGTTTTTGCTTTAAGCTTTTCACTTGTGAAATTTACTGCTTATAATAAATTTGTGAAATTTAAATTTTTCCACAGCAAAAATATTTTATACTTAATTAATTAAATTTGTTACATTATTTATAACAAAAATTCGTATACTTTTTTTGTTAAATCTATAATTATTTACAGTGACTAATTTTGTCATATACTTATTATATAGTTTCACAATTCCTGTTATTTTTCAATATTTTGCAATTATTGTAAACATTTGATCTAACTTTTTCGTTTTGTTTATTTATTTTTTGAAATATTTAATAAACAACTGTTTCAATAAATATTGCTTGAGACGGCACAAATAAGAAATGCACCATTAAAATTAAAACACTTTTTTTTTGCAATAATTCCCAGTAATTTGGAAAATGATTAAGTTTAATTATTAAGTTTTTTTTTTTAAGAAATTTACAGTATTAATTTTTTATATACATTTCCTAAGTTTATAATTCTATTATAAAGTGAGTCATTCGTAAAGAAAATGTATTTAATAATGGAGATAAATTGAATATAATAAATCCATTCATTCATTCTTTCCTCTATTATAAACTAATATTAAACATTAACAAGCGTTAGTCGCAGCAGCTATACCCGGCAGTTTGCGAGAGGGTCAAAGTATCACTTTTAGTTAGAACTTTAAGCAAATATCTAGCGATTTGAGTTACTCGTTTTGAGAAATTGTACTGTTATGCTGAGGAGACGTTTTCTTAACTTTAGTAGTAATAAAGCGAGACGTCACTAGCCACTTAAGTGTTCCTAAGTAGTCTAGAGAAAAGTCACTTAAAACATTCATTACTGTTTTGCAACTTTGGAAGTAGTTATTTAACCCACCAAAGGTAAGCTGTTGCAAAATAAATTGTCCTTTTAAAATCTTATTGAAATATAATCAAAGTTTGTAAATTCAGTTTCTGACAACCTTCTCCGAACTGCTGGGTCGGGTCAAAACAAAAAATTAAATAAACTCAAATAAAATTCTAATAAAATGGAAAATGTTTTCCGTATTTGTTCGTGTAAACGCACGCTTATTTGTGTGTGTCTACTAGGTAAAAGATTATTTTGATTTGATTTTATTTATTTGCTCCGATATTGTCTGTCTAGTATTTTAATGTGTGTTTTTTTAAATTCTCAACAGGTATAGTTAGTTTATTAGCAATTTTGTTGCTAATTATTTTTAAAATATAATGTGAGTAATATTTGCTAATTAGTTACAAATGTTTTTTTTCTTTTGACTTCATTAAGAATATAATTAAAATTTGGATTTTTTTAATTGCTTAATTACCTTTTCTAAAAGTGTTTGTGTTTTAAAGATCTTAGTGATAAAGTATTGCTGCAAATTTCAATCACAACTCCAGACAATTTCATTGCTACTTCCTGATTTATGGGAAAGTTGATCTATTTAGCCAAGACATGTGTGTTGCTTTCTGAAGCTCTGAAGATACCCTACTTTGAGCAAGCATTTCTCCATCCATGGAAAATTTGCGGAATCTTTCAAAACTTACCTCGAATATTCCTTGGCTATACTCATGTTAAATTTTAGACCGATCGGACCGTTTCGAAATACTATGAAAATTTGATTCTGTCCCATTGTGTATTGCCTCCCACGGGTTCATATTACCTTGAATTACTTTGCAATTCCGGGGAAAAGTACTTCTAGTCTGCCAGTACTATAAACTGTTGATGGACAAATGTATCCTCGGCCTTTACTTGGAATGATTTGACTTGGAGTTGAACCAGAGAACCACGGGTACCGGTAGCCCGCTGGGCAAAATTTTGGGCTTTGGCTTGTCCCGATTATTGTTTAAGTACACGTGGTGGCTGTGTTTTAAACCCAAATTTGCGGGAAGAGTATGTCAGTTAAAAGACTTATGCACGGTGAAATCTATAATTCGGAATAAGTTCGGTGCTGTTGTCGAAGTCAACAGATACCCCACAGAGGAGTAACTGTGGGACTAAGCGTTGTGATGAATGTAAAGGTATATGGATCTTACCTAGAGTGAGTGTGTCGGAAGTTGTTCTCTATGGGTGTGTCGAATGAATGAGAAGTATGCTAGCATGAATGGTGATGGATGAAAGGTCCAGGTATGTTTTAATGGTTTCGTGTTTCGCTCTATCGAATACGTCTCTAGGTGCTGTTGCCGACTCGACAGAGGCCATCCTATCTACGCGGTTATAAACAGAAGTGATGTTTTTGCATCTCGGAAGTTAAGCAACAGAGCAGCATTGGGCAGAGATTAGATAACTCGAGTACCTAAGCAAAGTGCTTGTACATGGAACGGCGAAACTATGTACAAAAATTGCCATCTGCGTGTAAGAAGCTACCGTTGCAAAAGTACCGCCGTAAAATAAGGCCGACACGGCAGGTGTTCACGTACATCGCCTCGTTGTCGAAAGGGATATAATTTTTAGCATAATTTCGAAACAATTTTTCCACAAATTTTTGCTTCTGAATGTCGATTATATTTCCGAGATTATCGCTAAACAAGCGAACAAATTTTTAACCCTTAGACCAGAGTATATTTTCTGAATCCGATCTAAAACATCAGGTTTTCGTGACATCAAAAGCTAAAATTTCGGTCTTTGTTATCGTTAAAATCGGTTCATAACCGATCGATGCAATATTGCCTCGTTAATGTTAGAACCGAAGACATTGCCATGTTTCCAGTGTAAATAGAGTTACATCTGCAACCGGTTTCGACCCGAAATAGACATATATCTTGTACTGCTCATATTTTTTATTTCATTTGAGGTCGAAAAGATATGATTACTACTTTAAGCCAGCCCACCTCCATAATTTATGTTTTTGTTGTCAATTTTACAGAAATCCATAATAATTTCTTATTTCCTCTCATTTAATGCTTAAAAATTTCGTACATGCCTCATCTAAATATCTATTAAATCTACTTAAAGGTGATTTAAACGAACAGAAAAAAACTTTAGACACACAACATTTCTATTTTTATTTTATTTTCCATTTTATCCATCCACTTGAAATTTATTTATCATTCATACGTATGTATGTATTTCCTCATTTTGTTTGATTTTCTACTTAAAAACAAAATTAAATTATTTTTATTACTATTTATTTTTTGGTTTCTATTTTCTTTTTTAGATTTTCGGGGTGTTTTTTTCTGAAATAATGTTTCATTTTTCTGTTTTTTTTTTCTTTTTAAACATTTATATTTCTTATCGTTTAAGTTGAGTTTTCTTAATGATAAGAGGAAAGGAATTGTTGTATGTAGAGTGAGTAAATGTTAAAATTAATTTTAAATTGTAGTATTTATTTTTCTTTTTATACCCTACACAACTTTAGTGGGGAGGGTATATTGGGTTTGTGCTGATGTTTGTAACGCACAATAATATTGGTCCTATACCCACCTTAAAGTATACCAATCGGCTCAGACACATTTTCTGAGTCGATTTAGCTATGTCCGTCCGTCCGTCCATGTAAACCTTGTAATCAAACTACAGGTCGCAATTTTGAAGATAATTCAATGAAATTTGGTACATGATCTTCTATTTTTGTCAAAGGTGTAGGGTATTATATGGTCGGCCTCGCCCGACTATAATTTCTTACTTGTTTTATTTTATATTTAAATTAATCTTTTATAGCTTATGATGACTGCTGTTGTTTTAAACCCATATTTTTTATTTTGAAATAATTATTACAAGATTAACTGAAGCATTTTATTGTAGTGATTAATTGAAAATAACTTTTAAATTTTTTTTAGTATGGAATTAATAAATGTTGGGAAAAGCTAATAATTGATAAAGGCATTATTTGTATATAATGAGAGTTAATAGGATTTTAAACGTGCTGGTTTCGAGGATTAACTTATTATTTTAAACTAAGATTAAAATAGATATAGTAACAGTTTAAGATATTAAAAGAGTTTTACTAAACCGCTATTTCTTTCTCCCTTTAGTCTCATTACATTAACTTATTACTTAAACTAAGCTTAAACTTGTTTATATTTTAAGATAGCAGGAGAGTTTTATTAAACGCCCTTTATTTCTCCTTTTGTTTTCATTGAAATTTTTAATAATATCTTATTTTCATCTTTCTTTTATGATTTATATTCTTCCAATTTGCCACACAATTCAAATTATATATCAAATTGAAATCATGCTTAAGTATTAGTATATATTAGGTCTTCCTTAACTGATGTTTCTCACACACAATTTAAAGAATAAAAACGCCTTGTAATCACTTTCTTACGACTCAGCTGCAAGTATATTCATATAAACAAATATCTACACCATTTCCCAACAAATACTTACATTTGAAAGTAATGAGTTAAATGCTTTTTAATAAAAATCTATTAAAGGTACTTTTCATTAGCTATCCATTGACATTTTATCGCATTATTTTAACACGGCGTTGTTCGAAAGTACTTACCATGCTCGCTGACAAATATTTACTTAAATAAGTCATTACATATAAGGAGTTAAATAGTGTTACTCACAAAAAAGCTACTGCAATAGAATTTTGCAAATTAACTAGCTTTACTCAATATAGTATTCGCTCTGACGTCTTGTAACTCGACTAGTATCGCTTCAACTCAACTGTTATCGCTTCCTTTAGTTTATTGTGCTTGAACTAATTGTTTTTACACAGAAATACTACGGTGTAAAATAAGCAATTACTTAGAGAACTACTTAAAAATATTGCAATCAGTATATTGTGGTCAATAAAAAGTTATTGTATAAGTCATTAGCATGTTTTTTCCGAGTTCCTTTGGGTAATTTTTTCGATTTCCTGGACTAACTTTTTAACCGACTGCCCAGGTGACTAGCTATTTTAACATGCACTTGTCCAAGGAGAAAGTCAATCGTCGCTCAATAGATTTACAGTCAAGGACCTTTTAGCTTAAGCTTTTTACAATGGTCTGCACTCTAGATTACAAGGGGACGGAAAAGTGATGACTGTCTCCGCTCTCGTTTACAAAAGGGACACTAAATTGCTAATTGTCTTCGCTCTCTTTTATAAAGAGTACATTCGTTTTGTGATTTTTGAACGATTATTAAGAATAAACTGATCTTCTGTTATAGTAGTTTTATGCGGGCTAGAGTCAAGTGTGGACCAAATCTTCTGAATCCTTCTTCTTAGAAAACTTCATTAAACCAAATTCGCTTTACTGCTATTTTGAAACAAGTTATTAATGATAAAGTAATTTTCTGAAGGTGGCCTTATATGGGCTCAATTATAGACCGATTGTCAATAACTTTGGTAAAGTTATTATGATTCTTATAATATTTGTTTACGCTGAATTTCATCACTATACTGCTTCTTTAAGGTATCTTATCTAAAGGTCTGAAGGGGGCCTTATATAGGGCTTAGGGTCAATTATAGACCGATCGTCATTAAGTAATGTTATTACGGTTCTTATAATACTTATTCATGCTTTCATCACTATATGAACCTTAAAGTAATTTTCTAATGGGGATCTAATATGATATGATGTTAATCAAACATTCGTGAAAACGTGGACCGATATTTACCGATTCCAATATCAAACAAAATTTAGTAATGACAATATTTGGGGAAAGTTTCATTCCTCTAGTTTATACTGTTCGAAATCTATAGTCCTATGAACAGATAGACGGATGGACATGTCTACAACGTCTAAGAATCTAATAAACACCCTAGACTTCTGTAGTTCTACGACCAATATTTCAATATGTTACAAACGGAATAACATATGCAATATAAAATGGTCGCCATAATTATATATATTACATTCTATTTAAAACACAATTATAAATTTCTAAATTTTCTTTACAAGTTTCTCAAATACAGTTGGAAATGGTGTAGATACTATTCTGCATACAGTTTTTTTTATTACGAATAACTTATAATATCATTAGACACTGTCTTATACATACGCTCAAACTCAAATATCTACTTAAATATTAGATGATGATTTGAATACTATAAATAAGTGGATGATTGTTTTTTATTTAAATATTTAAAGAGTGCCTTAAATGACAACCTTGGCACTGTTCTAATTAGATATTAATTTACAATATGGGTTTCTTGCTGCGCAACAATTACATATACAAAAACAAAGCAATATATTGAAAAATCTATACAAAGTAAATAAATAGAAAGATGAGAAATTAATAATTATTAAAATTTAATATGAACAAGTAAGAAATTATAGTCGGGCGTGGCCGACCATATGATACCCTACACCAGTTATGAATATTAAATGTGATTTATTTTTCATAATAAAGCATTTATCTTCAATATTCCCTTGTTCCGATACATTTAAGCAATTTATGGATGAAAAACAAATTTTCTGAAAGAGGCTTTATATGGGGGCTAGGGGCAAATATGGACCAAGCCCGATAAAATTTTGTGAATATATTTATATTGACATAATATTTTATTGTGCTGAATTTCATAGCGATATTTGTGTTTATAAGCTGATTTGGGACATTCAAGTAATTTTCTGAAGGGGACTTTGTATGGGAGCTAGGGTCAAATGTGGCCCGATTTTTATGAAATTTGGCAGGGTCATCAAGACTTCTATAAAACTTAGTTGTGCCGTATTTTATCGATATATCTGTATATTTAACATAATTATGAGCTCAGAAGCCCTTTTCGGGGGGTTCTGTTGTATGGGGGCTAGGTGAAATAATGGACCGATTTTAACCATTTTCAATAGGCTTCGTCCTTAGGTCAAATAAAACGTGCGTGCCAAATTTCATCAAATTATCTTGAAAATTGCGACCTGTACCTTGCGCACAAAGTTTACATGGACAGCCAGCCAGACGGACGGACGGACGGACGGACATAGCTTAATCGACTCAGAAAACGATTCTAAGCTGATTGGTATACTTTAAGGTGGGTCTAGGACGAATATTTTTTTGTATGTTACAAACATCAGCACAAATCCAATATACCCTCCCCACTAAAGTGGTGTAGGGTATAAAAAGTAAATCCAATGTCACACAACAAGGATGAACGCGAGAGTTTTAAAAATTTACATTCAGCCAGAAGTAGGCAAAGAGCTTTCTTACTTTCACTCGTTCGGTGTCGACGCTTGCTTCACAAGTTTATAAGAATTATAGTTAAAATGGTTTCTATTCGCCCTGTAGCTATCGCTTTAATTCTATTTCCATTAATATTAGCAAAATATATAATTAAATCAGTTTTTCCAACACGCTACTTTTTGTCAAAATTTCTATTTTTACGCAGCGTAAAGTTTAATTGTAGCAATTGTTGAAAGCTGAAACTATTGCATGTCCATTATATGTATTTTAATTAAATGTTTGATTTTTTTTTAATAATATGAAGACAGTTTTATTTGAATGATATTTTTAATAAAGGTGTTTAATATAGAATAGAAATGGTAATAAAACATGACATGTCATTACAAACCATTAAATAATTAGTAAATAAATAAAAGATTTATTTGAAAATAATAATCAAATACCTTAAGGGTGTATTTTTTTTTTTGGTTTCTCCTAATAATTCATTGTCAAGGTTAAATGTTGTGTCATAATAAAATAGCTTGTTGAGACATTGTAGGTTGATATATCAATTATTTATAAGAATTTTCCAAGAAAAATTAACGATTTAATATTAGTGTTTAATAAACAACAAGTTAAAGTACAATTCCCAGTCGAGACAAAGTAAAATTCAATATTTTTTTAGTAAAAAATTAAAAAAAAAAATAAAAATATCAAAGAAAATGCAAAATTTTGTTAGCTGAATTTGTTATGCACTTAGCTGAATTAAAAATTTATTGAATATGTAACAATAAAGATAAAATTTAACTTTGCTGAATTAGGTTTTATTAGGCTGAATTAGATTTAATTTCAATTGAGTGAAATAAAAACAGCTGAATTTAAATGTTAATGTTTGATTTCAACTTTTTAGTAAAAATTTGTTTTAAATATTAAGAAAAAATCAGAATTTGTTAGCTGAATTAGATTTTTATTTAGCTGAATTGCAAAATTATTAATTTGTAACTAATAAGCATTAATTAATATTAGAGTTTAACTCAGCTGTAGTAGATTTTAATAGGCTAGAAAATTAAGCCAGCTGAATTCAACTTTTTGCTAAGAACTGTTTTAAATCTTAAGAAAATATCAAAATTTGCTAGCTGAATAAGTTTTTTATTAAGCTGAATTAGGTAGTAATAGGCTGAATTGAATTAAGTATCAATAATTATCAAATTAAGCTAGCTGAATTCAACTTTTTGCTAAGAACTGTTTTAAATCTTAAGAAAATATCAAACTTTGCTAACTGAATAAGTTTTTTATTAAGCTGAATTGCAAAATATTTTACTAATTACAATCAATACCTAATAAATAACCGAAAATATTATAATTAAAATTTGCTGAATAAGGTTTTTATAGTTTGAACTATATTTAATTACAAAATTTGTTAAATTAAGCCAGCTGAATTCAACCTTTTTATAAGAATTGCTTTAAAAATCAAAATTTGACAGCTGAATTAGTTTTTTATTTAGCTGAATTTCAATTTCAATAAACTGTATTGCTTTAATTTCAAAGTGTGTTAAATTAAGCCAGCTGAATTCAAATTCGTATGGAGGTACAAAAAAAGAAAAAGAAATAATAAAAGTAAACTTTGCTGAATTATACCTTATTAGGCTGAATTATTATTTACTAGGCATACATATATATGGTTTCTGGTATAATTTAGAGTAAACATTAAGAATATATTAATATTTCTATAAAACAAGTTAGCTGAATTTATATTACAATAGCTGAATTCCCTAAATTCAGCAATATTACTTTAAAATTAAAGAAAATTGTACAATTTGTTATTAAACACTTAGCTGAATTGTGTTTTTCTTAGCTGAATTATAAAATTTCATACTAAAATTAATAATTCTTTAGTTAAATTATAAAAAAATCGTAAAATAAACTTTGCTGAATTATAATTTTAAGGGAAATTATATACCATTTCAATAAAATATACTAGCTGAATTAGTTTTTTTCTTATTGCTTTAAGAATATCCAACGTTTTTTACCTAACTTGTTAGCTGAATTACAAATTTTTATAAAAAAATTTAATAGGAACTTTAATAAATTGTAAAAAATCATTATTGTTTGCTGAATTAGATTTGCAAGTCAAATTTCTTTTATCAATTTACTAATTTTTGGTAATAACAATAAAAAGTTGCTGCTGAATGAGTATATGTGGTATACCAAGCCTAAAAAGCTACAATATCTTCTCAGGTTTCGTTGGCTCGTTGGGAAACAGGTTAGTAGATCTAGAGCAGCGTGGTATGGTTGGCGCTATGGCCTACATGAGTCCTAACACCTTAGCCTTTGTATAGCGAAGTAAACCACAATCTGATAAAATTGTCCATTTAAAATTTACTTTCGGGTTTTAGAATCTTAAAGGGAACTAAAATTTTGAACAAAGAATTTGAGGTGAGGTTTAAACCAGTTTTTTTTTTGTATATTTCAGCAATATTTGTAAGTTAACGTAACGTGTATGGCTAATAAAAGTGTAGTTAAATTAATTTGTTATAGTTTATTGAACCATTAAGTGAAAAAAATATTAAACAAAAAATATAAGAGAATTCTTTGTTGTGACACTGGTAAAGGGAAATAGGGGACAAATAAAACAAGAAGTGCTGACAGTAATGGATATCAAAGAGAAGTACATATTTATATTTAAACAATTGTTATCAAAATGCACATATAATTTTATATTTACTAAAATGTTAAATATAAAAAAATAATATAAAAAAGTACAAATTAAGCAAAAATATAAATGTACAAATAATATCATATGATTAATAAATTCCGCTAAATTGCAAGACAAAACGAGGCGAGACTCGAAAAACGAACGCACACACAATTTCAGGGAATAATACTTGAATTGTTGTGTTTTTTTTTTGGAAAATGGGGGAATGTGGTACTTGAGTTTAATATAATTGAACGCATTTTATTATTGTGTGGATGGACTGTGTGCGGTTGGACGATCGCTCGGTCAGTTGAAATGCTAATAATGATTAGTTACAGTAACACAGCATCACAATCATGCGCATCATTACTACGCTACTCTGCACGATCGTAATGACGTTTATGAGACTGATCATTATTATCATTTCAGGCGGAAATGTTTGTACTTGTTGTTGTTGCTCACTTGATTTTTTTTCGAAATTCTTTTGTTGTTTTTTTTTTCCTCTACATTTTGTTGGTTTATTAAATGCATTTCCGAGATTTATTATTAAATTTAATTAAAACGATCACTTCACTTAATTTTTTAACAATTAAATTTTGTTCATATAATATGACCAATAATGAAAACTATTTCTAATACCGCTAAAAAGTGCTATAATCAGACCACATATTGATAGTATAAGTAAAACAGGTATAGTGATCAATATCAATATAAATAAACATAGATCACTGCATTTGGCCAATGTTAGCCCCCACAGTAAACGTCGTGATAAGTTACGAAATACCACACGTCTCTTCCAAAAGAAATTACTTAATACGGACAAACGTTTCCATAAAATTAAAGTTATATAGAAAATATAGCTAAACAATAGGGTTACAAATTTAAACCATTTTATCAATTTCTTATACAAAAGACTTTCCATGAAATTTTCTATTTTATCAGAAACTTTTTCCGCCATTTCGGGTTTTAAAAATTGCTGCATAGAAAATTGTAAAAGACGCCAAGCTATAGTTGATCTTTCATTATTGTCTTTTGGCATGAAAGAGGAACGTGCAGTGGGTTCCTTTGGAAAGTCAGTATCACTTTCTGTATCCACCAAACTTAAATGTTCAAATTCATAAAGCTTGTCTTTAAACATGCTGCTATCACCTTCATAATTGCCATTGTAACAGATTAGAGAACGTTGAGATCTATAAAATTGGTAATTTTAAAAAGATTATTTTTTCTTTGTTTCGGATTCGTACCGTTGTTTGTTGAGACTTATGCGTGATCTGCCACTGCAGGGTGGTGTTGTACTTTGTGTTAGTAAAGGCACAAAATTTAGTCCCTCTCGACAATGTTCCATTTTGTTATTTCGTGCTTTTCTAAGTTTTCTTGATTTCAAAAATATTAAAAGAAAAATGTCACAATATTATGAGTTTTCAGAAAAATTGTGTCAATAAATATTAGGGTAACCCCAGGGGGAAGGAACTATAAATAGCAAAGTCTGTCGGCCAGACTATAGTACAGAATGGTAAATAGTCCAGACTATAAACTGATCTACAGTACAGACTGTTAACTGATCTAGAGTCCAGACAATAAAATGATCTAAAGTGAATAATATAGACTGATTTACTATCCTGACTATAGACTGATCTATAGTCCAGGCTATAGTCCGGACTATAAATTGATCTATAGACCAGACTATAAACTGATCGAAAGTAAATATTATAAACTAATGTATAGTCTGGACAATCTACTTATCTATAGTCTAGACTACAGGCTGGTCTGTAGTCTAAACTATAGACTAATTTATAGTCTATATTAAAGACTGATCTATAGAGTAGACTACTTTTCTATGGTCCAGATTGTGGATTTATAGTCCAGACTATAGACTGATGTATAGTCCAGACTAAAGACTGATCTATAGTCCAAACTATAGACTGATCGATACTCCAGACTATAGACTGATCTATAGTCTATAGATTGATATATAGTCTATAGACTGATCTATAGTCTATAGACTTATCTATAGTCTATAGACTGATCTGCAATCCAGACTATAGACTGATCTATATTCCACACTATAGACGGATATATAGTCCAGACTGGATATGGTCTGGATTATAGACTGATATAAAGACACTGTTGTTTATAATTTCAAATAAAAGTATAAGGACCGAATTCAGAAAACAGAATAAAAACAATTTTAAAAATTATCTATCTACTATCTATAAAATGTATTGAATTTCTATATTTTTTTAAGTAATTAATTATCATAAAAAAAAATTTAAATAATGTTTTTCGTTCCTGCGTCTCAATACGAGTTTAATACTACAAAAACACGTTAAAAGCATGCATATGTTAATACATATGTTAAATATTTCAAATTACCGGTTTTTATGAAATGCAACCCTTTTAGCTGTGTTTAGTATTTTCTATTGCACTCCTTAAAATAGGCTAACATTTTTTAATTAACCGGCAACGGCGTGCTAACAAATAACAGCGACTTTGAAGTTATTACAAAAAAGTGAAGCGTGAATTCGAATTCAGAGACGCAAGCCGTAACGGCGTGACAGGCAGCTAGATGATTTTTTCAACAAGCAGCGCCGCAGCCTATTTCCTCGGCTGAGCGGCGGCTTAATTTCCCGCCGATTTTAAAAAAATACTTAAATAATCGTAGTTTTATAAATGTACAGTCAAAATATTTTATAGGTAAATTAAACTGAAAAATCATTTTAAACAAAAGAAATTTCATTTTAGAAATGGACTACAAACTTTTCATTTGAATCAAAAGAGTTTTTAAGTTATTTTTATAACTAGCAGATTCGGTAAAAAAAAAACAAAAACAAAAAATAAACTACAAAGCTAATAAAACATTATATCAGTTATTTTTACTGAAAAATTGTTACCTACTAAATTATTAAAAACATCATCATAGAAAGCTGGCTGGTGTTTGTATAACAGCCCAGAGAAGCCAACTAAATTTCTTTACCATAAAGATTTGTGCAGACTGTACCCACCAAAACTAATTGGATCTCATTAATTTTATGTTTTTGTTTAGTTTTATTTTTTAAATGATTAAACTATGTATTGTTCTTTTACGTTTTGTTTAACGTTTTTATGCGTAAATTCGTCGCAGCTGAATTTTTTTAAGCCGAGAAATCATCGGCGCAAACTAACTAAGCCGCCGCCGCGGAAAATTTTCCATCGGCTTGCTTCTCTAATTCGAAGAAGAATTTCAAAATCAAATTAAAAAAAGGAAGCTGCAATTAGAAAATTTTGTTTTAATGTAATTTGTTTAACAAAAATTGTAATAATATAAAATAATATATAAAAAAATGGATCCTATACCCAGCTATGATTTATTACAAGCTATAGATCCAACAAAAATTAAAGTGCCGATAAGTGATCGTAAGTTAAAAAGGGAAAATCTTTAAATAAAAGTATTTTTAAATTAATTCCTTTCTACTTTTTTTCAATGTGTGTACCCCCAACAAGGTTTTGCTAAATTAACTTTGTCTTCCAATAAAAAGAAACAACATGAAAATGAAGCCGAGAAACAGAAGGAAATACAACGACAAAGGGATAGTGTTAGTAGAGATATTTCAAAACAATTTGTGGACGAAAATAAAGAAAACCTAGAGAAATCTCAGCAAAATCCTTTATTACGTAGTGAGTCGTCCAAAGACACTGGAGAGTGCAATAATTCTGTTACTGAAGATGAGGAGGAGGAGTTAACCATGGATCCTTTGCAAGTGTCACAGGATTATGATAATCCCACAC
Source organism: Lucilia sericata (assembly GCF_015586225.1). NCBI lineage: Eukaryota > Metazoa > Arthropoda > Insecta > Diptera > Calliphoridae > Lucilia > Lucilia sericata. Next base: position 125,694 of record NW_023994280.1, read on the forward strand.
AAGTGGCGCATGAGGTGGACTTGCTGTCTCAACAAATTGCTTCTTTAGAGGTGCAATCTAGGCCTATTTCTTTATCTTCCGGTTCTACTTGTGATTTAAGTGAACATTCTCAGTTGGTGTCTACGGAAAGTCAACGTTCCAGTTCTAGTGGAGCAAATAATATACACATTATCCATCATATCCCCATAAATGTAAAGGAAGCCTTAGAAGAAACCATAGCGCTGAATTTAAGCTCTTCTACTAATAGTAAATTGGAAAAAACTTATGAAATGACTGACGATGATGAAGAAAATGAGGAAGAAGAGGAGGATGAAGATGAAGCCATTACTATATCAGATACTTCTGAAAGCCATCCTGAGCAGCAAGAACAAGATGTAATGGGCACTTCTAGTCTGCCCTCTAATTCTCTAACATCTGATTTAATACTACCCAGCTTGACTGATGATAAGGCTGAGCGTGTGGCTGCTTTCTTAAGAGATGTATCTTTGGAGCGCCATGCTATGGCGGAACAAGGAAATTTAGTACTAAATGATACGGTAGATCAGATTTTAGACAATAGAGAAATTGACAAAATACAAGAAACTTTAGCCAAATCAAGGCAAATTGCTACGGCTGATACAGAATCAATGACTCCAGATGGTGAAGAGGAAGTTACTCCAACATCTCAACTAGAAAGAGAAAAAAGACTTAAAGCTTTAGAAGAACCTTTGGGAAAGGCACATAATAATCAAGATAATTTAGAAATTTTAACAGAATCTGAGGAAGAAACTTACCCTAGACAAGGCAATATTGCTAAAAATGTACACCGATTGGCCCATGATGAAACCCAGGATAATACAGTAATGTCGCAACTAGAGGAATGTTTGGATGTGGAAAGAACTCCCAAAGTTGTTATTAATCACAAGACTTCTTTTACACCAAGCAGTCCCAAAATAAGTCAGAATAATAATGTATTTAGAATGGCCAATGATGAAACACAATGTAATACGGAACTTTCCCTAAATGAGGAGGAAAATGAAACTCCTAAAGCTTACAATAATAAAAATAATTCCCATAGACTAGCCAATTTGGAAACTGAAGATAATACGCTGCACTGTTTAACAGAACAACATTTGACTGAAGACAATAATAAAAATAATTCTCGTAGATTGGCCAATTTGGAAACACAAGACAATACAGAACAACCTTTGAGTGCTCAGAAAACTAAAGAAACTGATGATCCTTGTCGTTTAGTTAATGATGATACAATAGCAAATTCTATAATAACTGGGGACCTGGGACAACAATCTTTAGTTTATAATTATACACAAGATTATAAAACCCCTGAAAAGAGAGGAGAGGCCAGAAATAATTCTTCCATATCCATACACTCAACACCACAAAGTTCTGCTGATTCGGGTCATAAACAGGATTCATTTGCCTCTATTATAAACTCTTCAGGTGAAGTTAATGCTACGGCACCAGAACTTTCTATAACCATTTCGGAAACTGATGATGAAGAAAGTTTTGAGCAAAAGTCACATTCTGCTACTGCCCCTTCTATGAGAGAAAACTCCGATGATAAAAAACTTTCCAATAGTTTTCATCGCGAGGAATCCAGTGATGAATCGGAGGAGGATGATGATCAAATGTCTCAAATACAAATGTCTATGGCGAACATTAATATATCGGCTAAGATCAGCATTAAAATTCATATACCTTCCACAGAAACCAGTGAAGATGATGAGGGAAGTGAGAGAAAAAGTCTAGAATCAAATCAACAACAAAATGCTGAAAACGATAATAATTCACAAGACATTCCCGAGGAAACTAAGGACCAAACAATGGAATCAGAAAATGATAATGAACATAGTATTGCATCTAAAGATCAGAGTAAAGACTCAGATGAGCCCGAAACTCATTGCAAACAAAAGCAATTTAAAACCACTAGTCCTCAAGAGGAAGAAGAAATTATTGATTCCCCCAATAAATCTTCTGATTCGGTGGAAATTGTTGAAGATAAAAAGTTTCTAACCGAAGCCGAGAAACTTCTGACACAATTATATGGAAAATCTTGGCAAACACCTGATGTCATACGCACTCTCAAGCGCAGCAGTCAAAGCGGGGATAAAAAATCGAATAGTTCTAAAACTTCAAATTCATCGCGTAAGAAGAATGATGTTAAGAGCTCTAAGGAGAAGAATTCCAATCATAAAGCTGCTGTGGAGGAGAGTATTTTGGATGATTTTTCTATATGTAAGTTTTTGTGGCGTTGTGGGAGGAAGTTTTTTTAATGTTGATTAAAAATTTAATATAATTGAAAGTGGTTGTTGGAAATAAATGAAACTTTTTCGACAAAAAAAAAAATTAAAAAAAATTTAAAATTTTTATTAAAATTTCGAATTTTTACAAAAATTTCGAATTTTTACTAAAATATCGAATTTTTACTAAAATATCGAATTTTTGCAAAAATTTCGAATTTTCTCTAAAATTTCGAATTTTTACTAAAATATCGAATTTTCACTAAAATATTGAATTTTCACTAAAATATCGAATTTCCATAAAGATTTTTAATTTTCAAAACAAATTTTAATCATAATTATGATCATAATTAAAAAACTTTTTCTAAACATTTCAAATACATATTTCCTAAAATTTTTACAAAAAATAATTTTTTTATAACTTTAACCTAAAGTTCGTCGAAATATTGTCAAAACGAACCTGGATTCGACAAGACTTGCAACACCCAAAACATCGGCTCCAACTAAAGAAGTTTTTACCGAACCGCGTAACACTAAAAAACCTTTAACGCAAAAAGAAAAAAACGCCTCTACAAAACCAATGCCACAAACCGAACGTAAAGTATATCGTCCCCCAGTGGCTAAAGTTGTTATTAATAAAGGGCGTGTAGACAATGGCAGATGGCGGCAGTTAATCGATGATGATTCCAATTCTGAAGGGGACAATGCTTCGGACGATGATGATGCCGATGAATCGTGGAGTAAAAATGCTTCCGAAATTGAGCTGGATAATTCAGATTCTGATTTTGAAAATTCTCCCCGACCTAGAGGCAGAAATAATAAAAAGTCGAATACCTCGAAAGGACGCAGTAATAAATCGAATATTTTGACGAAAAAACTCAATAACTCTAAAGAGGGTGAAATAGTTTATTTGGATTTGTCTAAGGAAGAGGTAGAAGTACAAGATGAGGTGCCAGAAAGTCCTCCAGCAAATCATGATGTCACCTTTGCCTCACGCTTACAGGACATTTTGAAAACCTGCCGTCACGAAGACAAAGCTAAATTACCTTCTTCTACTAAGAAAACCAAAAGAAAACTATTTACACCCAATTTTGGAGATGATGAGTTTGAGGCGGCTACTGCTGCTTTGCCTAAGGAAGATGAAAAAGAAAAGACTAAAGAAACTGCAACTAAAACAATTAATAGAAACAATAATGAAGATGAAGAAGTTTTAGAGGACAAAGGCAATTGTCCGTTTGATAGTCAGGGACGACCGAAAGTATTAGATTTTGTTAATAAACAATTGGAATCGGTTAAAACGGGTAAACCCATTTTTCAACTAACACCCTCACCGAAAAAGAAAGGTTCTTCTGGATCAACAACAAAAACCGATAAGAATACAAAAACTAGTGTTACACCTAAAGCAAAATCTAATACTGAAACAGCAACATTTAAAACTCCCTTAACTGTCAAAACTAAAGCTCCTGCCAAGGCCTTACATGAACTCTGCCAAACTCCCGATTATAAATATAGTTTTTTGAAATCTTTAGATGGTAATTTAAACAAATTTAAAAGCATTTTTGGTTGTATAAAATAAATTAATTCTTTTTTTTTAATCAATAGTCACCGTTAGTAAAACCTTATGTCATCCGGATGCCTTGTACTATCGCGATAATTATCGCACTAAAAAAGAAGATTTATCTAAAATTCTATATGACATGTACAATGAGAAATTATTTAAGAATCAACTTAATGTGCCCATAACCTGGAATAAAAAACTATCAAATACTGCTGGCAGATGTTTGAATAAAAAGAAGTGAGAAAAGTAAAATATATAAAGAAAAAGAAAATATTTATGCAAATTTATTACTTTCAGAATGGGTATTCGATCCAGTGTTATAGAACTAAGTGATAAAGTTTTGACCAGTGCCGATCGTTTGCGTTGTACTCTTATACATGAGCTGTGTCATGCTGCCACTTGGATATTTAATGGTGAGGGTGGTCATGGCAGCACCTGGAAAGAATGGGCTCGTAGAGCTAATGCTACTTTCCCAGAAATACCCAAAATTGGGGTTTGTCATCAATATGATATAGAGTATAAATATACTTATAAATGTACTTTATGTGCAGCCAAGTAGGTTTATAATTTAGTTCAGTATTTAATTTTATGTTTTAAACCTTATTTTTCTTTTTCAATTTTAGATCCCATGCCCATTCCAAATCCAAAAAAGTGGAAAATATACGCTGCTCTTATTGTCATGGTGCCATAGAGATTTTCCTTAATAAAAAGGATAAAGATGGCAATATTATGCCGACTCCCGTTAAGGAACCTACCGGTTTTGCCAAATTTGTTAAGGATAATTATAAGAAATTTAAACGTGATGATCTTAAACATGCTGATGTTATGAAATTATTGAGTAGTGAATTTGCTACCCTTAAAGTGGCCAGCAATTAATAATGGACTTTTTATTTTTACAAAAATTAAAGTATTTTAAGTTTAGTTTTTAATTTTATTTTGTTAACAAGACTTTTCTTTTTTAAAATGAGAAGCTGGTGACTTTTATTTTGAAATGTTTAGTATTTTTCTTAATGTTTTATTTTTGTTAAGGGTTTTGCTAAGTTTATGTAATAAAATTGTACGAAAATAACATGATTTTTATGGTAAAGAAGTGTGTTTTATTTGAGATTTGCATAAACAAAAGCCGTTCTAAAGATCTTCGCTCCGGAACGGAAATTGGTTTCAAATTCAATTTTAATGCATTCTTATGGTTTAGAGATTATTTTAACAGGTTTTAAAATTTTTCGAAAATAAGTTCGAATTTTCGAATATATGTTCGAATTATGGAAAATATCTTAAAAAGCTTATACTCTGAAACTATATTGACAATATTTTCAAAATCAAGAAAATTTGGAATAATTTTCATAATTTTTGAATACGAATTTGAGAAAATTTAAGAAATTTTACTCAAATAAATTCTCATGATTTAGAAAAATTTTGAATTTTCAAAATTTTTAAATTCAAAATTGGAAAAAAGCTAGAAATTGTTTTTAAATTTTTAAAAAAATTTTCGAAAATTTCCAACATAACCTTAAAAACCGAAACTTCTGAAACTTCATCAAGTAAACTTAAAAAATCTTAAAAATTTTATAATTGTTTTCAAAATGTTTAGGTTCGAAATTGAAAAAATTAATGAAATTGGTTTCTAATAAAACTAAAATTATATTTTTATGAAATCTCATGATTAAGAGATAATTTTAACACTTTTAAAAAATTTTCGAACATAAGTTCGAATTTTCGAATATAAGTTCGAATTATCGAAAATATGTTAAAAAGCTCATATTCTGAAACTATATTGAAAATACTTTAAAAATCAAGAAAATTTTGAATAATTTTCATAATTTTTGAATTCGAATTCGAGAAAATTTCAGAAATTTTACTTAAATAAATTCTCATGATTTAGAAAAATTTTGAATTTTCAAAATTTTTAAATTCAAAATTGGAAAAAAGCTAGAAATTGTTTTTAAATTTTTAAAAAAATTTTCGAAAATTTCCAACATAACCTTAAAAAAACGGAAAATTCTGAAACTTCATTAAGAAAACTTAAAAAATCTTAAAAATTTTATAATTGTTTTCAAAATGTTTAGGTTCGAAATTGAAAAATTGAATGAAATTGGTTTCTAATAAAACTAAAATTATATTTTTATGAAATCTCATGATTAAGAGATAATTTTAACACTTTCAAAAAATGTTCGAACATAAGTTCGAATTTTCGAATATAAGTTCGAATTATCGAAAATATGTTAAAAAGCTTATATTCTGAAACTACATTGAAAAAACTTTAAAAATCAAGAAAATTTGGAACGATTTTCATAATTATTCAATTCGAAATTGAGAAAATGCAAGAAATTTTACTCAAATAAAATTAAATAAATATTTTTATGAATTCTCATGTTTTAAAGACAATTTAAACAGTTTTAAAATTTGTTCGAATATAAATTCGAAATTTCGAAAACTTCTTAAAAAGTTGAAGTTCTGATAAATTAAAAATACTTTAAAATTTCAAAAAATTGTGAATTAAAAATTGGGAAAACATAAGTTCGAATATTCGAAGATATCTTAAAATTGCTTATGTGTATTCAAAAATACTTTGTATGAAGATTTTATAAATATTTTTGAAATTTCTAAGTTTTTTTTTCACTTTTATTTTTGCTCAACTGAAATTTAATTATTAAGATTATATTACACTATAGTTTATTTTTACAATAATTTAATATAAACAAATACTAACGTACATACAAATGTATATTCTTTTTCTTTACAGTTTATTTATCGTTTCGATATCAGCGGTATAAATATATATACATATAAGGTTCTGCAAACTATGATGCCGAATTTCTTATAAACTGAACAAATTTGTTTCTTCAGTCTTCTATAAAAACTACAATTATAAAACGCTCCTAACAGACAGGAAAGCACACTGGTTACTGTGCATGAGTATGATAAGTGTATTGCAAAAAATAATAAATTATCATTCCAAGAACAATACAATATAATATAAAGAAATAAATAAAAAAACGGGAGTTTTTTGAATTCATATTTAAGAAAATAATAAGAATTGGAATAAAAACGTTTAAAATTTCAATTGAGTCATCAAGAAAACTGCAGTTAACATATTTTGCTCTACACAAAGGCTGTTTAGTAAATAAACTACAACTACAGCAGAACATAGATGCTGTTGCAAAAAGTTTATTATGTTTATAAAATACAATTATATTTAATTTAAATATTATTGTTTGCATATACAAACTATTCGCACGTACATATGTATGTTATGGTAAGTTTTTGATTTAATTTAATTTATTTTAATTTAAATTTTTGTTAATTAAATGTTTTCTTTCATTTTTTTGCAGCACTGCCAAAGGTTTTTTTTGAGCAAAATTTAAACTTAACTTTAATAATTAATAGTTAAATAGAAGTAATAAAAATGCTGAGCATTAATTTATTTTTCATTTTAAGTTGCAGTCTTGTGACTGTAACTTTGATAACGAATACTGTGGCCGAACTTTATGATCAGGATATTAAAGGTCCCAATGTTTGTAAGAAAAAAGAAGTGTAAGTTAAAAATTGATTTTAAAAGAAAAATGTTTAAAATTTTTTCTAAATAGGTCTATCTAGTTCATGGAATAGTCAATAAGCAAGTCCACTGACTAGTGTGCTGACTAATCTATAGTTTACTCAATAGACTATGGATTAGGCTATTGAATGGTCTATGGACTAGTGTATTGACTAGTCTACGGACTAGCCTATTGACTAGTCTACGGACTAGCCTATTGACTAGTCTACGGACTAGCCTATTGACTAGTCTACGGACTAGCCTATTGACTAGTCTACGGACTAGGCTATTGACTAATCTACGGACTAGCCTGTTGACTAGTCTACGGACTAGCCTATTGACTAGTCTACGGACTAGCCTGTTGACTAGTCTACGGACTAGCCTATTGACTAGTCTACGGCCTAGCCTATTGACCAGTCTATGGACTAGCCTATTGACCAGTCTACGGACTATCCTATTGACACTGACTAGTGTGCTGACTAATCTGCTGACTAATCTATAGTTTACTCAATAGACTATGGATTAGGCTATTGAATGGTCTATGGACTAGTGTATTGACTAGTCTACGGACTAGCCTATTGACCAGTCTACGGACTAGCCTATTGACCAGTCTACTGACTACCCTATTGCCTATTATACGGACTAGCCTATTGAGTAGTCTATGGACTAGTTTACAGACTAGAGTATTGACCAGTCTACGGACTAGTCTATTGATGAGTCTACGGACTAGCCTATTGACTAATCTACGGACTAGCCTATTGACCAGTCTACGGACTAGCCTATTGACCAGTCTACGGACTAGCCTATTGACCAGTCTACGGACTAGCCTATTGACCAGTCTATGGACCAGTCTATGGACTAGCCTATTGACTAGTATACGGACTAGCCTATTGAGTAGTCTACGGACTAGCCTATAGACTAGTTTACGGACTAGCCTATGGACCAGTCTACTTACTACCCTATTGACCATTCTACTGACTACCCTATTGACTAGTCTACGGACTAGCCTATTGGCTAGTATGCGAACTAGTCTCTTAACTAGGTATGGTTTAATCTGTTGACTAGTTTAATCTAGCTCTGGTTGACTTAATATGACCTCCAACTAAAACATAAACTAGTTAATAGACAAATTCAGAAATTAGTCTGTAGATTTGTCAATAGACATGTCAGTAGACTAATCAATAGTCTAGTTAATAGTCCTTGTCTATTAGAATTGTCTATTGACTAATATACTGACTAGCCTAGTGACTATTCTATTGACTAGTTTATGGATTAGTCTATAGACTAGTTTATGGTTTAGTCTCTTATAGAGTTCTATAGAGTTGCCTATAGAAAGGTTAATGGACCAGTCTTTGGACTAGTATATGAACTCGTTTCTTGACTAGTCTTTAGACTGCTTTGTTCACTAGTATATGAACTCATTTGTTGACTAATCTTTAGACTGCTTTGTTCTATGGACTAGTGTATTGAATTGTTTGTTGACTAGGCTGTGGGCTGGTATGTTGACTAGTCTATGGCATAGTCTATTGACTAGTCTATTGACTAGTCTAATGACTAGTCTATTGAGTCGTCCACTAGGTTTGATTTATTGACTAGTCTAGTCTTGTTTTTGACTTAATACGACCTCGAACTTATATAAAATAATGAAGTCTTTTAAAAAATTTCAAAATTTTTCTCACCTCCCAGCTATCCCGTGGAAATTGTCACCACTGAATTACAAAATTACCAAGTTCGTGGCAATATTTGGTGTTTCAATGTGCCACCAAGATGTTCCACTTATACACTAAAACAAAAGGTGGTCAATAAAACAACCACTTTAACCAAGGAGCGCATTGTTTATGATTGTTGTGGTGAGTTGTTTTGCAAAAATATCTAAATCGAATTTTAAACAATCATACAATTTTTAAAATTTCCTACTTTTAGATGGTTATAAATTAAGTCCCTTGGGTCATGGCTGTATAGCAGACTGTAAGGATAAGTGTGTTCATGGTACTTGTGTGGCACCCAATAAATGTAAATGTGAACATGGCTATGGTGGACCTACGTGTGATATAAGTTCGTAAAAATATTTTTTATTCTTGTTGTTATTTTTTAACATTTGATTAAAACAAACACTTGAAGGCCTTCAATGTTGTAGTTTTGCAATTAATATTTTCTTATTATTATCTTGCTTTTGTTTTTGTTAGAAATTTATTTATTTTTTTTAACACTATGTATTATTTAATTTTTTATCACATTATATAAAAGTATTAACAGGCTTTTTTATAAATTATAAAGTGACATCCTACACAAAAGGAAGGAAACGTTTGAATTATAAAAACAAGCCTTAATAAATGTATTCCATATGGTGTTTGTTTGCTTTTTTTCGAATTACTAAGGAGGAGAATTTTCAATAGAGTTTTAGAATATAGGTTTTCGAACTTCAAAATTTTGAAAAAACTATTTTTAATGTAATGTCAAAAATAAGCTTTTTAGATATATTCGAAATTTCAAACTTATGTTCGAAATATTGTGAGAATTCATGAGAATTCATAAAAATGAATTTTTTTTATTATTTTTCAAAATTTTGAAAATATTTTTTTAATTTTCATGAATTTTAAATAATTTTCAATGTAGTTTTGAAATCCATATAAAAGCTAATTTGTTCGAAAATTCGCAATTATGTTCGAATTTCTTTTAAATAATTATCAAAAACATTATTTGTGCAAGTTCAACTATAACCCAAAAGCTGGAGGTCCACACTACGCGTCTTCGCGGCAAAGCATTTCGTGCTTTTCATACATTCTTTGCATCCTACGCATCAAGTTACATGCTACGCTTCTTAAGCGTCAAATTTTTGCTTTATTTACAAAGAACTTCGCGTTTTTTTAAAAGTTTTTTGTTTATATTTTCACAATTTAACTCGTTTTAGTTATTAAAATTGATAAATACACATTAAAAATAGAATATAAATTGTCAAAATCAGCTGACATATTCGTGCGCCGCTTATGACGCTTACAAAAGTAGAAAGTAGATCTACTTTAAGCATTCTACGCGTCAAGGCATCCTACGCTTTTGTGCTTGTAACTTCTAGCACACAACAACATTGATTCAACTTTTTTGACAGCCGCGTAGAATGCGAAGAAGCGTAGAACGCGTGGTGTGGACCTCCAGCTAAATCGTATTCTTGGAAATTCGAAAAAAAGTATTACACCCCTAGAACACACAATCTATTCCAGTTTATAAATTGATAACTTGTAACTGTTTAACTAAAGTTTAATTCTAGTTAAAAACTTTTCCAAATTATTACTTTTTTGACATTCTTAACTCAATTCGCATTCAAATCTTTAGTTACAATTTGTCAGTTTATAATCAACTTTATTAGTTATATATTTAAAATTTAATGTTAAATTTAATTTAAGTGTTTAATTTTTCAAGCTAGCTTTTAGTAGATTAAAACTAGTAGCTTTTTGCTTATCCTATAACAATTTGCTCCTGGCTTTTTAAATTTTCTTTACACATACACAACTCTTTAAACATTTCCCATTCAAAATTACAAAATACAAATACCCCAATAATATCCAACTTCCCCTACACCCGTAATTTATATAAAAATCTTAAGCACACAATTTAAATGTAACTAATAAATCCCACAACGAAACTAATTCAATGTCTAAATGTGATTTCACAACTAAATTTGAAAAAATCAAACAGTGTAAAAAAAATCAAATATCTAACTAAAGCAAGAACAAACTCAAGCAAGCTTTAACTAAAATTTAAGCTCTAGAAAAGGATAATAAACAAAAAAAAAATTGATGATAAATTTTCAATTATTTAAAACAAAAAAAACAAATAGATTGTCCTACCGGCTATTGGGATGTTGATTGTAAAAAACAATGTGATTGTTATAATAATGCTACATGCGAACCCTATACGGGAGCCTGTCAATGCGACAAAGGATATACGGGAGAGAAATGTCAAGATGTATGCCCTAAGGGTTATTATGGTGCTGGTTGTATGGAGGAGTGTCGTTGTGAGAATGGTGGCTCGTGTCATCATGTTTCGGGTGAATGTATTTGCACGCCCGGTTATACAGGACCACTGTAAGTTGTTTTCCTTTAAGAACAGGTGTTTTTTTTTTTCTTTCAAAACCTATTCAATTGTGTGTGATATTTACTTTTTGAAGATGCGAAGATCAGTGTCCCGACGGCAAACATGGTGCTCAATGTACTCAAGATTGTCGCTGTCAAAACGATGGCAAATGTGATCCTCAAAATGGTGAATGCATGTGTCCGGATGGTTGGACGGGAGATGTGTGTGCCAATAAATGTCCCACTGGTACATATGGTGCAAATTGTGAGAAATCTTGTGAGTGCTTTAAAGGTGCTCCCTGTCATCATATAACGGGTAAATGTGAATGTCCTGCCGGCTATATGGGTGATCGTTGTTTCGATGAGTGTCCTAGTAATTTGTATGGCTTAAATTGCACTCAAGAATGTAAATGTTTAAATGATGCCACTTGTGACAAGGCCACAGGAGAGTGCAAATGTCGCCCTGGTTGGACAGGTGTAGATTGTGGTGAACGTATTTGTGCTGCTAATGAATATGGCGAAAATTGCACCAAATCCTGTGAATGTGAAATGCAATATACTGAATTGTGTCATCCGGAAAATGGTAAATGTTTGTGTCAAGTAGGCTGGAGTGGCACTTTATGCAATAGACCTTGTCCCTTCCTTAAGTACGGAGCAAATTGTGAATTGAATTGTAATTGCAAAAATAATGCCAAATGTAATCCCATTAATGGCTCTTGTATATGTGCGGCCGGCTATAAGGGTGAAACCTGTGAAGAACAATGTGATGAAGGCTACTATGGACAAAATTGCGCTAATAAATGCGACTGTAAAAATGGTGCCCTGTGTGCTCCCGAAACGGGTCAATGTTTCTGTAAACCTGGTTGGAAAAATATTAAATGTGATCGCCCTTGTGAATTGAATCATTATGGTCAGGATTGTAATAGTGTTTGTGAGTGCAAGAATAATGCCGCCTGTAATCCCACCGATGGTGCTTGTACCTGTGCTGCCGGTTTTAAGGGTGATAAATGTGAACATAAATGTGATTATGGCACCTTTGGTCTGGACTGTGCGCAACAGTGTGAATGTGATTTTAATAATACCATCGCTTGTGAGTCCACCGATGGCAAATGTATTTGCAAACAGGGATGGGGAGGTATATAAAGAAAAAGAAATCAATATCTTCTAGAAAACAATTAGAATCATCTTGGGTTGTGGTTTGTTCCATAGATTTCATACATGCATTTAAAGATATTGTAATAACATACACACATACATTTACATACATATTACCAATTTTCACAACTTTCTTTACACTCCTTCATATACACAAGCATTTTTCATTAAATATTTATAATATTGAAAATCCATTTTTGCATGAGCATGAACTTATATTCATTAGTTTTTGATGTCTATAGATTAATTCGGAACTTGGAAAAGTTTGAATACAAAAAATCTGCATTATATCTTAAAGTAACTATAAAAAATCACTTTTGATGGACCCAAAAATTCGAAATGAAATTGATTGCTAATATTTTTAGTTAGTTAGTTAGTTAGTTAGTAAGTTAGTTGTTAGTTAGTTAGTTAGTAGTTAGTTAGTTAGTTAGTTAGTTAGTTAGTTAGTTAGTAAGTTAGTTAGTTAGTTAGTTAGTTAGTGTTAGTTACGTAGTTAGTAGTTAGTTAGTTAGTAGTTAGTTAGTTAGTATGTAGTTAGTTAGTTAGTTATAGTTAGTTAGTTAGTTAGTTAGTTAGTTAGTTAGTAGTAAGTTAGTTAGTTAGTTAGTTAGTTAGTTAGTAGTTAGTTAGTAGTAGTTAGTAGTTAGTTAGTAGTTAGTAGTTAGTTAGTTAGTTAGTTAGTAGTTAGTTAGTTAGTTAGTAGTTAGTTAGTTAGTTAGTTACGTAGTTAGTTAGTTAAGTTAGTTAGGTAGTAGTTAGTTAGTTAGTTAGTAGTTAGTTAGTTAGTTAGTTAGTAGTTAGTTAGTTAGTAGTTTAGTTAGTTAGTTAGTAGTTAGTTGTTAGTTAGTTAGTTAGTTAGTAGTTAGTTAGTTAGTTTAGTTAGTTAGTTAGTTAGTTAGTTAGTAGTTAGTTAGTTAGTTAGTTAGTAGTTAGTTAGTAAGTTCGTTAGTTAGTTAGTTAGGTTAGTTAGTTAGTTAGTTAGTGTAAGTTTAGTTAGTTAGTTAGTTAGTTAGTTAGTTAGTTTAGTTAGTTAGTTAGTTAGTTAGTTAGTTAGTTAGTAGTTAGTTAGTTAGTAGTTAGTTAGTTAGTAGTTAGTTAGTTAGTTAGTTAGTTAGTTAGTTAGTTAGTTAGTTAGTTAGTTAGTTAGTAGTCTAGTTAGTTAGTAGTTAGTAGTTAGTTAGTAGTTAGTTCGTTAGTTAGTTAGTAGTAGTTAGTTAGTTAGTTAGTTAGTTAGTTAGTTAGTATAGTAGTTAGTTAGTTAGTTAGTTAGTTAGTAGTTAGTTAGTTAGGTTAGTTAGTTAGTTAGTAGTTAGTAGTTAGTTAGTAAGTTAGTTACTTAGTTAGTTAGTTAGTAGTTAGTTAGTTAGTAGTTAGTAGTTAGTTAGTTTAGTTAGTTAGTTAGTTAGTTAGCTAGTAGTTAGTTAGTAGTTAGTTAGTTAGTTAGTTAGTTAGTTAGTTAGTTTAGTTAGTTAGTTAGTAGTTAGTTAGTTAGTTAGTTAGTTAGTTAGTTAGTTAGTTAGTTAGTTAGTTAGTTAGTTAGTTAGTTAGTTAGTTAGTTAGTTAGTTAGTTAGTTAGTTAGTAGTTAGTTAGTAGTTAGTTAGTTAGTTAGTTAGTTAGTTAGTTAGTTAGTAGTTAGTTAGTTAGTTAGTTAGTTAGTTAGTTAGTTAGTTAGTTAGTTAGTTAGTTAGTTAGTTAGTTAGTAGTTAGTTAGTAGTTAGTTAGTTAGTTAGTTAGTTAGTTAGTTAGTTAGTAGTTAGTTAGTTAGTAGTTAGTTAGTTAGTTAGTAGTTAGTTAGTTAGTTAGTTAGTTAGTTAAGTTAGTTAGTTGTAGTTAGTTAGTTAGTTAGTTAGTTAGTTAGTTAGTTAGTTAGTTAGTTAGTTAGTTAGTAGTTAGTAGTTAGTTAGTTAGTTAGTTAGTTAGTTAGTTAGTTAGTTAGTTAGTTAGTTAGTTAGTTAGTAGTTAGTTAGTTAGTTAGTTAGTTAGTTAGTTAGTTAGTTAGTTAGTTAGTAGTTAGTTAGTAGTTAGTTAGTTAGTTAGTTAGTTAGTTAGTTAGTTAGTAGTTAGTTAGTTAGTTAGTTAGTTAGTTAGTTAGTTAGTTAGTTAGTTAGTTAGTTAGTTAGTAGTTAGTAGTTAGTTAGTTAGTTAGTTAGTTAGTAGTTAGTTAGTAGTTAGTAGTTAGTAAGTAGTAGTAGTTAGTTAGTTAGTTAGTTAGTTAGTTAGTTAGTTAGTTAGTTAGTTAGTTAGTTAGTTAGTAGTTAGTTAGTTAGTTAGTTAGTTAGTTAGTAGTTAGTTAGTTAGTTAGTAGTTAGTAGTAGTTAGTTAGTTAGTTAGTTAGTTAGTTAGTTAGTTAGTTAGTTAGTTAGTTAGTTAGTTAGTTAGTTAGTTAGTTAGTTAGTTAGTAGTTAGTTAGTAGTAGTTAGTTCGTTAGTTAGTAGTTAGTTAGTTAGTTAGTTAGTTAGTTAGTTAGTTAGTTAGTAGTTAGTTAGTTA
Organism: Lucilia sericata; assembly: GCF_015586225.1. Classification (NCBI taxonomy): domain Eukaryota; kingdom Metazoa; phylum Arthropoda; class Insecta; order Diptera; family Calliphoridae; genus Lucilia; species Lucilia sericata. The sequence continues at coordinate 140,742 of NW_023994280.1, forward strand.
GTTAGTTAGTTAGTTAGTTAGTTAGTTAGTTAGTTAGTTAGTTAGTTAGTTAGTTAGTTAGTTAGTTAGTAGTAGTTAGTTAGTTAGTTAGTTAGTTAGTAGTTAGTTAGTTAGTTAGTTAGTAGTTAGTTAGTTAGTTAGTTAGTTAGTTAGTTAGTTAGTTAGTTAGTAGTTAGTTAGTTAGTTAGTTAGTTAGTTAGTTAGTTAGTTAGTTAGTTAGTTAGTTAGTTAGTTAGTTAGTTAGTTAGTTAGTTAGTTAGTTAGTTAGTTAGTTAGTTAGTTAGTTAGTTAGTTAGTTAGTTAGTTAGTTAGTTAGTTAGTTAGTTAGTTAGTTAGTAGTTAGTTAGTTAGTTAGTTAGTTAGTTAGTTAGTTAGTTAGTTAGTTAGTTAGTTAGTTAGTTAGTTAGTTAGTTAGTTAGTTAGTTAGTTAGTTAGTTAGTTAGTTAGTTAGTTAGTTAGTTAGTTAGTTAGTTAGTTAGTTAGTTAGTTAGTTAGTTAGTTAGTTAGTTAGTTAGTTAGTTAGTTAGTTAGTTAGTTAGTTAGTTAGTTAGTTAGTTAGTTAGTTAGTTAGTTAGTTAGTTAGTTAGTTAGTTAGTTAGTTAGTTAGTAGTTAGTTAGTTAGTTAGTAGTTAGTTAGTTAGTTAGTTAGTTAGTAGTTAGTTAGTTAGTTAGTTAGTTAGTTAGTTAGTTAGTTAGTTAGTTAGTAGTTAGTTAGTTAGTTAGTTAGTTAGTTAGTTAGTAGTTAGTTAGTTAGTTAGTTAGTTAGTTAGTTAGTTAGTTAGTTAGTTAGTTAGTTAGTTAGTTAGTTAGTTAGTTAGTTAGTTAGTTAGTTAGTTAGTTAGTTAGTTAGTTAGTTAGTTAGTTAGTTAGTTAGTAGTTAGTTAGTTAGTTAGTTAGTTAGTTAGTTAGTTAGTTAGTTAGTTAGTTAGTTAGTTAGTTAGTTAGTTAGTTAGTTAGTTAGTTAGTTAGTTAGTTAGTTAGTTAGTTAGTTAGTTAGTTAGTTAGTTAGTTAGTTAGTTAGTTAGTTAGTTAGTTAGTAGTTAGTTAGTTAGTTAGTTAGTTAGTTAGTTAGTTAGTTAGTTAGTAGTTAGTTAGTTAGTTAGTTAGTTAGTTAGTTAGTTAGTTAGTTAGTTAGTTAGTTAGTTAGTTAGTTAGTTAGTTAGTTAGTTAGTTAGTTAGTTAGTTAGTTAGTTAGTTAGTTAGTTAGTTAGTTAGTTAGTTAGTTAGTTAGTTAGTTAGTTAGTTAGTTAGTTAGTTAGTTAGTTAGTTAGTTAGTTAGTTAGTTAGTTAGTTAGTTAGTTAGTTAGTTAGTTAGTTAGTTAGTTAGTTAGTAGTTAGTTAGTTAGTTAGTTAGTTAGTTAGTTAGTTAGTTAGTTAGTTAGTTAGTAGTTAGTTAGTTAGTTAGTTAGTTAGTTAGTTAGTTAGTTAGTTAGTTAGTTAGTTAGTTAGTTAGTTAGTTAGTTAGTTAGTTAGTTAGTTAGTTAGTTAGTAGTTAGTTAGTTAGTTAGTTAGTTAGTTAGTTAGTTAGTTAGTTAGTTAGTTAGTTAGTTAGTTAGTTAGTTAGTTAGTTAGTTAGTTAGTTAGTTAGTTAGTTAGTTAGTTAGTTAGTTAGTTAGTTAGTTAGTTAGTTAGTTAGTTAGTTAGTTAGTTAGTTAGTTAGTTAGTTAGTTAGTTAGTTAGTTAGTTAGTTAGTTAGTTAGTTAGTTAGTTAGTTAGTTAGTTAGTTAGTTAGTTAGTTAGTTAGTAGTAGTTAGTTAGTTAGTTAGTTAGTTAGTTAGTTAGTTAGTTAGTTAGTTAGTTAGTTAGTTAGTTAGTTAGTTAGTTAGTTAGTTAGTTAGTTAGTTAGTTAGTTAGTTAGTTAGTTAGTTAGTTAGTTAGTTAGTAGTTAGTTAGTTAGTTAGTTAGTTAGTTAGTTAGTTAGTTAGTTAGTTAGTTAGTAGTTAGTTAGTTAGTTAGTTAGTTAGTTAGTTAGTTAGTTAGTTAGTTAGTAGTTAGTTAGTTAGTTAGTAGTTAGTTAGTTAGTTAGTTAGTTAGTAGTTAGTTAGTTAGTTAGTTAGTTAGTTAGTTAGTTAGTTAGTTAGTTAGTTAGTTAGTTAGTTAGTTAGTTAGTTAGTTAGTTAGTTAGTTAGTTAGTTAGTTAGTTAGTTAGTTAGTTAGTTAGTTAGTTAGTTAGTAGTTAGTAGAGTTAGTTAGTTAGTTAGTTAGTTAGTTAGTTAGTAGTTAGTTAGTTAGTTAGTTAGTTAGTTAGTTAGTTAGTTAGTTAGTTAGTTAGTTAGATGCCTAAATAAAGCAAGTTAGTTCGTTTGAAAGGAGGAAGTACTTTATACCTAGGCTTCCAAAAATCAAAATTTTCAGCAGTATTATTTTAAAGCAAACTTAATCGTTGGATCCATCAAAACTTTTCTATTATTTAAAAAACTCTTTATTAACAAACTTTTCCAAACTTTTTTTCAAAATTTACATTGCATGCATTACATTACATCAGTATTTTCTTATTTAAACATTTTTTATTTTGTTTCATTTTCGTTATTTCTTTTTGTTTTTTTCTGTTTATTTACTTTATTTGCTGCGCTTTTTGGTTGGTTGATTCGTTACAAAAATGCAAAATATTGAAGGCGTTCACTGTGAAACTAACTGTCCTACGGGTTATTATGGTGAATCTTGTGATCAAGTTTGCAGATGTAAAAATAATTCATCCTGTGATCCTGATACGGGCCGTTGCATCTGTTCGGCCGGCTGGACTGGTGATGATTGCTCGCAACCCTGTGAGTATGGTTTCTATGGTAATGGCTGCAAAGAGAAATGTCCCACTATAGTGCATGGCAATAAGAGTTGTGATCATATTACCGGAGAGATAAGATGTCGTGATGGTTATATTGGTTTGACCTGTGAACATCCCTGTCCAACGGGTTACTTTGGCACGGGCTGTACTAGCAAGTGTAATTGTCAACATGGTGGCGAGTGTAATCATATAACGGGTACATGTCATTGCATGCCAGGCTGGACGGGGTTAAGTTGTAATAAAACCTGTGAGGAAGGTTTCTATGGACAGAATTGTTCACAGCAGTGTCGTTGTCAAAATGATAATGGTTGTCGCAAGAATGATGGTCTGTGTATATGTAAGCCCGGCTGGATGGGTACCAGATGTGATGAAGGTGTGTGTTTTATTAAGAAATTGAAGAAATAAAATATATTTTTGAACATTTTTATAATTTCAGTTTGTCCTGAGGGTTTCTATGGCGAACACTGCATGCGCTCTTGTCAATGTACTTCACCCAACTTTGTTTGCCAGGCTACCGATGGCTGTGTTTGCCGTAAAGGTTTTACCGGAGAAAATTGTGATATACTCAAAGCGGAACAGCGTATACAAGAAGCAGAAGTGGAGAGTATGTTTTTTCTTATAGCCTATACATTAAAACATTTATTTACTCTTTAATTTTCTTTCAGCAGGTCGTGCTGGTTTAGCTTGGGGTTTATCTTTGGCCATTCTATTTGTTGCTGTCATTATAGCCGTTATCTTCTATTATCGTCGTCGAGTTTCGAATTTGAAAACGGAAATAGCTCATGTGCAATATATAAGTGATCCCACACAGGGCTGGCCCGATCGTCATAATTTCGATAATCCTGTTTATGGTATGAACCATACTAATCCCGAAACTAGATTATTAAACAATTTAAGGCCTAAGATTAATAATCTTAATTTAGTGGGTACAGATATGTATGCCGATGATTCAAATGCCAGCAGTAGGGGTATGTTTTTGCTTTAATGTTTAATAATTATGTTATGTTTTAATTTTACTTTCATTTTGTTGACCAGCTGGCACCTATTCCATTAATTATAATCACGACATGTTGGCCAAGAATCTAAATGCTGATTTAACTAATCCCAATGTTTATAACTCTATAGAGGGTTTAAAGGAAGAACATGTTTATGATGAAATTAAACAAAAAGAGGGTTATAAAGATCCCGGTAAGTTAGTTTTATTTATTAATAAAATAACAAGTGCACTAACAGTTTGTTTCTTTTCTGTATAACACACTTGCTTCACTTTGTAAATTGTCTTAAAAAAGTAAAAATTTATAAGAAAAAACTATTTCCGGAGGGTAAGCCAAAAACCCTTTTCTAACCTTTATTTCGAAATTGATTTAAAAATTTTGGTTGTGCTTTATGTATTAGTTGTCAAAAAATATTCTATTTTGTGAATATTTATAATCATTCTAATGTTAAAGTGTGATCGAAAATATAATTTTACATTATAAACTAAATATTCGTTTAACACGAGATTAAATCGTGAAATTCAAATTGTATGTAAAATCGATTCTTTCGATTGACACGATAAATAAGAAGACCGTGTTAGAGCTAAATCGTATAAAACAGGTATCGTGTAAAAGAAGGGTTAGTTAGTTAGTAACTTAGTTAGTGAGTTAGTTAGTTAGTTAGTTAGTTAGTTAGCTAGTTAGTTAGTTAGCTAGTTAGTTAGTTAGTTAGTTAGCTAGTTAGTTAGTTAGCTAGTTAGTAGTTAGTTAGTTAGTTAGTAGTTAGTTAGTTAGTTAGTTAGTTAGTAGTTAGTTAGTTAGTTAGTAGTTAGTTAGTAGTTAGTTAGTTAGTTAGTTAGTTAGTTAGTTAGTTAGTTAGTTAGTTAGTTAGTTAGTTAGTTAGTTAGTTAGTTAGTTAGTTAGTTAGTTAGTTAGTAGTTAGTTAGTTAGTTAGTTAGTTAGTTAGTTAGTTAGTTAGTTAGTTAGTTAGTTAGTTAGTTAGTTAGTTAGTTAGTTAGTTAGTTAGTTAGTTAGTTAGTAGTTAGTTAGTTAGTTAGTTAGTTAGTTAGTTAGTTAGTTAGTTAGTTAGTTAGTTAGTTAGTTAGTTAGTTAGTTAGTTAGTTAGTTAGTAGTTAGTTAGTTAGTTAGTTAGTTAGTTAGTTAGTTAGTTAGTTAGTTAGTTAGTTAGTTAGTTAGTTAGTTAGTTAGTTAGTTAGTTAGTAGTTAGTTAGTTAGTTAGTTAGTTAGTTAGTTAGTTAGTTAGTTAGTTAGTTAGTTAGTTAGTTAGTTAGTTAGTTAGTTAGTTAGTTAGTTAGTTAGTTAGTTAGTTAGTTAGTTAGTTAGTAGTTAGTTAGTTAGTTAGTTAGTTAGTTAGTTAGTTAGTTAGTTAGTTAGTTAGTTAGTTAGTTAGTTAGTTAGTTAGTTAGTTAGTTAGTTAGTTAGTTAGTTAGTTAGTTAGTTAGTTAGTTAGTAGTTAGTTAGTAGTTAGTTAGTTAGTTAGTTAGTTAGTTAGTTAGTTAGTTAGTTAGTTAGTTAGTTAGTTAGTTAGTTAGTTAGTTAGTTAGTTAGTTAGTTAGTTAGTTAGTTAGTTAGTTAGTTAGTTAGTTAGTTAGTTAGTTAGTTAGTTAGTTAGTTAGTTAGTTAGTTAGTTAGTTAGTTAGTTAGTTAGTTAGTTAGTTAGTTAGTTAGTTAGTTAGTTAGTTAGTAGTTAGTTAGTTAGTTAGTTAGTTAGTTAGTTAGTTAGTAGTTAGTTAGTTAGTTAGTTAGTTAGTTAGTTAGTTAGTTAGTTAGTTAGTTAGTTAGTTAGTTAGTTAGTTAGTTAGTTAGTTAGTTAGTTAGTTAGTTAGTTAGTTAGTTAGTTAGTTAGTTAGTTAGTTAGTTAGTTAGTTAGTTAGTTAGTTAGTTAGTTAGTTAGTTAGTTAGTTAGTAGTTAGTTAGTTAGTTAGTTAGTTAGTTAGTAGTTAGTTAGTTAGTTAGTTAGTTAGTTAGTTAGTTAGTTAGTTAGTTAGTTAGTTAGTTAGTTAGTTAGTTAGTTTGAAGGGAGGATGGATATACATCAAATCCGAAGAAATATACTTAGGCATCCTTCGACTGGGACACTAACCGAAAAAATATACCTAGGCATCGCGACTGGGACACTTACCTACCGGAGGCCACTATTTGGATCTCATTTCGACGAAAGTCCGGCAATGATGAAGCAATCTACAGTTTCACTGTCCTTTCCGCACGCTCTTCATTTGTTTGAATCGGTTCGTTCAATTTCGTATAGTTGTGCCAATAAACCTACTAACATTGGACTTATACGTTCTGAGGGAGCCTTTGGTTCGCATAATTGTAAGCTTTATTCGACCCACTGGTTCTGTGGAAGCGTTATGTAGTCGATACTCTTTCTATGGAAGGGTTCTGCAAGAAGTTATTAGAAAAGCTTTAGAGAACGTATAATTAAAAATATCTTTACAATTTGGAAAAAAATTACCCCCAAATGGGACATGAACTCGACCCTAAAGAATATTCAATTAATTGTTAATTAATCTTTATTTTTAGACTTATTTTTATAACAATTTCCAATTAAAACTTAATAATTTTTTAATCTCCCTCCTACAAATATTAGATGAATACGATCATTTGGACTACTCCAGACCGAGTACATCACAAAAACCCCACTATCATCGCATGGACGATTCCACTATACTCAATATCAATCGTGATGAAGAAAAACCCAGTAATTTAAAAGTACTTTTAAAGAAATGTGAGCTCGAAAATGGTAACGAAACTGAAAATGAAGATAATGCCAATTGTAATAACAGCGTATGTGATGATAATGCCTCAACAGCTACACCCTCAACTAGCTCAGAACATATCAAATAAAAATAAAAGTAAAGTTAAAGCTAATGAAAAAAAAAACAAAAGAAAGTCTGTAGGAAATACAAAAAATTTGCTCAAGAGTTTTAAAAAAAGAGAAAAAAAGCTATTAAGGACAATATTATACAAACATTTTTGAATTACAAATATACAAAATGATCTTTTAGTTTAAATATTTAAAAGATATTTATACATTTTTATAGATCTTTTGTTTATTTTTTTGGCATATTTTTCTTTAAGTTTCCTTTTTTTATTGTAATTCATCTTTATCAATTTATTTCTATTTATTACACATAAATATGCACTGTCATTTATTTTTTTAGAATTATGTATATTTTTTAGAAATTTATTTCTTTTTGTGTATAAATTTTATTGTGTAGCTTTAAGTATTTTATTTTTAATTAAGGTATTTTAATTTATATATGTATGTATGTATATTTTATGAGTGTGTTTTAGTTAAAAGCAATCTTTGTGTTTTAATTTTTTTATAAATATATATTATTTGCTCATTGTTTTTATATATATTTTGCTAAGTGTATATTTTCTTTATTTCAATTTTAATTTTGTTAATTTCTTTTTTAAATAAAAATTATTTTAAAATAAATATAAATTAAAATAAATATATTAAGCAATTGTACCTACCTTCCTCTTCCTAAAACACCTTTACATAAACATATTTACACTTATACAATACATACATAATTATGTTTATGTATGCAAGTCGCTCTTAAGATCTTCGAATATTATAAAAAAAAATTTTAGCTGTAATTTTGAGTGAGCAGAAAATATATATCAATTATAAAATTTTTTAAAAGTTAATATATAATTATAATTATTATAAATAATAATATAATTATTATAAATAATAAAAGTTAACATATAAAAGGAATTTATTTAAGAAATAATTTTGTAGTGAAAAATTGTATTTGTTAGAGAAAATTTGGAGTTTTTATGAAAAACTGGATTTTAAGTGAGAAATCGAATTTTTAGTTAGAAATCGGATTTTTAGTGAAATAATGGATTTTCTAGTGAAAAATTGGGTTTTAGTGAAAAAACGCATTTTTAGTGAAAAAATCAGATTTTTAGGGGAAAATTGGTTTTTTAGTGAAAAATTTGATTTTTAATGAAAAATTGGATTTTTAGTAAAAAATAGAATTTTTAGTGAATAAATCGAATTTTCAGTGAAAAAACGTATTTTTTGTGAAAAATTTAATTTTTAGTTAAAAATCGAATTTCTAGTTAAAAATCCGATTTTTAATGAAAAATCGAATTTCTAGTGAAAAATTATTTTTTAATGAAAATTTGAATTTTTAGCTGTGAAAAATTGTGGGAATAAATAAATCAGACCCAGACAAAATTTTGACGTTAAGACCAATGATTATACCCTACACCACTAGATACCTTAAAGTACATATGTATATCAATCGTCTTAGAATCACTTTCTCGATTAAGTCTATTAAGCCATATTCATCCGTCTATATGTCTGTCCACATAAACCTTAAGCAAACACTACAGGTCACAATTTTTAAGCCAATTGAAAATGATTGAAATCGGTCCATTATTTCATGTAGCCACCATACAACCTGACCCCCGAAAAGGGGCTATAACGGCCTGCATGCAAATAACTTCAAAGCAACACTCACACGAGGAAACGAAGGTCTTCCCAGTCAAGGAACATAATGTCATGCTGACTAAACAGTTTCAGGATGTTACCGGAGGAGTCATTCCAACTTTAACATCTCACAGTTGGATACTCACCGGAGGCATGTCAGAAAGGACGTTCGTGTATACGATGAGAGAATACGAAGATATTTATGTAGTAGTTCGTATACAGCAGCTTTGAACGATATTCAGGTTACGCATGAATGTCGTTCTTGAAGGCCACCCACCGCCTATAGCTGAAATAGAAATGAAATGTTCGCCCACCCCACTTTAATTAGCACAATGGATTTATGAACTAACCCTGTAGAAGTAGCCCAATTTCTTGGCTTGGACCTAAATACAGAATCCCCGGATTAAATATTGTAAATAATGCTGTTACAACAACAAGAACAACCCCCAAAAAGGGGGTTATATTTAATGTTCTATAGACTTTTCAAAAAAACTTAATTTTATATAAGTTAAAAAAAACTGGCGATTTTCGTAATAATGAGGCCTTATTTTGACCCTAACCCCCCAAACAATGCCCCTTTAGAAAATGACTTAAAGGTCAATAATTAACTTAGAGACACTAATATTACGTTGAAATTCTGCATAAAATTAATGTAATCGTTAATCCCTCTAACTCTGATTTAAAAGGATAGGCCCATATTTATCCTTGCCCCTAAATAATCCATCTGTCAGAAAAACACTTTTTTGTCAACAAATTGTTAATATATTTCGTAACCAAGGTTAAAAAATTAAAAATAATCCACATTTTTAACATACTTATGTAGGGTATCATATGGCCGATCAGGTCTGACTATACATTCTTGTTTTTGTTAGAAATTGTGAAGTTTGAAACTGGTTCTGTGAAAGCGAATCGATACCAGTTCTATAAAAACCTTTTGAACTTAGTTCTAAGAGAAGCTATATAAAACATATGTATGTATTCTTAAGAACAGTTTCGGAACTGATAGTAAAGATCATGGTTTACATTTCTAAAGTATATTTATTTCGTCTACAAGGTTCAATCCCTTTTATATATTGTTCCTTTTTCGAGATATCTTAAACTTAAGTTTGAAACGTAAAAAAGAAGAATGATAGAGAGTTTAAACCTCTTTAAACCTTTATCACAAAGGGATCAAAATTCTGGACCCAAGTGTGTCCCCAGTGATGACATCGCAAGGACGACCTGCCTACCTTAAACCTTTATTTGAAGCTCGAAAGGTTGGACTTGACTTAACAGATTTTAAGAAAGGTGCCTTCGGTTCATTTTAACGTCTTTAATATAACCAAAAACGTTTTTCTTAACTTTAGAAAACAATATCCGAGTCAGGCTTCAGAATTCCTCTATCACATCAGGTTTTTGAGATATCATGTTCTAAAATCTGAGAAATTCCCCGCTTTTAGCCGCATTTGAGACCTTATTAAGTCCAATCTGTGGACTTTAAAATAAAGCTTTAACCACCGAGGGTTTTTCAGTTTTTAGGATACGATATCTCACAAAACCTGATGTGATGGAGGGATTCTGAATAGTTTAGAAATGTATAGTTTAGTATCTGGGTTTCGACTTTTTTTTTTTTAAATTTTGTTGCACAGTGTAATCTGAAGTGTTAAAGGGCTTTTAAATTTCTTTAAATTAATTCCTTTTATATTTTTCTTAAAAAGCATTAAATAATAAGCTAGCATTAAGGAATTGATTTATTTTTAAAAAGAAACATTTTGAAAAATATCTAAAAAAATTTTTTTAACAATTGTTTTGAATCGAAAATGAAAATTAAGGATAATTTTACCTTCTGATTTAAAAAAATTTTGTAAGAATAAAACAAAGTTTAAAAGACTTGTTTAAAAATTTAATATGTTTGCCAAATTTTTTAAGTAGTTAATATTAATCCTGTTAATAATGTTTACACTTAAAGAAAAATATTGATTTTAGAAATAAAGAAAATAAAAACAAAAATTTACATTTAAAATAAATATTTTATCAAATCAAAAGTAATATATATATATATTTACAGAAAATTAAGTTAAAAACAAAAATTAATTGTTAAACAATTACCATATACATAATATATGTAATTAAGAATAATAAGCAATAAAATAAATTTAAATTTATAAAGTCAATTAAATTGTTTATTACTATAACAAGAAGCAGAATTCATTGGAGGTTAAAAGGTCATGAAAGTTTTATAGTATTTTAAGTATTTTACTTACCTTTTTCTTAAACAAATAACACATTTTATTATAATTTTTTTTAAATAATTTTTCGTTTTGTTTTATTTAAATTTAATAATGACTTAATTTTGTTTATATTTTATGTCTTGTTTTTTGTTTTTCTTTTTATTAAGTACCCTTTTTGTGAGGTAACAAATTCATTTAATTTAATTATGTTTAACATAAATAATTACAAATTATAATTAAAAAATATTATTAATGTTTTTGTTTAATGACGTCTTATTACTAAAAAAATGTACTAAATACTAAGCGACTCGATTGCTTTGCAAAATAACATAAAATTACTATCAACTAATTTTTGAACAAGGTTTTTATTAATTACAAATTAATTTTACGAAAATTTCTTTAATGTTATTTAATTTTCATTTTAGTTTTTTTTTTGGTTTAAATGGTATTTTTTTTGAATTTGATTAAAATACTTATTTAAACCTTTAATATATAAAGAAAAAAAATTGGTCGTAAGTCTGTTGTTGTTTGTGAAAGAAGTTTTGTAAGTTCTATTAGTTTTAGAATAACTAATAAAGTAAAACTTTTTCGATAATTCTGTTGTTGTTTTTGTACGTATTATTTCATTTATCGTTTTAAAAATAATACTATTTGTGTTTGTCTTCAAATTAAGTATTAAACGTTTTAAAATTACTTTTCGTAATGTCTGTCCTTCCGTCTGGATCAATCATTAAATTGTTATTTTATGGAATTTTGATGCTTGGCAGCAGTCGTTGGCAGTTTTACATAAAGTTACAAATCATGGAATGAACTTTTTACTACTTTTCTCAAGTTCCACAGAACAGATTCCAAAAGCGATGTCAACATTACTAAGGAGTAGAAAAAATTCTAGAAAAATTCTAAATTTTTTTCAAATTCTTAGTTTTCAAAAATCACTATTTTCCGATATACATATTTGGAAAGAGAAAGGTCTTTCGAATATCTTTCTTTTGATATACATATTGCCTATGTATACCTATATATACCGAACATAGGTTCCAAAACCTAAACTTTTCTTCGCAATTTTACTCATATCTGAGTTAATTATGAACCGATTCTGATAAAATTATTAAAGATTTGGACCACACACATATATTTGGGGTTTTCAGAAAATTGTTGCCAACTTCGCTATATTTTCTTTTCTTTCGAATAACATTCTTTTGATATATGCACTTATTGCCTATTCTTTAGATATACATACATAGGTTCGGAAATACATGTATACCAAATCCTGGAATTTTCTTCGGAATTTTGATCATATGTATCTGAGTTAATTATGAACAGATTTTATTGATTTTCAATAGCAAACATCGTAAATGCATGTCTGATAAAATTATTAAAGATTTGGATCACACAGATATTTGGGGTCTTCAGAAAATTGTTTTCAACTTCGCTATCTACATATAAGGATTCAAAATACACATACATATATACTTTGTAGGGTATAAAAACAGGAAAAATTATACTAATTTCACAACTGGTTCCAGAATTCATGCAGTTATTCTGTTTCGGTTCCAGTTGGGCTTTGAGACCAATAATTTCTTTCTTTAGATATACAGTGGCGTGCAGAAATGAGTGCATGTTCACGACACTGACTTTCGTCATCCACAAAAACAAAACCATACAAGCAAATCAAAAAAATTTTTTTTTATTATTTTTATTATTTTATTAGTAACAAATAGGAGTAAAGAAACAATAATAAATGAAATTAATTCAAAGAGTTTGAAAGAAAAAACGAAAATAACCCACATAAACTCAATTTTGCACGTTTTATGAATTGCACCTATTTTCGCTCTCCCACTCTCTTTCTTATCAGCAGAAATCTTGCAATTTACCGTTATGTTTGTTCTTATCTATTCTTCTTGTTTATAAATCAGTTTAAAACGTGTTTCTTGAGAATTAATGCAGATTTTGTGAATTACTTTCATATTTAAAATAAATTGTTGATTTTTTGCATAAAAATGAGAAAAATATCAGAAGAAATAGAAAATAGTGTTGTGTGCCTGACAGAGAAGGGCTGTTCTTCACGTACCATTTCCAAGAGGCTTGGTATTAGTCAATCGGCGGTGATCGCAGCTCAAAAGAGACGAAATGTGACTCCCAAATCGCAAGCCAAAGGTCGCAAAAAATTATTAACGGACTCAGATGCTCGACTAATGCTGTCCGAAATGAGAAAGAACAAGCTGCTAACACCAAAGGGTGCTTCTCTGGCAATTAACAAAAATGTAAGCGAATGGACTGCCAGAAGAGCGCTCCATAACATCGGATATGCTTCATTTGTTAAAAAAAACAAACCTGCATTGTCCGATAAAAATGTTAAAGCGCGCTTGAAATTTGCAAGGGAGCACAGAAATTGGACCATTGATGATTGGAAACGTGTTATCTGGTCTGATGAGTCCAAATTTAACCGTTTTCAGTCAGATGGAAAGCAATACTGCTGGCGTAGACCCGGGGAAAGTGTTCAAAGACACCATGTGAAGCAAACTGTTAAACATGGCGGCGGAAACATAATGGTTTGGGGATGCTTTACATGGTGGCATGTTGGCCCTTTGCATTTAGTAGATGGTATCATGCGAAAAGAGGACTATCTACAGATTCTACAAACCCATCTTCCCAATTTTATGGACAAATGTGCTTATCCCGAAAAAGAAATTGTTTTCCAACAAGATGGTGATCCGAAGCACACAGCAAAAATTGTAAAGGAATGGATTGGGAAACAAAATTTTCAATTGATGGAATGGCCAGCACAAAGTCCCGACCTCAATCCGATTGAAAATCTTTGGTCAATCGTGAAAAGACGGCTCGGGCAGTACGAAGCAGCCCCAACAAACCTGGGCAACCTTTGGGATCGTGTAAATGCGGAATGGAATCGAATTCCAAAAGAAGTTATCGAAAATTTGGTAGAAAGCATGCCAAACCGCGTAAATCAAGTTATTTCTAATAAGGGTCTATGGACCAAATATTGAAATTGGGTTAGTTATTAATTTTCTTGAAACGTGCAAAATTGAGTTTATGCGGGTTATTTTCGTTTTTTCTTTCAAACTCTTTGAATTAATTTCATTTATTATTGTTTCTTTACTCCTATTTGTTACTAATAAAATAATAAAAATAATAAAAAAAATTTTTTTTGATTTGCTTGTATGGTTTTGTTTTTATGGATGACGAAAGTCAGTGTCGTGAACATGCACTCACTTCTGCACGCCACTGTACATACATAAGTTCGGAAATACATGTATTCCAAATCCTGGAATTTTCTTGGGAATTTTTATCATATGTATCTGAGTTAATTATGAACAGATTTTACTGATTTTCAATAGCAAACATCATAAATGCATGTCTGATAAAATTTTTAAAGATTTGGATCACACAGATATTTGGGGTCTTCAGAAAATTGTTTTCAACTTCGCTATCTACATATAAGGATTCAAAATACACATACATATATACTTTATAGGGTATAAAAACAGGAAAAATTATACTAATTTCACAACTGGTTCCAGAATTCATGCAGTTATTCTGTTTCGGTTCCAGTTGGGCTTTGAGACCAATAATTTCTGTTCCACATTTGAAACTTCAAAACTTTTTTTTGGGGAATCATAATGGAGACTGTTATAATACTGTAATAACAAATAGTTAATGACTGATTCTATTTTAATATCGATATATTTATTGCATGATCAGGCGTTAAAGTGGGCCCTATAAGGAAGCTTCTTATGGAGTCAATTATGGACCAATTATTCGTAAAATTTTAGTTTATATAAAACTTATTTAAATTGAAATCATCGCAATACAAGTATTTATATAATATTTGGGGGTTAAATGTGAACAGATTTTTTTTCGACTTTACTAAACATTTAGTCACGAAAGTGATGCTTGGCAGCAGTCTTTTGGTTTTACAGAGAGTTATAAATCATGGAAAGAACTTTTTATTACTTTTCTCAAGTTCCACAGAACAGATTCCAGAAGCGATGACAACATTACTAAGGAGAAGTATTTGAAGTGGTTTTGTTTGTATTCAAATGCATTCGTTCTAGAAAAATTCTAAATTTTTTTCAAATTCTTAGTTTTCAAAAATCACTATTTTCCGATATACCTATTTCGAAAGAGAAAGATCTTTCGAATATCTTTCTTTTGATATACATATTGCCTATGTATACCCATATATATCGAACATAGGTTCCAAAACCTAAAATTTTCTTCGCAATTTTACTCCTATCTGAGTTAAATATGAACCGATTTATGATAGCATGTCTGATAAAATTATTAAAGATTTGGATCACAAAGATATTTGGGGTTTTCAGAAAATTGTTGTCAACTTCGCTATTTTCTTTTCTTTCGAATAACATTCTTTTGATATATGCACTTATTGCCTATTCTTTAGATATACACACATAGGTTCGGAAATACATGTATTCCAAATCCTGGAATTTTCTTGGGAATTTTTATCATGATTTTCAATAGCAAACATCAAACATGATTTTCAATAGCAAACATCGTAAATGCATGTCTGATAAAATTTTTAAAGATTTGGATCACACAGATATTTGGGGTCTTCAGAAAATTGTTTTCAACTTCGCCATCTGCATATAAGGATTCAAAATACACATACATATATACTTTATAGGGTATAAAAACAGGAAAAATTATACTAATTTCACAACTGGTTCCAGAACTCATGCATTTACTCTGTTCCGGTTCTTGTATGGTTTTGAGACCAATAATTTCTGTTCCACATTTGAAACTTCAAAACTTTTTTTTGGGGAATCATAATGGAGACTGTTATAATACTGTTCTAACAAATAGTTAATGACGGATTCTATTTTAATATCGATATATTTATTGCATGATCAGGCGTTAAATTGGGCCCTATAAGGAAGCTTCTTATGGAGTCAATTATGGACCAATTATTCGTAAAATTTTAGTTTATATAAAACTTATTTAAATTGAAATCATCGCAATACAAGTATTAATATGATATTTGGGGGTTAAATGTGAACAGATTTTTTTCCGACTTTACTAAACATTTAGTCACGAAAGTGATGCTTGGCAGCAGTCTTTTGGTTTTACAGAGAGTTATAAATCATGGAATGAACTTTTTACTACTTTTCTCAAGTTCCACAGAACAGATTCCAGAAGCGATGACAACATTACTAAGGAGAAGTATTTGAAGTGGTTTTGTTTGTATTCAAATGCATTCGTTCTAGAAAAATTCTAAATTTTTTTCAAATTCTTAGTTTTCAAAAATCACTATTTTCCGATATACCTATTTCGAAAGAGAAAGATCTTTCGAATATCTTTCTTTTGATATACATATTGCCTATGTATACCCATTTATATCGAACATAGGTTCCAAAACCTAAAATTTTCTTCGCAATTTTACTCCTATCTGAGTTAAATATGAACCGATTTATGATAGCATGTCTGATAAAATTATTAAAGATTTGGATCACAAAGATATTTGGGGTTTTCAGAAAATTGTTGTCAACTTCGCTATTTTCTTTTCTTTCGAATAACATTCTTTTGATATATGCACTTATTGCCTATTCTTTAGATATACACACATAGGTTCGGAAATACATGTATTCCAAATCCTGGAATTTTCTTGGGAATTTTTATCATGATTTTCAATAGCAAACATCAAACATGATTTTCAATAGCAAACATCGTAAATGCATGTCTGATAAAATTTTTAAAGATTTGGATCACACAGATATTTGGGGTCTTCAGAAAATTGTTTTCAATTTCGCTATCTACATATAAGGATTCAAAATACACATACATATATACTTTATAGGGTAAAAAAACAGGAAAAATTATACTAATTTCACAACTGGTTCCATGGAATTCATGCAGTTATTCTGTTTCGGTTCTAGTTGGGCTTTGAGACCAATAATTTCTGTTCCACATTTGAAACTTCAAAACTTTTTTTTGGGGAATCATAATGGAGACTGTTATAATACTGTAATAACAAATAGTTAATGACGGATTCTATTTTAATATCGATATATTTATTGCATGATCAGGCGTTAAAGTGGGCCCTATAAGGAAGCTTCTCCAATTATGGACCAATTATTCGTAAAATTTTAGTTTATATAAAACTTATTTAAATTGAAATCATCGCAATACAAGTATTTATATGATATTTGGGGGTTAAATGTGATCAGATTTTTTTCCGACTTTTCTAAACATTTAGTCACGAAAGTGATTTAAAGAATTGTCTTTTCCAGAGCCAATGATGACGAAAATTTTGGGAATTTAAAAAAAACATTACAGTCAGTTATTCAGTGGCATAGATTTGATTCAGTTTTAACATTTTCATTATAATTTATCCACAATTTGCAAGTAATTTTTTACACTGTTCCAAAAAGTTAGTTGCCACTTTCGCAGCAATCTCCTCCTTAAGGTTTTCATAGATGTGTTTCCTTAAGAAAATCTATAAATATTTTTCATTTATTGATTGATGCTGTTGTAATTGTTGTAGTTGTTATTGAAAAAGTATTTTTTTTCTTTATTTAATTACAAATAACCATGGCCTGCCACTTCAGCTGGTATATAACCCTGACGACCATCACGTGTTCTCACGTAAAACCATTGACGATGATCTTTGGTCTCACGACACTCACACAACGTAACGATATCGCCTTTGTGCAGCGTCAAAGCATCTGTAGAATAATCTGTGGTTATGGCCACCAATGTCTGACGTTGACCACAGTGGGCTGTGGAACGACGTATGGCATTCAATACTGAGCGTGGAGCAACGAATGTATGTTGTTGTTGATTATGTTGTAATGATGATTGAGATTGATGCGGCAGTTGTTGTTGTTGTTGTTGTGGTGGAGTTTGAAGTTGATGCTTGTTATTTGGATATGAAGTAACTGTTATGGTTGCTGGGGCATTATTTTGTTGTAGTTGTTGTTGCTGCTGCTGTAGCATTGTTGTTGAGTTCGAAGTTTTAAGGTTACAATTAGTTGGCTGTAGTAGTTGCTGCTGCTGCTGAAGATTTGTTTTCATATCTTTCGGATGCAAATGTTGACCATTGTGGCCATTCGTAATGAAAGTGCGTGTAATGTAAGTTTTCTGTATGGGTTGATTTGTTGTATGTACATGTTTTTGTTTGATTTGGTGTGGTTGTGACTGTTGCTGATGATGCTGCTGCTTTTGTTGTAATGTAACATATTCATCATTGGTGTGTGCTGATGATTGTGACTTGGCCGATGAATGATTACGTATAATTTTTAGTTGAGCATATGATGTCTTGTCATTAAGTTTGGGTTGCGAGGCTGCCCTCAAGTACAATTTATCTACCTGTTGTTCGCCATATATAGAGGAGGTGGTGGTGGTGGCATTGCCGTTAAGACAATCGGTGTTTTCTGTCTTCACCGATATTACAGTGGCTGTATCATTATCAGTGGCAGCATTCTTCAAATGAGGTGTGCGGGCACCTTCACTGCGTGAGCCTACTCTTAAATGTATCTCCTTTTCGGAGTCTGTCATATTGCCGCAAGGTTTGGGAAATATATCACCATTTGTCTCCCAACAAGGTGTAGGCTTAGATTCCTTTCTGGCTTCGGGTGGTAAAATACCCAGCGGTAAGCAAGTGGTGTAATTAACATAACCCTCTTCCGCATGTGGTGTTTGCACATACAGCCAATTGTGATTTTTAAATACTGCATTAACCACCATACCCAATGGCAGTGATATCTCGGTTTGATAACCTCCCGGTCTTGTTTGGTACAGTATGCATGAGGTAGATAAAACCATGGGTATATTGCCCGGAGAGGCCAGCGAACATTTATTTAAGAATTCATCGACATTTTTAATTTCGTAGCCAAATTTTTGCGAACGATTTCTTTCGCGACGCTTACGATGACGATGTCTACGCGAGTTGCCCTCAGAGGCAGCTATAAGACTAGGTTCTGAATAGGATCCTGATTTTAGGGAGGACTTGTTGTCCTTTTTCAATTGCACATCATTACTAATATTATTGACTAATCGGGGTGTTTGTGATTCAGAACGGAAGTGGGCCATTTTTGTGGCCAATTTCTTGCGTATCTCATTGCGTTTCTTAGCCAAAGCCAAGACATCCAGTGAGGAACCGCCAAAACTCTCCGGTACTCTTTGGGGTGTGCATACAAATAGTAAGTCCTTTGAAGCGGGCTTGCAATTGCTTTCATCTTTGTGGTATTCCAATAAATTTTGATTGCTAAAGAATTTCTGTGAACCCAAAGCATTGGGAGTATTGGTATAGCCTGTGGGTGTGGTAGCATAACCATTGAGAGCTTCACTATTGCTATTGGGTATATGTTTTAAACGATATTTCTTCTTTTCTACGGCAGTTGTATGATCCTGTTTATTACTGCTGCGTTGGTTTAGAATTTGATTATTATTGAGAACATTATTTAAATCGCTAATATTCTCTTTTTTCTCTTCATTAAGTTTTGTCTCCTCTTCCTTTTTGGTATTTTGTTGTTGTTGTGGTTCGTTTTGTTGCTGCTGTTGTTGTTGTTGGTTTTGTGATTGTTCTCTTAATACCCAGGTTAGTGATATTCTTGGTCTTCGTATACTTAAACTTTGACCCATTTCCTGTTTGTTATTATAGTATAATCTTTGGTTTTCGTCTTCTCTTTCGTCTCGTGCTGTTGCCACTCTTGCCACTCCATTCAGTCTATTGTTGTACGTTGCGTATGGATCTGTTTCGCGCCTATAGATTTGTTCATAGATTTGCGATAAACTTTGTGTTTTATTTTGTCCACCATTTTGCTGTCGATTTGTTGCTTGTAATTCATCGATTTCCACGTAATCGGTTGAATCATTGAGTGGTTCTTCGGTTGGCGGTGGTGGCGTGTCTGTAAAACTTCCAACTGTAGAATCACTTGTCTGTTGTTGGAGTAATATTAATGAACAGGCATTTAATAGGTCGGGACAGTAAGCATCTGAAAGAAGGAGAGTATAATTGTGTTATTTTATGATAAAATGGAGTTGGGTTTCAGTTAAGCAATAACAATCCCCAGCTTAAATAGAGATAATCCTATTAGAATCATTTAGGAAAACTCTTAAAGAGAGGGAGAGAGACAGTTGTTAAAAGAATGACTTCTTTGCGGTTGTTTTCTTAGTGTTTACTCCTAAATTTCCCGGTTGAAATTGTCAACTTGAATATCATCCTAAATTGAAAAGCTCTTGTTGGCAGATTGGGAACATGTTCCTAATTTATTGGTCGAAACAAAAGTATTGGTTTTACGCTTAAATGGGTCGGACAACTATATTGTAGAAACAACAAACGAAATGACAAACTTACGAAGGTGAAAATACATTCATTATTTCCCGAATATCAAGAGCCCCCGATTTCCTTATATAATTATTCACATAATAAAAAAAGGTGGATTAGCAGGGAGTGAGAAAGCTCGATATAAACCGACTAAAACGAAGATTAATTAGTTTAGATTGCATTATATCGAATTCTGTGAAATATTACGAGAATTTTGAAACCCCTGACTAAAATGCTAAACATTTAAGGTATTTTAAGATCTTTAAAAAAAAAAACAAATATCCAACCTTGAACTTACCTCTTAATTTAAGTAAACGCTGTCGACGACGTCTTCTTTGATCACGGTTACTGCCAATGCAAATAATGTCATTGTCACTTTCACTGGCATCCGTTAAACTTGTAGAGCTTTCAGAATCTGTGCTATGATTACCGAGAGTTGGATTATTTTGTTGCAGAAGTTGTTGTTGTTGCTGCTGCTGTTGTTGTTGCTGTAATAAATAAAGATTACGTCTACGTTGTTTCCGTCTTCTTTGTTGTATCTGTTGTTGATGTTGCTGCTGCTGTTGTTGATGATTATGTGACACTGTTGCCACATTTCTCGTGGCACATCTTCCTTGAACTAATCCTACTTGTCTATTTGCAACTGACAGTGGCTCATTTATAATATTTCTTGCAACATTTAGCCTATTTAATACTCTATGTTCGTCATGAGTTAGAGCAAGTGCTTCCGGTACTTGAAAACGCCTTAAAGGTTGCTGCAATTGCTGTTGATGATGATGATGATTACTCTGCTGATGCTGTTGCCGTGGTGGTTGTTCATCCTCATTGTTCACATTGTCGTCTCTTGAGATTTCCGCTAATCGCACAGTTGGCTGTTGATGTTGCTCTTGATAAGGTTGTTGCTGTTGTTGTTGCGAACGCGCTGTATAAGATGGTGGTGGTGTTGAAGGCAATGAATGATAATTTGGTGGTGGTGTACGACATATAAAAGGTCCTTGCTGCTGTTGAGGATTTACAATAAATTGATTATTGTTGTCCGCATTCTCCCCATTATTGTTGTCGGTGTTGACGCCACTAATGCAACTCAATGTTGCAAAACGATGTCTACTATTCGGTATTACTACTGATGATGTTGCAGAATGTTCCAAAGTAATATTACTGCGACCAGCACAACCACTTGATGCTACTTCTGCAGTATTATTATTAAGGGGCCTTGAATTAATCCTTGTATTTTCTGAAATCATTAAAACAAGAAGTAATATATAAGAAACAAATTAAAATAAAAATGTTGCTATAAATAAAGGATGAAAAGCTTTTGTAAAGCTGTTGATAGAATATGCAAAAATATTTCTTTCTTTTCGATTTTGGACCGAATACTACTGACAAAGGTTGTAATTTAATATTTGCAAATTTAAGTTGAATTTATGGAGTTTTCATATTGGCTTGTTGGGGGGTTGTTAAAAGCAAAAGTACGACAATTAATTTTATAAGCCTTAAGGGCTTTTTTTATATTGATTTGGGTTACGGATAAGTACATTAAAAACGATTGAAACGTGTTGCAATTGATTTTACTTTTTATTTGAATTTAATGATTCGGGTTTTTTATGTTGCAAGTGGTATGTTGTAACAATTATTTTAATTAAAAGGGTTAAAATTTACATTTATTTGCTTATATAGAGTGGTCCAATGTACAAGGATGTTTTGTTACTTAAACTTAAATGAGACCTTTCCTCTTAACCGTTATGTCCCACATACCCAGGGTTTTTTCATGTTCGAAGTGATATATCTCGAGTTCTATCATATCTACACAGAGAAAACAGATTCGTTGTGATAACCGAACTTGTTTCCAATCGAATTCAGTAGGTTCTAGCAACTATACTAAAATTCGATTGTAATTATTGAAAAATTCGGTTACTATTACTGTATATATGGTGTACACAACTATTTTTGTTTATTATTCGGAAATACGGATTGAAATTATTAGTATTTGCAACTGAATAATTTTTTATTGAAAACCAATTTGTGGACTCTGTGTATTTTAAAATACATTCCATTTTATTTATAATATTTACAAAAAATATGAATTTGTATAAACTTACAAAACTTATATATATATACAGTGTTGGCTACGATTTTAGCACACTTGGTATATGTTGCCTATAACATAAAATATTTCCTATAGTTCTTAACTTTTTTAACAAATTATTTTTTATGCGTAACACATGTCCTTCGATGATCACGACACATTACATTTTGTTCCACTACTTTGTTGCATATAGATTTTTTTCTTTCCAAAGTACATCTACCCCCAAAAAAATCTGGACATAAATTTAGCACAAAATTAAAAAATCATTAAAAAATTAAAAATAAAACAAAACAACCGGCTATATTTATCTTATTGCACTTAAAATTTTATATTTTGTGGAATAGTTGCAGATTTTGATAATATCATTTCTCCTCCTGGACATAATCTTCACCAGAACCCTCTAGAAATTTCATGACATAAATATTAACTTTCAGCCCATAAATTGGCAAAATTCTTGGTGATTTCTGCTTTTATTTGTTGGTCCATATCATGTTATATGTTCTCTATTGAATTGGAATCGAGAAAATATACTGGGCACTGCAAACATGACAATCCCGCTCGCTTCCAAGCAGCTCATCTCAGCACTTTTAGCATATTTACGGTCGATGTCGACCAAAAAACGCCATCTTTGTCCTCCGATTTTTTTTAATAAAGTATTTAAGATCCTATTTTGATAGTCATACGGATCCATTTCTGCATCCAACATCAATATAGGACCAACAGCACGCCAAGAAAATGAAATGAATACCATGAAATTTCCCCCTATTGTGATATATGATTTCTCTGGAACACTTTAGCTTTATCTGCATGATTGGAGTATACTAGTTGAAGATTAATAGGATCAAATTTGATGGAAAAATGTAATTATGTTGTACTCCAAACATGCAGCAACAACCAAAGTGTACATTTAAAACCATAAAACACAATGGGTGAAATATGACGAATTCGGAGGCGTTTTCCGGGCGTAGTGGAGGTTTTATACGCAAGGTGGATGCACAAATGGATCAGTATGACTATCAAAATAGACTGTTAAATATTTTAGTAAAAAAATTAGTGGACAAAAGTTCAGTTAAATGGCGTTTTTTGGTCGACAATGACCCAAAATATGTTAAAAGTACAGAGAGGAGCTTCTTGGAAGCGGGCGAGATTGACATGTTTGCAGCGCCCAGAATAATTTCTAGATCCCAATCCAATAGGGAACATATTAAACGAAATGGTGCAACAAATAAAACACAAATTCCTAAGAATTTTGCCTATTTATGGGCTGAAAGTTAAAATTTATGTCATGAAATTTCTAGTGTGTACTGGTGAAGATTATGTCCAGGAGAAGAAATTATGTTATCAAAATGTGCAACTATTCTACAAAATATAAAATTTTAAGTGCAATTACATAAATTTATCCGGTTTCTTTGCTTTATTTTAAATTTTTTAATGATTTTTTTTATTTTGTGCTAAACTTATGTCCAGATTTTTTTGGGGGTAGATGTACTTTGGAAAGAAAAAAATCTATATGCAACAAAGTAGTGGAACAAAATGTAATGTGTCGTGATCCTCGAAGGACATGTGTTACGCATAAAAAAGAATTTGTTAAAAAAGTTAAGAACTATAGGAAATATTTGATTTTATATTTAACAGATACCAAATGTGCTAACCTCATGGCCGCATATATATATATAAAAATACAACTTTCCCCTTTAGTTTTGATGATAAACGCTATGTTTATGTCTTCAGGATTTTGCTTTCATCTTTTTTTTGCCTGTTTAACATGGCCAAAGATGTATTACCTTTCCACGCCTTTCCGCAGCTGTAAAATTATTAAAACTTATAAGAAAATATCTCAAAATAGATTATAAGACATAATATATATTAAACATTACCTTTATTGTCCGATTTTTCCGCATTAATGAATCTTTAAATGTAATTCGTTTTTTTTTTTAATTATAAATTCTTTGTATTTTATTTATTTTTGTATACGTCAACTATTATTACCAATTTATTGGTTGTGAACATCGAATTTGGTCCCTTTAACCGTTATTCAATTTTAAATAATTTTGTCAATTGATAATTGGTTGCAGTGCACAATATTTTTTACTTTCTACCATTTTTCGGTTGCAGCGACTAATATCTGATGTTCTTACGTTTTAATCCTATATAAAAGTCTGTTCCATTTACTGAATTCACAAATTAATTTAATAACCGATACAATTCAGTTCAAATTATTAATTTGGAAATTGTTAAAACCACCATTCGATTATAATTATGTTGTTTTAGTACTGAATATAGAAAAGCAGTTAATTTCACAGTCTTTCAATAACAGCGATAAAATTTTAATTAATATAACTAAATATTTATCATAGTAGCCGATTTCCAATCGATCCTTTTTCTGTGTGTAATGTTCTCATAAATACTTAAGGCATTGTTATTTCGATATCTAAGTGGCTGGTTATTTGAGATCTTAGCGGTCAGATGAAGTATTCGAATTCTACATGACAAACTTCGAAGTTAAAAGAAAGCAACGAATGTGAGCAGTTGAAGAAATATAAAACTCGATCTACTGATCTTATTATCAAATCATAAAATCCTCAGCAGAGACGGTCATTAAGCTCACATGATCTTGCTGGATCGTGGGATTTGATGTTTTGCTTCCTAACTGCGAAGGAATCGAATTAGAAATATTGAACTATTTGTCACCCTAAAAAGAATGACCTTGAATCATTCTTTTTAGTTCTTGCAAAAAAATCAATAAATTTCAAATCGTTCAATCATCATTTAATCTCTGGCAACCTCGATAAATAATTGCTTAACTCATAATACCAGTTTGTTGCTATAATAGTTGCAATAAACTAATTCTTTTTAATAAACAACTTGGAATACAAAAAAAAAACCTAAGTACAAGTTATATTACATTCTATAACATTTTAACAAAAAACCAAGAAGGAGAATGTTGTTTTCTATAATTATTAACATTCTTCCAACCATTGTCTAACTAATCCCGTCAAATTGATTTTTAACTCTAAAACATCTCTACTAAACATTAAACAACAGCTTCAGCAGCACATATACAGCAAAATGTGCTGTTGTTGTTGCTGTTCCCGCTATTATTATAGTAATGCTCGCTCTAAACTTGAGCGTGTCCAATAAAATTCCTCAAGATAACAAAGCCCTGCGTATCTATTAGGTCTCTGTTTTATTTTATAATTTTCAACTTTTTTTCTCTCCATCCTTGCCAAATAAAATGGCTAAAACGTGACGATATTTCAAAGTGTAGAAAAAAAAAGAAAGAAATGAAAAACATCAACAAAATGGTTGGTATTATACGAATAGTTTTGTTGAATATTGTTGAACATTAATGGATAATGTTGTTATTGTTGTGGTTATTGAGCGTTGTTTGTGAGGAGGCAGCATACATAGTGCCACAAAACGATCATTTGCACCATGATGACGATGAGAGATCAACAACAGGGATTAATAGTTAGTTTTTATACAAAATATTTTTGTGTTTTCCTTGTAGGATTATTTAAAAAGAGGTGTTATTTTAATATATAAATAACACTCCCTAGATCCTTGCCATCTATTTGACAAATGAATCATACGTAGATATTAAACGTTTTGGAGCATGGTGTCAGCATAGTTTTACTTTTTATTGCATATGCGATCTTCATTATACCCTTCACCTTCGTGAGAAGGGTATTTATACATAAGTTTGTCATTCCGTTTGTAATTTCCAAAATATAATTTTCCGACCCCATAAAGTATATATATTCTGAATCCTTATAGATAGCGGAGTCGATTAAGCCATGTCCGTCTGTCTGTCTGTCTGTTGAAATCAGTTTTCTGAAGACCCCATATATCTTCTGGATCCAAATCTTCAATAATTCTATCAGACATGCTTTCGAGAAGTTTCTTATTTAAAATCAGCAAAATCCGTTCATAAACAACGGAGATATAAGCAAAAATCCGATACAACCTCTGAAAATTTCATAAAAAATAAACAACAACAACACTGCTCATTTATTGCCTTTGTATTTTGTTTTTGTTTTTTTGAGTATTTCGTTTCGTATGTTTGGATGGCTGTGTGTTTCATTGCCTTGTGTATATTGTTATTGTTTCTTGCTACATTCAATTACGTATGTTTGGATGGCTGTGTGTTTCATTGCCTTGTGTATGTTGTTTTTGTTTTCTTAGTGTATTGAATTTCGTATGTTTGGATGTCTGTTGGTTTTACTGCCTTGTGTATTTTGTTTTTTGTGTGTTTATTTCGTTTAGCGTTGTTGTTGTTCATTATGTTTTGCTATTGCTATAATAATGATATAGTCGGGAAAATAAATTTTTAAATACACTATGGTGAATGGTATATAAGATTCGGCACAGCCGAATATAGCACTCTTACTTGTTTTTAATTGAATTCCTTTTAAACTTCCTCAAAACATTATTTGTCGAGAAACCCTTTTATCCCTCCCAATATGAAAATAAAGGCATTACAGCGAATTCAGTGGTTAGCTGATGGACTGAGTTCAATCAAAAAATGGCAATTGAAGGCAACATTGTTGCTGTAACTGCTCATTGTGTTGTTTTTTTCTACACAACCACATTATGCCGGTTGTAAGAGTACAAATATTCGAGAAGCCTTACAGAAAGAAAACTACGACCTCAGAAATATCTGTTAGCAGCAATAGCATCATCATCATCACATGATTAACCAAACCTATTGAATATTTCAGGAAATATACAAACCAATGAATATTTCAATAATTTTCAATAGTTATTTCTTCCTTTTAGATTTTGCAAATTATACACTCACAAGTACACCGAAAGAAATACATATCTAAAGGTTCTTCTCAAAGTGTTTGTGTTCAATTCCAACGATCCTAACTTAATTACTCAATTTCACTGGCTCTTCATTATATCAACAATTAGGACTTAAAGTTAAACAGATTGCTAGAAATAAAGTGTTTATCATATTCTTTCTTTAAGTGTTTAACTTCAATTTCACCAAGTTATTTAGAGAATTTGTTAAGAATAGAAGAATGCAGCAGGATTTAATGCCACAAGGCTGGTTGACTGGGTCGGCAGCATTATTGTTAAGCATAAAACTATATTTCCAAAGAAGTGTTCAATAAAGTGAAGAAAAAAAAACAATTCATACACAAACCTACAAACAACCTAGAACTTCTTGTTTGATGAAATGCCAGCAAAAAACAAAAAGAAGTGAACATAAAAGTTAGTAAGAAATCGTGTGGCCACTATTATAATGTTGTTATATTGACAGCCTCCTGGTTGACTGACTGACTTCGTAGGCTTTAATGCAATTCATGACCTGTTTGTTGTTGTTGTTTTTGTTGTCAGTACGTGAGTTTTTGGGTTGTTTTTGTGATAATATTAGTTGATTATCTTCTTGACTGACATAAAGTTTGACTAAAAGACTAAGTCGTCGTCTTCGTAGTCGTTGATGTTGTCATCTAAGGACATTGATTTACCCTTAGGGAAATGTCAATAGCAGTTTTAGATGCTATATACTAAACAATAACAACAACACACAGAACAAGGCAAAACAAAAACAATTTCAACAATGATGATTTCCTAACATGCCAAAGTGAGTTTTACTTTATCTACCTTTTGCACACTTTGCAGGGAAGTGCAAGAGATTTAAAAGAATAAGAACTTCAATTATTTTATTTATTATGGAAAATAAGAATTTTGTGAGTTGTGACCTATTTTGTGAGTCTATAGTCTAGTCTAGTCTATAGTCTAGTCTATAGTCTAGTCTATAGTCTAGTCTATAGTCTAGTCTATAGTCTGGTCTATAGTCTAGTCTATAGTCTAGTCTAGTCTAGTCTATAGTCTAGTCTATAGTCTAGTCTATATAGTCTAGTCTATAGTCTAGTCTATAGTCTAGTCTATAGTCTAGTCTATAGTCTAGTCTATAGTCTAGTCTATAGTCTAGTCTATAGTCTAGTCTATAGTCTAGTCTATAGTCTAGTCTATAGTCTAGTCTATAGTCTAGTCTATAGTCTAGTCTATAGTCCAGTCTATAGTCTAGTCTATAGTCTAGTCTATAGTCTAGTCTATAGTCTAGTCTATAGTCTAGTCTATAGTCTAGTCCATAGTCTAGTCTATAGTCTAGTCTATAGTCTAGTCTATAGTCTAGTCTATAGTCTAGTCTATAGTCTAGTCTATAGTCTAGTCTATAGTCTAGTCTATAGTCTAGTCTATAGTCTAGTCTACAGTCTAGTCTATAGTCTAGTCTATAGTCTAGTCTATAGTCTAGTCTATAGTCTAGTCTATAGTCTAGTCTATAGTCTAGTCTATAGTCTAGTCTATAGTCTAGTCTATAGTCTAGTCTATAGTCTATTCTATAGTCTAGTCTATAGTCTAGTCTATAGTCTAGTCTATAGTCTAGTCTATAGTCTAGTCTATAGTCTAGTCTATAGTCTAGGTCTATATAGTCTATAGTCTAGTCTATAGTCTAGTCTATAGTCTAGTCTATAGTCTAGGCTATAGTCTAGTCTATAGTCTAGTCTATAGTCCTAGTCTATAGTCTAGTCTATAGTCTAGTCTATAGTCTAGTCTATAGTCTAGTCTATAGTCTAGTCTATACTCTAGTCTATAGTCTAGTCTATAGTCTAGTCTATAGTCTAGTCTATAGTCCTAGTCTATAGTCTAGTCTATAGTCTAGTCTATAGTCTAGTCTATAGTCTAGTCTATAGTCTAGTCTATAGTCTAGTCTATAGTCTAGTCTATAGTCTAGTCTATAGTCTAGTCTATAGTCTAGTCTATAGTCTAGTCTAGTAGTCTATAGTCTAGTCTATAGTCTAGTCTATAGTCTAGTCTATAGTCTAGTCTATAGTCTAGTCTATAGTCTAGTCTATAGTCTAGTCTATAGTCTAGTCTAGTCTAGTCTATAGTCTAGTCTATAGTCTAGTCTATAGTCTAGTCTATAGTCTAGTCTATAGTCTAGTCTATAGTCTAGTCTATAGTCTAGTCTATAGTCTAGTCTATAGTCTAGTCTATAGTCTAGTCTATAGTCTAGTCTATAGTCTAGTCTATAGTCTAGTCTATAGTCTAGTCTATAGTCTAGTCTATAGTCTAGTCTATAGTCTAGTCTATAGTCTAGTCTATAGTCTAGTCTATAGTCTAGTCTATAGTCTAGTCTATAGTCTAGTCTATAGTCTAGTCTATAGTCTAGTCTATAGTCTAGTCTATAGTCTAGTCTATAGTCTAGTCTATAGTCTAGTCTATAGTCTAGTCTATAGTCTAGTCTATAGTCTAGTCTATAGTCTAGTCTATAGTCTAGTCTATAGTCTAGTCTATAGTCTAGTCTATAGTCTAGTCTATAGTCTAGTCTATAGTCTAGTCTATAGTCTAGTCTATAGTCTAGTCTATAGTCTAGTCTATAGTCTAGTCTATAGTCTAGTCTATAGTCTAGTCTATAGTCTAGTCTATAGTCTAGTCTATAGTCTAGTCTATAGTCTAGTCTATAGTCTAGTCTATAGTCTAGTCTATAGTCTAGTCTATAGTCTAGTCTATAGTCTAGTCTATAGTCTAGTCTATAGTCTAGTCTATAGTCTAGTCTATAGTCTAGTCTATAGTCTAGTCTATAGTCTAGTCTATAGTCTAGTCTATAGTCTAGTCTATAGTCTAGTCTATAGTCTAGTCTATAGTCTAGTCTATAGTCTAGTCTATAGTCTAGTCTATAGTCTAGTCTATAGTCTAGTCTATAGTCTAGTCTATAGTCTAGTCTATAGTCTAGTCTATAGTCTAGTCTATAGTCTAGTCTATAGTCTAGTCTATAGTCTAGTCTATAGTCTAGTCTATAGTCTAGTCTATAGTCTAGTCTATAGTCTAGTCTATAGTCTAGTCTATAGTCTAGTCTATAGTCTAGTCTATAGTCTAGTCTATAGTCTAGTCTATAGTCTAGTCTATAGTCTAGTCTATAGTCTAGTCTATAGTCTAGTCTATAGTCTAGTCTATAGTCTAGTCTATAGTCTAGTCTATAGTCTAGTCTATAGTCTAGTCTATAGTCTAGTCTATAGTCTAGTCTATAGTCTAGTCTATAGTCTAGTCTATAGTCTAGTCTATAGTCTAGTCTATAGTCTAGTCTATAGTCTAGTCTATAGTCTAGTCTATAGTCTAGTCTATAGTCTAGTCTATAGTCTAGTCTATAGTCTAGTCTATAGTCTAGTCTATAGTCTAGTCTATAGTCTAGTCTATAGTCTAGTCTATAGTCTAGTCTATAGTCTAGTCTATAGTCTAGTCTATAGTCTAGTCTATAGTCTAGTCTATAGTCTAGTCTATAGTCTAGTCTATAGTCTAGTCTATAGTCTAGTCTATAGTCTAGTCTATAGTCTAGTCTATAGTCTAGTCTATAGTCTAGTCTATAGTCTAGTCTATAGTCTAGTCTATAGTCTAGTCTATAGTCTAGTCTATAGTCTAGTCTATAGTCTAGTCTATAGTCTAGTCTATAGTCTAGTCTATAGTCTAGTCTATAGTCTAGTCTATAGTCTAGTCTATAGTCTAGTCTATAGTCTAGTCTATAGTCTAGTCTATAGTCTAGTCTATAGTCTAGTCTATAGTCTAGTATATAGTCTAGTCTATAGTCTGTGTGATCACGATCAATGAGAGGAATTGATTCCGATAAAGAAATGAAAATTCTCTTAAAAATATTACTAACAAATGATTACATTCTTTTAAATCTCTAAAGGCCCAACATAGTTTGAAACATTAAGCCCTTGTTTTCTCTCTTATTACTCAAAATAATGTTATGTTGCATGTTGAGGGTTTTGTTTTGGCAATACACTAATCTAGGTAAATTTGTATTAAAGTTTGGGTATGTGTGTGCGTTTTGGGTTGTAGTAAGTGACTCAGTGTGTATAAACATGCAACATAACGAAAGAAAAAATCCAAACAAAGTTAAAAATCTTTTTGGTATTTTAATCGAATTTTCGTGATGTTGTAGAAAAATCAAAAAATTTTTTTCAAATACTTACTTTTTTACCAACATATACAACCGAGCAAACATTGAATCCATCCATACATAAATAATAGTTTGAGTACTTACATGCCACAAAAATGCACACATACACACTCATACCATTGATACCTAACTATGTTGTGCGAATGTATAAAACTTCCTCTTTCATTTACGCTTACATCCGAACGTAAAGGCTATGAATATTCAATGCAAAACAGAAAACTTTGAAAAAAAGGAAATCCAAAAAAGAAGGGATCGAATGAACGTCTGAAGGAATAGTCGGAGCAATATCGATCATATAGTAACCCTACATGTATGTATTTAATACAACAAAGATCATGGGATATCAGACTATGCAATTGGTTCAGTTATATCCGATAATTAAGAGAAGTAATATTCGGAATTTGGAATTTTGGTCTATGTTGGGAAGAATATTAGTTTATTCATGCTTGGATTTACTCCAAGGCTGCTGTCTGTGGCCTAGTCATTGAGTAACATCACAGAATTACCGGTGTTTGGCAGATATTTAGCGAATTTCGGATAAGTTGTGAAAAGTGTCGAAATTTTTCACATACATATGTATATATAGTGTAGGGTATAAAAAGATAAAGAAAGTGATTTGTTTAGTTATGCACTTCAATTAAAGTCCCATATAGTATCTCATCAAACGATACTCCACCAGCTCCACTATCACAACAGCAACAACATACCATGTCATCACCAATCATATTTGAATGACACTGACTTGTCGTCCGTCCACGCTGGCTTTGTAACATTTTCCTCTGAAACCTTTGCATGAGTATGTTGTGTATCCTCGTTCAGCTTTGAGCAGCCATATGACTTGCCTTAACTAGTTTCCATTATTATTATTATGGTTCTCTGCTTACAGCATATTGGCTGACTGAGTAAGTGACTGACTGACTGAATGTTGTGAATGTTGCATGCTGATCATGTTATTGATGATGATCAAGATGTTGAAGATGGTCATGCTCATGCATCATCGAGTTGATTATCATTTCAGTTGGATGGTTGGATACACATGTGGGTTTGGTAGTAGTTTTTGTTGTTGTTGCTGTTGTCGTTTATAAGGCAAGAAAAGTGTTAAACGAGATTTTTTTTCTGTTGTAGTTGGATGTCTTCTCATTTTTATCGTTTAATCATTAAATGCATGAAAAATCATTAAATTGGCACGTGATAAACACTAATGGGTGACAAATTTACCAAAAGACATGATGATGTTGATGAAAATATTAAACATTTAATTGAGAGATGTGATGAAAATTTTAATTAAATTGATTTGTGTTTGTATGTTTTGGTTATTTCTTTAAATTTGTTCACATCAATAGGTTTTTGCATTTAAAGGCTGGTATTCCTAAGACTTTTTAATTGTTCACTAGTTTACTTTTATATTTGTTTATTAGGATTCCTTCTTTTTTGCTTGCAGCTGCAATAAAGACATCAAATTGTTTGTTTCTGTTCAACTTACAAACAAATCATGTTTTCCTCATTTAGTCCTTGGGTGAAAGAAATATTTCCATAAATGATTAGCGCAATTCCTTTGAACACTTTTTTGTTGTTATTGTTTGTTTTTCTATGTTCTCGTTGATTTGTATATGGAAGTTTAATAGAAAATATTGGACACAAATACTTCCTTTACCAACTACGATGTTCTTTTTACGGTTCTATCAACTGGAAATAATTGTCATTATTATTAAACATGTGTGAATAGTGGGGGATATACACATATGCATATGTACATACACATGTTTATATTTGTGTCATTACAAAGTATAATAAAATCCATAGTAATGAGATCAATAGTTGACAATTGAACTTGATGCGTTGACAGGTAATAACATATGTATGTATGCGTTCTTTATGCGTTATCTTTAGGGAAAATATTCGAGAACATTTCAGGACAGCCCTTCCCATATAAAAACTGAGTAAAACCGGAGCAAATCACTCGTTTTTTATGTCAGAACTACACCGAAAATAATCGACACCTCAGAGAACATTTTACGTCTAATAACTTTTTCAGCTTGTTCAATCCTCAACTTGGGGATTAGTGACAGCTACTAAAGATCTAGGACAGACCTAGTGTATAGTAGATAAAAACGTCCGACGAGAAAAAGAAAAAGAGAAATGTTTAGGGAACAATTATTCTCGCCGCATCAGAAATATTCCGAGGATCTAGTTTCTTGGGTCAGAATTAGACCGAAAATAATCAGACTTGCCATATAGTGGATAATACGTAGTCATCGTATATGAAACCTGAGTCGCAAATTTCTTGAAACCATCACACAGCATAACGTAGATCGTTGTTAACCTGATGATGCGTCATCATGGATAGTTTTTGTAGAAGATACTGTTAGGGTGCTAATAGAAGAACTTGAACTTGAACGGAACGCTAGAGCTAAGAAGCTTTCTTAAATACAATTCAACACAATCTCAAAGTTCCTTTTGCTTGATATTTAAAGCTTTCGAAAGTGCAACTTAGAGCGGGGGTCTAAATTATTGAACAGGAACGCTTATGAATCATGAGAGAATATAAAGAATTCGTAATTAGAATCGATTAAGAATTCTTCGGGGTACATAGTCTCTACTATTTTTAATTCAAAATGCAAACAATTGCGATCAGATTAATATGCACTCTCCGAATGTCTTTCTAGAGTTCAGAATTTCTTCGAATTTAATCTGAATGACACAATAGATGTTCAAGATACCTGAGGATCGTGCAACAAGGAGTGATTTACTTACGTTCCTAGAGAAGGCAGATTTTGATCTTGAGATTATCATTGGTTCGGAATTCCTTCGACTGTAGGGTCTATCATTAGGTCTGCTTAAATATTAGTTTAATTTCACTGAATTTGCCTTAGAGAAATGCAGTAAAATATCCAAAGTACTTGAGGATCGAGCAAATTACTCTGAACACTTTCTGATGTTCACAGAGAATTAAGTTATTTTACAAGGAAAAAGTTAAAGACCTTGTGATCCGAATTCCTTTAGAATTTCTTCAAATCAGAATACGGTATTAATTCTGGATATAGAGAAACACCATGAGATGTTAAAGCTACTTGATGCAGACTTATCTGTAATGCAGGGATTAATGGAAAACAAAGTTATTTAAAGTTTGAGGAGTTCGGTCACAATATTAAGAGCTCTTATCTCATTTCTTACGAAGGCAAAATAAGCTGTTGGGCATAAACTTCAATAGAGCGGTCTAAACTCTGTTAAGTTGAGCCCAAATGGCTTAATTTCTACAACGAGAATTCGGAACCGATAAAGTACTTATGTTCCTATTGATCTACATATCCCTAGACAGAGAGAAATATCAGAAAGATGGGCAACCGTAACGAATGTGGTAAAAAATATCGAATCGTTGGTTGGTTAACGTGGTAGTTCACAGCACGCGAACTCTCAAATAGAGTCGAAGAGACTCCTTTTTGACCGAAAATCTGAGGATATCATTAAGCTTAGACCCAGATATCTCACCAAGGTTAGATATTTACGGCCAGAGAAGATGGAATATCGTTTCTTATTTTTCCCTGTCTTTGCAACTGCGACAGTGATCGTTGAAAGGGAGCCCAAGCCGACTTGCATGTCTGCTCGATATGTCCCGCCTACTTCGATTTAAAAGATGTCTTGTGCGGAGGACCACAATAACTAGGCCCCTTTACATGTGTCTAGGTTATTCCTACCACCTATTTTCAGCCTGAATCTGAATCTGAGGATACTGCTCTTGATGAAACCTAACGGAGTTGCTACTGAAACGGCGTTGGTAATATCAAAGGCAGATCCTGCTCTGGCAAGCTCATCTGCCTGTTCACTACCATAGTAGTCCCTATGCACAGGGACCCAAACAAGGCTAATGTCAGACAGGCGATCCAGACTTGACAGATCCTTCTTGCATTGTCTAACTAATAGGGAAGTGGTAGTATAAGAGTTTAGTGAGAGAAGTGCGGCTTGACTATCGATAAAGATTCCTATATTGCCACGAATATTTAGGTCATGTAGTACCCTACAGAAGACACCAGAACAGCCGAATCGTTACTGTAGAAATATATAGAGAGGTTCTCAGTCGAAGTAGCTCCAATCACATTTAACAATCTATATGGTTTACGATTAGGAAGCACTCTTCACATGCATCAACAATTAATAATTCACTAAAAGCCTTCGCTAGTAATATTCATATTTTAAAGGGAATTATTTTCGTAAACATTTCACTTAATTTAACATATTCGTTCTCGTACTCATAACCCTGAGCAATAAAATTCCAACATGACAGGATCTGTTCACTGTTTTATATTTTTTTTTGTTTGTAGTATCACAAAACATTACATAACCATTTGTAATATTTTGTTGTTGTTGTTGTTGTTGGTATTTTTGATGTTTAAAGCTTTAAGCGTTAAAGTAAATCAAAAAATGCTTAAGCAATTTTTATGAATGTTGCAAGCAACATACATAATTGTACATCACAGATTTAAACGACCCTTAACACAACCTTTGGCAGAAATACAACATTCCACATGTGTGTGGTGGTAGTTAGTATCTATGTGTATAAGCTTTATATGAATATTTTTTTTTTGTGGCATCATAAATGTAGCATGATGATAATTTATATGTAATAACTCAACGGAATATCAGTTGTTACCCACTAAATTGTCTTGGTATAAATTACAATGTTGTAATGTTTAAATATCTAGATTCAACCATATTTTTGTTGGTATTTGTTTTACGAAAAAAACAAGGAATAAAACATACATATACAAATACACAATACAAAAGTATAAGAATAAATAAAGGGAATTGGGGTAAGACTCTTGGGAGCTTTTGTAATGTGAATTATTATTTCTGCACTTTTTAGTATATTTTATTTGGTTTTTTTGTTGCTGTTGTTGTCTTTGGTCCTCCATTTTATTTAAGTTCCTTTTTTTTAATAACTTATGTGTTTGTGTGGGTTGGTTTGAAACAATGAATAAAATTTTAATATTTGCAAGGATGTTGTATAAAAGCACACACAACAACAAAAAATATAAATAAACAACAAAAAAATCCCACTAACAACAGAAAGAAAATGAAAAGAAGTAAAACTTAAAGGAGTAGAATGGGAGATCGACTAAAAACAATAAAGGAAATCAAGGGATTTTTAACAACTGTTGCAGAAGAAGAATGCAAAAAAAAAAAAAATGTGAAAAAATGTAAAAAAATAACAAAAAGTAAAAATACAAATTACATAAGAACCATTGTAAAAGGACAAGCATTGAAATTCATTCATACGTACCAATCTACACTACAGCATCCTTACGACTAAGCACAAGTAAGTAGTATTATAAGTGAGTGAATGTGTAACAGAAAATAGTTCTTACATATAATTTTCTGTCATATGTATGTTGTTCGAAGGAGTTTCCTATAAATTTTGATGTAAAATCAGAAGGATAATGAAGGATGATGATATAAATATGATTTTGTTCAGCTGTACTTTTAGGAGGTGTGGTTGTATGGGGGCTAGGTGAAATATTGGACCGATTTAAACCATTTTATTCTTTGTTCATGGGCCCAGAGAAGAGTATACGCCAAATTTTATCAAATTATGTTGAACATTTCGACCTGTAGCATGCACACAAGGTTTACATGGACACTGAAAGTAATTCTGAGCCTATTGGTATACTTTTCACTTTTCTGTTCCTAAGATATTTCGGGTCAAAAGTTATCACAAACTAAAACCTTTTACAATTTAAAAAAAAAAGTTTCCCAAACATTAACTTTCGGTATAATAATCGATCAAAAAACTGTACTTTAAATCTCGAGCCCATTTAGTTTATGTCACTCTTTATACTTGGAGAAGTAGTAATGCCAAAAATATTACCCGTTGTTACACATACATATGTAAAATCTAACCCAAAAGACAATTTGTTTCATTTTTTTATTATGACTACTAAATTTGAATTTAAACAATTCATTTACATATCATCTTTAAAACTCCTTAGGGAGTATTTGTACCAGTTGAATTTCACGATTAATTCTGTGATTTCTGTAAAGATACTTAAATCGTTCACAGGTGACATTATAGTAGGGATTTGATCACATATATTATGCATACTTTGAAACCGATTTCTTCCGATCGGGATGACAATTGCACCAACTTTAGTTCTATTGAATAGTAGTTTAGACTATCCAACAAGATCGGTCAAGAACACTCTGAGTTCTAGTGGGTCAATATTTGAAATTTTTGCAAAATATGTTCGCTTTATCAAAATAAATACCATAAATGTTATCAAAATAAAAGTTGGATCACTTGACATTGAATCTGTTGATCATAATGAACTCATACCATAACTACTCTTCACTTTCATTTCAACGGATTTTCACCTATATATCACAGTGCAACATGAAAAAAAAATAACCATATGCGGACACCACTATATGATAAAAGACCAAAAATAAGAAGACCCGTGTCTTCTAGTTTTGCCCAAAGTCATGCACTTTTAAGTTATAGGCCCCCAAAGATTTGGGCCCTCGGTATTATTTTTTAAAAAAGTGATCATTTTCCTTGCTAATATCTTGCAAACCGTTCGGAATTTATTTCCTACCAAAACTCGATTTTTCAGTCCATTTTCTGGCTAAACCAAAGGCCCCAGGGCAAAAAGGATTGAAATCTGTGATCACTTTTATTTCTCACCAAAAATCGATTTTTAAGTGAAAACATAAAAGTCCATTTTCTGGCTAAACTAGAGGCCCCAGCGCAAAAAGCATTGAAATCTGTGATCACTTTTATTTCTCACCAAGAATCGAGGCACCAGGGCAAAAAGCATTAAAATCTGTGATCACTTTTATTTCTCACCAAAAATCGATTTTTAAGTGAAGACATAAAAGTCCATTTTCTGGCTAAACTAGAGGAACCACGGCAAAAAGCTTTAAAATCTGTGATCACTTTTATTTCTCACCAAAAATCGATTTTTGAGTGAAAACATAAAAGTCCATTTTCTGGCTAAAATAGAGGCACCAGGGCAAAACATATTGGAATCTGCGATCACTTTTATTTCTCACCAAAAATCGCTTTTTGATTGGAAACATAAAAGTCCATTTTCTGGCTAAACTAGGGGCCCCAGGACAAAAAGCTTTAAAATCTGTGATTACTTTTATTTTCTACCAAAAATCGATATTTCAATGAAAACATTTAGTTCCATTTTCTGGCTAAACTAGATGCACCAGGGCAAAACGCATTGAAATCTGTGATCACTCTTATTTTTCACAAAAAATAGTTTTCTGGCTAAACTAGATGATTTTTGAACGGTTTGCTACTTATAGACCTGTACAAGGAAAAAATTAAAAAACAATTACTTTTTGCGATTCTGAATATGAATATAACGTTTTTTTCATATGTTCACATTTTTGTTCTTTGTGATAAGAGCAACAACATTCCCTTAGAGAGTAAATCAAAATTCCGAACGGTTTGCAAGGTATGAGCCTGAGAAAATGATCTTTTTTTTTAAAATGTCACTGAGGCCACAAATCTTTGGGGCCTATAAGTAAAAAAGTGCATGACTTTGGGCAAAACTGGAAGACACGGGTCTTCTTATTTTTGGTCTTTTATCATATAGTGGTGTACGTATATGGTTATTCATCCATGACTTAAAAAATTACACACAGTGTATGTGAAGACTAATAGATCTGTGGAAAGTACATTTTATAGGGGCAACTAGAAATCTTAAATTTGCAAATTTTTTCTTTTAATATATTTTTTTCTAAAATCGAAATTTGAAATTATATAGTAGAAAAATAAGCTATTTTCGAGTTCTTTTTAATTCTTATATTATTAAGCCCACATTAGTTTTCTTGCACCTATTCTTTCTATTTTGGAAAATTCAGTTGTTTACTGGGTTATTTGTATTTTGTACCCAACAGTTCGACAATAAGCCAATGCATCCGTAAAAGTAATTTCCACTAATGTCTAACCGCCTTCTTGAACCTTATTCGTAACTCCTTATAGGGTCAATTATTATCAACGTTTTCTTTGTACTGCAGAGCGAAGACAACTGCCACACTTCTACGCAAAGAAATATTCACTTTACCAACTCCAAGTAATCTAGAGAGTAGACATTTTTATTTCGGAAAGCAGTTATTAGATATGCAATAATTAATCTAATGCAGAGTCATCGAAATACTGTGTAATTATTATCTAAAAAGATTAAATCTTGCCAGGAAAACTTTAAAAAACTAGTCGCCTAGCTAGTTCTGTAGCTAGTGGTAAACCGAAACTGTAGGGACTTACAAATATACGTAATGTACAAAAATACATACATACATATTATGTATGTATACATGTTCTTTTGCATATGAATCATGATGACATCTTTTTTATACATCATGTGGTTATGTAATAAACTAGTTACTTTTACTTTCATTTGTATCCTTTAAAGTAGTGTATGATGTTATTTTATTAGCTGACATTATCTCTTAGCTTGAGATGGCTTCTTCTAAATGTTTGCTTCTACTTTAAATTCAGGTTCAAATGGATTAAAGCACAAAGTTTGTCATTTCATAACAGTGGCTTTCCTATTTTTACTCGAGATTTTTATTACTATAAATTTTTATTTGAAAGATGGTAATGTTTCAAGACCTCTCTAAATTATTGCCATCCTATTGTTTAAACGTATTCGAACATGTTTTAAGTCAAATAAAAAAATATGAAGAAAATTTTCCTTATAACAAACAACTCTTAACAACATTTTGCTTCGGGGCCCTTTGTTACTTTAGTCATGATTTTGGTTTAAGACTCACTTTAAATTTAATATTTAAAATTAATTTTGAGTACAATACAACAAATAAAATAAATACATAAAATACACTACAAAAGTACTTGTATTACATACGATAATATATAGAAGTAATATGTACATATATACATATGTATACATATGTATATGCATTTATGTACATGTAACGGAAATATGCAAGTATGAATGTAGACTTTAATATTAAAACAAAGGAATCGATGTCAAAGACAACCATCCATCTATCCAACATTTTCGTTTTCGTTAGGCTGTGTGACTTGGCTGTGGTGGAGGTTGCTTTAATTCCTCTGTGAGGTGGGAACTCCTTCCACTAAGCCCCCATAAATTGATAAAGAAAAGCTTCTTGAGTTTTGAGAAGAAGGGTACTTTTTGTTTTATGATTGCAAAAAATCTTTGATGTTATTTGTGATAAATAATATTTCATATTGTTTTTTTCTCTACACCATTTTGTAAATGATATAGAAATTTGTAAAATAGGAAATTTTGAAAAAAATTTAAAAAAGTTCCATTTGAACTTCCATACTTTCGGGAATTAAGGGAAATTGGGAATTAAGTAATAATAATTCCACAGGTTGTTGGTAGTGTTCTATTCTATTGGTAACTAACTAACTAACTACTAACTAACTAACTAACTAACTAACTAACTAACTAACTAACTACTAACTAACTAACTAACTAACTAACTAACTAACTAACTAACTACTAACTAACTAACTAACTAACTAACTAACTAACTAACTAACTAACTAACTACTAACTAACTAACTAACTAACTAACTAACTAACTAACTAACTAACTAACTAACTAACTAACTAACTAACTAACTAACTAACTAACTAACTAACTAACTAACTAACTAACTAACTAACTAACTAACTAACTAACTAACTAACTACTAACTAACTAACTAACTAACTAACTAACTAACTAACTAACTAACTAACTAACTAACTAACTAACTAACTAACTAACTAACTAACTAACTAACTAACTAACTACTAACTAACTAACTAACTAACTAACTAACTAACTAACTAACTAACTAACTAACTAACTAACTAACTAACTAACTAACTAACTACTAACTAACTAACTAACTAACTAACTAACTAACTAACTAACTAACTAACTAACTAACTAACTAACTAACTAACTAACTAACTAACTAACTAACTAACTACTAACTAACTAACTAACTAACTAACTAACTAACTACTAACTAACTAACTAACTAACTAACTAACTAACTAACTAACTAACTAACTAACTAACTAACTACTAACTAACTAACTAACTAACTAACTACCTAACTAACTAACTAACTAACTAACTAACTAACTAACTAACTAACTAACTAACTAACTAACTAACTAACTAACTAACTAACTAACTAACTAACTACTAACTAACTAACTAACTAACTAACTAACTACTAACTACTAACTAACTAACTACTAACTAACTAACTAACTAACTAACTAACTAACTAACGAACTAACATAACTAACTAACTAACTAACTAACTAACTAACTAACTAAACTAACTAACTAACTAACTAACTAACTAACTAACTAACTAATACTAACTACTAACTAACTAACTAACTAACTAACTACTAACTAACTAACTAACTAACTAACTAACTAACTAACTACTAACTAACTAACTAACTAACTAACTAACTAACTACTAACTACTAACTAACTAACTAACTAACTAACTAACTAACTAACTAACTAACTA
The DNA here is from genome assembly GCF_015586225.1 of Lucilia sericata. Taxonomy (NCBI): domain Eukaryota; kingdom Metazoa; phylum Arthropoda; class Insecta; order Diptera; family Calliphoridae; genus Lucilia; species Lucilia sericata. Next base: position 182,083 of record NW_023994280.1, read on the forward strand.
ACTAACTAACTAACTAACTAACTAACTAACTACTAACTAACTAACTAACTTAACTAACTACTAACTAACTAACTAACTAACTAACTAACTAACTAACTAACTAACTAACTACTAACTAACTAACTAACTAACTAACTAACTAACTAACTAACTACTAACTAACTAACTAACTAACTAACTAACTAACTAACTAACTAACTAACTAAACTAACTAACTAACTAACTAACTAACTAACTAACTAACTACTAACTACCTAACTACTAACTAACTAACTAACTAACTAACTAACTAACTAACTAACTAACTACTAACTAACTAACTAACTAACTAACTAACTAACTAACTAACTAACTAAATACAATATTTATATTTTTTACTTAATTTAGAAGTTTTCTAATTTAATTTAAGAACATCCCAGTGGAAATGGTGTAGTTGTTTGCTTTGTAGAAATTTTCACTCGTTTATTTGAGTTTTTTTGTTTGTTTGTCTTGTTGGTTATTGCTTTTCAATCTCTTTTGGAATAAATGGTAAATGATGAGAAAATTTAATTGCAGTTATATGTAAACATATTAAAGTGCTATTTAAATTTTTTTTAGAAAACTTTACAAATCTCTAATTTAAATTGAGAAATTATTTTTCTTAAGAAAATACTTTCGGAAGTTTTTGTTCTACAAATGTAAAGAGGACAGAAGCTGGACAGCTACAAGTGCTGCATTTAAAGGTCTTTGCTATATTTATAGTCTAATATGTATAAAGTTTTATAAAATCATGTTTTATAACACTAATATGTATATGTAAATGTTAATGACCTGCCTAAAGAGCCGAAATCTTGCCATAAAAAAATTTAAAAAAAAATTTTAAAGAGAATAATTTAAAGCCTTTTTCTTATGTTTCAAAAAAAAAATATATATTTCATGACTTTCAAAAACAAAGCTCTTTGATATTCAAACTGTTTAAAATTTCTTTGTAATGACAATGACTTCGCCTCTATCTTTAGTTTATTACAGCAATGAACTTTTAATTTATGTACGAATACACATAAACTTTCTTAACTTACTAAGAAAATCTTCTTAATGCTTTTCTTTTGCGGAAGTGAAAACTTTTTTTTGCGAAATGACTACTGCTTCAAAAAGAAACTCTTTAAATTTTTGTACCAAGTTTGCCGAAAAAAGAAAAACAAATTAGAGAAAATATAATGAAACTGAAATATTTATATGCTCTGATATGCTACTGACAATATGAGAGTATAATAGTAATACATGTTCGGATACGTAGGCACGTACACATACATAGAAAGTTTTTTTTTTTTTTTTAAGGTGGCCACCCAAACAGGAAGTTTATCTAGAGTATTTAAATGTTTGTATTGCATCTAACTAACCAAACGTCAATTCATATATCCAAACATCTATCCATCTAACCAATCTTTCATATGTACATCCATCCATCCTTCCTTTCATAAACACGACCACACACATACATTAAACAAGTAAAGTAAAAACAAATATTAGTCCTATATGTATATATACAACATAACTGCTCACACGTACGATATACATATGTACATTAGGGAGCTTTCCAACTAATAGCAACAAGTACTAGTAAATGTACCTTTCACATCAAAATAGACCAAATCGATTAAAGGCCATGTGTTAGAGGCATTATTTTATGAAATTGGTCTCTCTGGGTTACCGTTAACTTTAGAAATCAAATCCATATGATGCCCGAAAGATGGGAAACTTTCATTTTTATAGGTTTATTAATAGCAAATCCTTAAAAGTACTATAAAAAGTACCAAAGCACCAAAATGTACTATTTTCTTTACTATTCTGTACCCTTTCTAATGGAACTATTTAGTTAAAGATATATCTACAGGTAAACAAAATTTTGGCCCAAATGATGAAGTATCAAAACTGCTTTTTTAAATTTTTGCTTCCCAATAATGGGGCCATCCTAAATTTCATAAATACATAGGTTAAGTGTATAACGGGGACTTCAAAATGTGGCTTCCGATAGGTTAGTGTTCTAGTCTGGTAGACCGGAGGTGGTGGATTCGATTCCCACCTGAGACACTGGTTAAGGAGCGCACAACAGGCCCGATAGAGGCCTAGGTGTATTTCTTCGGATTTGATGTATATACATCCTCCTTTCAAACTAACTAACTCAAAATTGTTTACTTTTACATTGTTATCAAATTCAAGTCTAAATTTCTTCTATTAAGACAAATTTCAGAAGGACAAAATCAATCTGCGACATTACCAAGAGCAGAGCATCACCAGTTCTTTTTCAATAAACACCTCTTTTTGCAAAACACTCTCGTCATAGCTATCATACTGCAAACTTTTTTTGATGAAAAGTTTTACCTACTAAACAATTTCATTTCATTTTTGTTGCTGTTGTTTTTTTTTTCTACACAACATTTTGCCCCTGATGCGTTCAAAAAATTGCAGTAGTTAGATGAAAACGTAAGTACGGGTAAGTAAGTAATGTTAAAATTGTTCATCCTACACATTTTTGCTGCAGGGTTGCAAAATTTTTCCCTTTAACAAATTGCAGCAGTAGCTACAAATCATCAACAGCAACTACATCTTCATCATCGGCAGCAGCATCACCTCTCTCTCTTCCTCTCTACTTGTACAATAATCAAATCTGGGGAAAAAAAGTTTTACTTTAAGTACTTGAAAACAATAGAGTTTGGAATTTTATAAAACTTTTCTGATGGTACGTTAAAGTGCTGCAGCAAAAAGATTTTTGTAGTTTTTTTCTTGTAATATCGGCTTGTCGGTTGGTTGTGGAATGTGTTAAAGATATTAAAGATAAGTTTATTCTTTCTTTCTTGGTTTATTTTTTTCCTGCTTTTTTCTTGTTGGTCCATAACTTTCCTTCTCTTTTTAAAGAAGTTAAATATCATTATTTAGCAATTAGGCAATTAAAATTTATTATTGTTATATCAGCAGAATAAATGGAATTATTTATGGGGATTGGCTTGCTGTTTCGTAACAATAAAGGGGGTAAGTTTTAGTCAAATATATAAATTTAAATATTTAAACTGGTAAATTGAATTGGTAAAATTAAAAGCAAAGCAAAATATTTTGAAAAGTTTCAAGGGGTTTAGTAACAGTATTTTTTTCAAGAAACATAAGCTTCTTAAAAATTAAAGTAATGTTAAGAAAAATTTGTTTTAATAATATAATTTAGTGGGCAAGGAATTATTGAAGTAATTTTGACAAGTGTGTATCTAATTTTCCGTAACATTGAGGAAATATAGATATCAAGGAAAAATAGAGAGTCCCAGGGAAACTTAAAGGGGACCTGACACAACGGAGTAGAAGATCACAACTGGCGTGGAATAACTTTGCTAAGCATAGTAGACAAGATCTTGACCCAATGCTGAGGAGACAACAAGCTGATTTTCGCCATAATATATCGAGCATTGACCATATTACCTCTCTGAGAATAATTGTGAATCAATCAGTTGACTTTGAGAAGGCATTCGACACGGTGTTATATGGAAAGCTCTTCAATGTAAGGGGTAACTGATACAGTTGATCAAAAGTCTTTACGCAGAGGCAAATTGCCGAATACTTCACGAAGGCTTGCTGTCGCATAAAATAATAAGGTTGGATATGGTCATGAGTAACGTAATTGCAGAAAATCTTGGTATTATTTAGGGCTTCCAGAAACAATTAGGAGACTATGAATATACAAACGATAAATATCTACTGTCGAATAGCTACTGAGGTATGTCCGAAAAGCCCAGAGGTACTTGGCTTGGATAGTTAGTTAGTTTGAATGGAGGATATATATAAAATCCGGCGAAATATATCGAGGCTGTTATCGGGCTTTTTGTGCGCTCCTTAACCAGTGAATAGGACAAAACACCACCGGTATACCAGACTAGAATACTTAACTACTGCAGGCCACATCCGGAGGCTTAAAAATCAACATCAGCAAAGTGAAAGTTTTGAGAATTCATATGGAGAACATTCTTGATAAATAATGAAATTCTGGAAGATGTAGATTTATTCCGCTGTCTTGGTTCTATTGCTACGACACTGGAGGTTCCAGCGTAGATTTTTTTTATAATCCGGAAATCATCAATAATTTTACGCCATGTCAAGATAAATGTTTTGAAATCTTATGTAAAATCAGTTTTGTTATATGGTTGCGAGTCTTGAAATGCGGAACAGCCATCCGTACAAACGTTATTTATAGATGCCTTTGGAAATGTTGCGAATTTGTTGGGCCCAAACATAATAAGACTACCAGAATATAGACTAGACTATAGACTGTAATATAGACTACGCTATAGACTAGACTATAGACTAGACTATAGACTAGACTATAGACTAGACTATAGACTAGACTATAGACTAGACTATAGACTAGACTATAGACTAGACTATAGACTAGAACTATAGACTAGACTATAGACTAGACTATAGACTAGACTATAGACTAGACATAGACGAGACTATAGACTAGACTATAGACTAGACTATAGACTAGACTAAGACTAGACTATAGACTAGACTATAGACTAGACTGATAGACTAGACTATAGACTAGACTATAGACTAGACTATAGACAGACTAGACTAGATAGACTAGACTATAGACTAGACTATAGACTAGACTATAGACTAGACTATAACTAGACTATAGACTAGACTATAGACTAGACTATAGACTAGACTATAGACTAGACTATAGACTAGACTATAGACTAGACTATAGACTAGACTATAGACTAGACTATAGACTAGACTATAGACTAGACTATAGACTAGACTATAGACTAGACTATAGACTAGACTATAGACTAGACTATAGACTAGACTATAGACTAGACTATAGACTAGACTATAGACTAGACTATAGACTAGACTATAGACTAGACTATAGACTAGACTATAGACTAGACTATAGACTAGACTATAGACTAGACTATAGACTAGACTATAGACTAGACTATAGACTAGACTATAGACTAGACTATAGACTAGACTATAGACTAGACTATAGACTAGACTATAGACTAGACTATAGACTAGACTATAGACTAGACTATAGACTAGACTATAGACTAGACTAGACTATAGACTAGACTAGACTATAGACTAGACTAGACTAGACTATAGACTAGACTAGACTATAGACTAGACTAGACTATAGACTAGACTATAGACTAGACTATAGACTAGACTATAGACTAGACTATAGACTAGACTATAGACTAGACTATAGACTAGACTATAGACTAGACTATAGACTAGACTATAGACTAGACTATACTAGACTATAGACTACTATAGACTAGACTATAGACTAGACTATAGACTAGACTATAGACTAGACTATAGACTAGACTATAGACTAGACTATAGACTAGACTATAGACTAGACTATAGACTAGACTATAGACTAGACTATAGACTAGACTATAGACTAGACTATAGACTAGACTATAGACTAGACTATAGACTAGACTATAGACTAGACTATAGACTAGACTATAGACTAGACTATAGACTAGACTATAGACTAGACTATAGACTAGACTATAGACTAGACTATAGACTAGACTATAGACTAGACTATAGACTAGACTATAGACTAGACTATAGACTAGACTATAGACTAGACTATAGACTAGACTATAGACTAGACTATAGACTAGACTATAGACTAGACTATAGACTAGACTATAGACTAGACTATAGACTAGACTATATACTAGACTATAGACTAGACTATAGACTAGACTATAGACTAGACTATAGACTAGACTATAGACTAGACTAGACTAGACTATAGACTAGACTATAGACTAGACTATAGACTAGACTATAGACTAGACTATAGACTAGACTATAGACTAGACTATAGACTAGACTATAGACTAGACTAGACTATAGACTAGACTATAGACTAGACTATAGACTAGACTATAGACTAGACTATAGACTAGACTATAGACTAGACTATAGACTAGACTATAGACTAGACTATAGACTAGACTATAGACTAGACTATAGACTAGACTATAGACTAGACTATAGACTAGACTATAGACTAGACTATAGACTAGACTATAGACTAGACTATAGACTAGACTATAGACTAGACTATAGACTAGACTATAGACTAGACTATAGACTAGACTATAGACTAGACTATAGACTAGACTATAGACTAGACTATAGACTAGACTATAGACTAGACTATAGACTAGACTATAGACTAGACTATAGACTAGACTATAGACTAGACATAGACTAGACTATAGACTAGACTAGACTAGACTATAGACTAGACTATAGACTAGACTATAGACTAGACTATACTAGACTATAGACTAGACTATAGACTAGACTATAGACTATACATAGACTAGACTATAGACTAGACTATAGACTAGACTATAGACTAGACTATAGACTAGACTATAGACTAGACTATAGACTAGACTATAGACTAGACTATAGACTAGACTATAGACTAGACTATAGACTAGACTATAGACTAGACTATAGACTAGACTATAGACTAGACTATAGACTAGACTATAGACTAGACTATAGACTAGACTATAGACTAGACTATAGACTAGACTATAGACTAGATAGACTATAGACTAGACTATAGACTAGACTAGACTAGACTATAGACTAGACTATAGACTAGACTATAGACTAGACTATAGACTAGACTATAGACTAGACTATAGACTAGACTATAGACTAGACTATAGACTAGACTATAGACTAGACTAGACTATAGACTAGACTATAGACTAGACTATAGACTAGACTATAGACTAGACTATAGACTAGACTATAGACTAGATTATAGACCGACTATAGACTAGATTATAGACTAGACCATAGACTAGACTATAGACTAGACTATAGAAAAACATTTTTTTTCAAAAGGGTCTTCGGTTCCCTACCAGCTATAGAATATTTTGATATTAGAACAAAAAAATTCTACAATCTTTTGGAAATGAATGGAAATAATTCAGTAATTTTCAGCTTATCTCGAAAAAAATATTAAAAGCTGTAAAGTGCTTAAAAAATGTATGATTTGTAAAATAAGACACGATTATTTATAATTAATACTCCGTAGGACGCGGCTTGAAAAACCTTTCAATAAATATCATAAATTCTAGACATTTCACTCTTATCTTGCTTACACTTACTTTGCAATTAATTAAATCCCACTTTTTTCTAAATTTATGTAAAATTTTAAAACACCTCTTACACAAACCTTTCAAAGCTCGCTCTCTCACATAGAGATAAATTTTTCCATAAATTTTGAATCCTTTTTGTACAATTTAGATTATTTGACAACGTCGGTTCATTTGGTTATAATTTATTTATTTTTCATGCCACAAAACGCCACAAACAGCTAACACATGTTGCTCCATTGCGCAAAAAAAACAAAAACAATGTTGTAATTGTTGTACATTCAATCATAAATTTCATTTAATATTTTTGCTTTTAGTAACAACATCTTACCGCTCAACCGCAAATAAAAACAAACACTCAGTCATTCAGCAGTATAACGATTTGAACAGATTGTCTGTGTGTATGTATGTTTTGTTTTTGGAGGGGTATTTGTTTATTTTACATAAAAACCACATTTAGAAAAAAAGTGTCATTTTAACCATGAAATTACCATAAGATTTGTCAGTATTATAACCAAGTTAAAATGATAACATGAAAATCTACACCAGAGTCATCAGACGGACAGACAACCAAACACTTCTTCTAGCCGCTTTAAGCCAACAACACTGCTTGTTGTTCATTCACATAAAATCCAGTAACATGGGTGACCACACAGTGAAATGTGTATGACAGTTTACTACATAAGCAGCAGTGTACTTACTAAGTCGTGTATTGGTTGGCGTTTTTTTTTTTTTGTTCAACTCCTCTTCTTGGGACAGAATTGGATTGGACATTATTTGTATACAAGATGTGTGGATGGCTTAAATACAATGTTCTTCTAACAACAACAACAGCAACAACATGTGTCACTTGAATATCAAACATTTAAAACTGACAAATAAAATATATGAAATTATGTATGTATATTCTGCCTCATTTTTTGCCTTTAAGGCTGCTGGCAGTAAGTGGTAGAAGTCAGTTTGTTTCTTAAATGTGGTACCGTATCATAAATTTTCTTTTTCAACTTTGTGTTTCACTGCTTTTCATGACCACCAGCCACCATTATTATGATTGTTGCAAAAATTTATCTTGTATTTTATTTTATATGTTTTATGTGTGTAATTAAGAAAAATTTTAATTTGTTTGTCCTTTTTTTCGTTTTTTTATTTTATTTGCAATGTATTTTCCAAATGATTAAAGTTTTGCTGTGGAACCTTATCAAAAACGAAATCTTTATTTGCTTATTTAAGACTTATGAAGCATAAATAAATTTTAAAAATTTTATAAAAAGTTAATGAAGTATAAATTAAACTATATAACAAATAAGTGTATGGGTATTAAAACTAATAACATTAAAAGATAAACGCCATTTTTAGATTGATTTTAATTTAAGTTGCCATTTTAAATATTCTAGTCTATAGTCTAGTCTATAGTCTAGTCTATAGTCTAGTCTATAGTCTAGTCTATAGTCTAGTCTATAGTCTAGTCTATAGTCTAGTCTAGTCTATAGTCTAGTCTATAGTCTAGTCTATAGTCTAGTCTATAGTCTAGTCTATAGTCTAGTCTATAGTCTAGTCTATAGTCTAGTCTATAGTCTAGTCTATAGTCTAGTCTATAGTCTAGTCTATAGTCTAGTCTATAGTCTAGTCTATAGTCTAGTCTATAGTCTAGTCTATAGTCTAGTCTATAGTCTAGTCTATAGTCTAGTCTATAGTCTAGTCTATAGTCTAGTCTATAGTCTAGTCTATAGTCTAGTCTATAGTCTAGTCTATAGTCTAGTCTATAGTCTAGTCTATAGTCTAGTCTATAGTCTAGTCTATAGTCTAGTCTATAGTCTAGTCTATAGTCTAGTCTATAGTCTAGTCTACAGTCTATAGTCTAGTCTATAGTCTAGTCTATAGTCTAGTCTATAGTCTAGTCTATAGTCTAGTCTATAGTCTAGTCTATAGTCTAGTCTATAGTCTAGTCTATAGTCTAGTCTACAGTCTATAGTCTAGTCTATAGTCTAGTCTATAGTCTAGTCTATAGTCTAGTCTATAGTCTAGTCTATAGTCTAGTCTATAGTCTAGTCTATAGTCTAGTCTATAGTCTAGTCTATAGTCTAGTATATAGTCTAGTCTATAGTCTAGTCTATAGTCTAGTCTATAGTCTAGTCTATAGTCTAGTCTATAGTCTAGTCTATAGTCTAGTCTATAGTCTAGTCTATAGTCTAGTCTATAGTCTAGTCTATAGTCTAGTCTATAGTCTAGTCTATAGTCTAGTCTATAGTCTAGTCTACAGTCTAGTCTATAGTCTAGTCTATAGTCTAGTCTATAGTCTAGTCTATAGTCTAGTCTATAGTCTAGTCTATAGTCTAGTCTATAGTCTAGTCTATAGTCTAGTCTATAGTCTAGTCTATAGTCTAGTCTTAGTCTATAGTCTAGTCTATATTCTAGTCTATAGTCTAGTCTATAGTCTAGTCTATAGTCTAGTCTATAGTCTAGTCTATAGTCTAGTCTATAGTCTAGTCTATAGTCTAGTCTATAGTCTAGTCTATAGTCTAGTCTATAGTCTAGTCTATAGTCTAGTCTATAGTCTAGTCTATAGTCTAGTCTATAGTCTAGTCTATAGTCTAGTCTATAGTCTAGTCTATAGTCTAGTCTATAGTCTAGTCTATAGTCTAGTCTATAGTCTAGTCTATAGTCTAGTCTATAGTCTAGTCTATAGTCTAGTCTATAGTCTAGTCTATAGTCTAGTCTATAGTCTAGTCTATAGTCTAGTCTATAGTCTAGTCTATAGTCTAGTCTATAGTCTAGTCTATAGTCTAGTCTATAGTCTAGTCTATAGTCTAGTCTATAGTCTAGTCTATAGTCTAGTCTATAGTCTAGTCTATAGTCTAGTCTATAGTCTAGTCTATAGTCTAGTCTATAGTCTAGTCTACAGTCTATAGTCTAGTCTATAGTCTAGTCTACAGTCTATAGTCTAGTCTATAGTCTAGTCTATAGTCTAGTCTATAGTCTAGTCTATAGTCTAGTCTATAGTCTAGTCTATAGTCTAGTCTATAGTCTAGTCTACAGTCTATAGTCTAGTCTATAGTCTAGTCTATAGTCTAGTCTATAGTCTAGTCTATAGTCTAGTCTATAGTCTAGTCTATAGTCTAGTCTATAGTCTAGTCTATAGTCTAGTCTATAGTCTAGTCTATAGTCTAGTCTATAGTCTAGTATATAGTCTAGTCTATAGTCTAGTCTATAGTCTAGTCTATAGTCTAGTCTATAGTCTAGTATATAGTCTAGTCTATAGTCTAGTCTATAGTCTAGTCTATAGTCTAGTCTGTAGTCTAGTCTATAGTCTAGTCTATAGTCTAGTCTATAGTCTAGTCTATAGTCTAGTCTATAGTCTAATCTATAGTCTAGTCTATAGTCTAGTCTATAGTCTAGTCTATTAGTTGTTTACATTATTTTTCCTTAATTTTAATTTTTTCCGATCCGAACGATTTGAACTTAACTAATTTCGGGGTAAGTTGGATGTTGCTCTCGACTTTTTACTAAAGTTCACTTTTGATAAAATTTTATAAAACTACGTATTTAAATGATTGTGATTTTAAATATTATTTAAAAATGTGGTAAAATCTAGAAAATTACTTTATTTCCCATAAATCCATCAACTTCCTAAATACCGCTTGCTTATACTTTATCATTTGAATTTGTAATGGTTACTCCACTTTAAGTCTAACCATACGGCTACTAAATACCTAATTTTTAACTAAAACCTCATTAATTAAAAATAATAATTTAAAACTAAAGTGCCAAATAACAAGTATTAAAAATTTGGCGAAACATTAAACGTTATTTTTTCATAAAATAAAGTGTAATTGTTGCGTGTCTAAATAAAATTTCATAATTATGTTAATACAACTAATTGTGTTAAAAATATATTAATTTCTTTGCAAAAAATCCTAATTAAGTTTAATTTTCAAAACATGCCAACCAACGTATAACACACCATTTACGGTTTGCCAGTTAAATTGTTGCCACCTTTTCTGAGTTAAAACGGAAGTACTCACTTAGTTTTAGCTTTAGTTTATGCAAAATTAATAAAATTTCTTATAATAATAATTAATAATATGCATATTTTGATGCATATTCATTCATACATTATCAAATATTTGTGTGTTACTATAAACAGTTTGTAATTGTTATTAATATGAATATTATTAATAATTATAATAATAATGATGAGTTTGTTGATAATAATAATGTTAGCAAAATGTCTGTGTAAATGAATGTATGAATGAGTGTGTGTGTTTAGTTGACTGGGAAGGAAGGAAGTTTGTGGAAGTATAACTTTATCATTTCACTAGTGCATAACGATATTTTTTCGCTTTTTTTTGTTGTTGGGGAAAAATGTGCAGTAATTATTATTACTTTGTATGTATTCGTTCGTTTGCGTGTGTAATACAGTAAATATTTTACTATGACGATGAGTTGAGGGCTCAAATAGCTCGTGCCTTTAGTTTTTGTTTCTTCTTCAATTTTTTTGCCACACAACATACAATGTTGGGAATTGATATGGAAATGAAGTTACGATTGTTGGGAAGTACGCCATGTAGCAAATGTTAAATGTTTTGGATACTAAACAAGTAATACCTTTTAATTCATAATTAGATCAATAAGATCCCGTCTGTTCACTTTCTTTGACCCAAAGACCATCTGTTATGAAAATGGCTAAAATCGGCCTTGATTTAAGGTATATTTTATAGTATAATTTCTGATATGATTGCATATTTTTGATATCCGGGAAAGACATTTATATTGACGCTAATTGAAAACATAGACAAATCTCAGCCGTTTTCAATGGAATTCGTTCTTGGCCTAAAAATGTCATGGGTATTCAATGGGTATTGTCCAAAAAAAGTCTGATTTTTAAATCAGAATTACTTCGCCACTGGGAGTCAATATCAGTGCTCAGCTTAATAGCGCTAATAGTGACCGGAGATTGTGAACGGGACTTTATACCGGTCACTATGGACTTAGATGCCACCAGCACATTCTTGGCAACAATGTGACGTCAGCCACTATGGCCTCTCAGAGCGAGTATTCTAGAAGGCGCATTTATATCGCCTAATTAAATATTCAATCTCTCACCGTCTAGAACATTAAGATTCATACGAGAACTTAATCTCCAATGGTGAACCAAAGGGCTGCAAAAGATCCCAATTTAGGTCATAATGCTATGTGCTATCAATTAATTAATCAATCAATCAAATGTACATTAGAGTGTCCCGAGCAATGCCCCCGGGGACGTGTTATTTTGACGAAAGACCCTCATCTTGGTGTTATTACAATCTCGGGAATAGTCTGCCGGGACTATAAACTGGTGATGATCAGGTGAATCCTCGACATTTTCTTGATACCTTGGTACCGTGGGAACCGGTAACCCGCAGAGTTTCGGACATCGTCTTGTCCCTTTGGGATAGCCACCACGTGGCTGTGGTTTCAACCCAAATTCACGGGAAGAGAATGTCGGTTAAAAACATCAATCTTTAAGGTAAAGTCTATAATTCGCGAAATGTTCGGTGCTGTTACCAAGACAGAGGAGTGACTGTGGAACTAAGCGTTGGATGTAGATTAAGTGTGTCGGATGTTGTTATCTATCAGTATGTCCAATGAATGAGAAGTTCTAATTCATGGTGATGGTGATGGATGAAAGTGATACCATTGAATTTTCCATCCTTGTCCAGGTATGTTCAGAGTTTACTCTTTTCATACAAGATTTACCACAAGATGTCGAAGTGCTTTACGTGAGTACCTGGCGTGTAGCCCTACCCCACGGTGGTACTTTTTCAACCACTGGGTGAGTATCAAGTAAACAACTCACCACTGCCCCTTTGTGTTTGTTACACGCAGGTCGCAATTTTTGTACATGGATATGCCGGTCCATGTACAAGCACTTTGCTCAAGTACTCGAGCTATCTAATCTCTTGCCAAAGTAGGAAATACAGGTATCATGAGCAAGCTCAATCTACCCCGACATAATGTCGCCCAACCACACTACTAAGGCTCTGTTGATTCGGCAACAGCACCTAGGGGACGTAATTGGTAGTCCGAAAAACACCGTGTATCAGTCTTTTAACCAAGCACCCCCTTCCTGCGATTTAGGTTTAAACCACAGCCAATACGTGGATCCCGAAGGAAACTCAACCAACTGACCAGCCAGGACAAGTCCTGTGGGCAACTGGCCACCCGTAGTACCAGATTATGGTAACATGCCCCCGGGGGGAAGATTTACCACAATGTGATCTCTGTGAGTAAGAACAAGTCCTCGGCATATTTGATGGATTCGTATTTTGGTCTAAGAATACGTCTTTATATGCTATTGCCGACTCCACAGAAGCCATCTCATCTGCGTGGTTGTAAACGGATGTGATGTAAAGCAGTTAGACATCTTGTTCCTATCAATTCGTATTAATGTACAGAACACGAGAAAAATATATATATTTTTTGAAATGGGCCTTAGTTCCCTAACTGCTATTGAAAATTTTGATCTGTTAAATATGTTTCAAAAAACGTTTGCAATATTTTCGAAATGGATCTAAAAAATTTCGTAATTTTTCGTATGACATCCTTGTCTCCTTTGTGTTTACATGAAAATACATCCCTGATCAATGATCTATTTTCTAAAAATGAAGAGAGCTATACGACTGTCAAATTTTCCAGCTGTATTTTATCTCAATGTGTGATGGTTTCATTACATATTATGTTTGGACATTCCCATGCGTATTCTTCTACACAAAATTTTGACAGATCATATTACTTGCGAGCTCGTGTGAAGAGGGCTTAAGGAGTATCAAAGAAGGTCAATGTTGACTTTCCTTTTGGGTGCAAACTTTATTTTTGAATCGATTTTACTCTAGTAAAATAACAAGGTATCATTCCCCTGTTTTCTGCCACTACTCTTGTTAAGTTTGTTCAATAAAGTAAACAACAGCAAAAACTATGAAAATATTAAATAAATGAGATGCAATTTTGCAAATTTTTTTAAGATCATCATTGAAAGTCATGAAAGTGGTAAATAAAAAAAACCAAACAAAAGGAAAATAAAGAAAAAACAGATACTACTCTTGCAAAAAAAAATTCCCCCACAAATAACGCCCAATAATAATTAATTAAACGAGAAATAAACAATTTGCTTAAATCAACTAGATCCAGGTAATGATGTATATTGTATAAATGAAAACATAATTACTTAATTAGAAACCAACCAACACTAGGTATTTTGCATTTGCATTTTGTTGTGCATTTCAATTTACAAAATAGCAAAATCATATAAAACCCAACAAATAAAACGAATCGCAGACAGTTGAACGCTTTTAGGGGCCAGAGTAACGTTTAAGGATAAAACAAAACTAAAAAAATACGCTAAAACAAAATAAATAACCATAACGAAATGCTTAAAGTGTGTGTGTATAAATAAAGACATATTTCCTATTTAAAAACAAAAACTAATAAACAATTTCGTTTTTATTAAACTAAATATTACAGATTCACCACTTTAGTCTGGCCAGCGCTAAATTAAAAGTGATAAAAGTTTTTCTCTTAGTTATCGTTTATTCCTCACTCATGCCCACCTGTCTTCTAAAGAGTCGAGTGGTGCATGGCAAACGTTTTGTCATACATGTGCCCGTAAAGATAAGAACCCATCATCACACGCACACCGTCTACACTCATGTGCATGATAAAACCCACAGTGGCAGTGCGGGTAAAGCTTCCAAACAAACTATTTATAAAATAATGGGCTACTCAACACATCATACGGGTTTAGCAGCAGGAGGTGCTGGTGTTGCTGGCGGTATGGGAGGTGTTAAATCACATCAACATCGTCACCATCATGGTCATGGGCTTGGTTATCGTCATAATCGTGGTGGCAGCGACAATGGTTATGGCGAAATTAATTATGACGATTTTATAAATTGCGATGAAGCTTTACCTCAAACTACTGGAATTGGTGGAGGGGGAGGAGGAGGAGGAGGAGGTGGTGGTGTTGTTGCCCCTAGTCCTGGCGGCGATATGATATTTAATCATTTTTCAAGACAAGATGAAGAAGATTATCCAGATTTAGAAGCTTTTATAGACGATGAGATTGGTGATGAATGGGAATAAGTTAAGTTTTAGCTGTATTATTAAATGTATTTATAGGATAAGTAGAGTTCAAATAAAATACATAGTTTTAAGAGTAGTGTATGTATAGGTTTTTAAATCACCTGTCAAAATTTGATTAAAAGTTCAGAATTTCCAATGAATTTTAAAAGAAAAAAAAAAAAACACACACAAGTTTAAAATGACAGTCACGATGATTCATAGTATAATATAATATATAATATTTTCTATAGTCTGGGTTATAGTATTATCTAGGGTCTGGACTATAGTATAATCTATAGTCTGGGGTTTGGTATAATCTATTGTATGAACTATGGTTTATAGTGTATAGTATAATCTATAGTCTAGTCTATAATCTATAATCTGGACTATAGTATAGTCTATACTATAGTTTATTGACTATGCTATGCTACAATCTACATACATATACCATATAGTGTAGTATAATGTATAGTGTGGGATATAATATTACCTATAGTCTGGACTATAGTATTTTCTATGGACTATAGTATGTATTATCTATAGTCCAGATTATAGAAAGTATTATCTATATTATAATCTATAGTACACAGAGAAAAGGAAATATGCACACCTGGTACCAAATTGACACCAAAGAGTTTATAATTTTTCAATAACATCCGTTGTCAAAATATATACATACGTACAACACCATGTAATGTTATAAACGCAACGTTGTCAACATTGCAAAAAATCCTTGGTCGAAATCTAAATTTTATACACATCCGTTGTCTAAATGTTAACAAACGTGGTAAGCTCACTATTAGAAACGGATTGTTTGTCAATTAGACAACGGATGTGTATAAAATTTACATTTCGACAACGAATTGTTGCAATGTTGTCGTACGTATGTATATACTTTGACAACGGATGGCATTGAAAAATTATAAACAGTTTGGTGTCAATTTGGTACCAGACGTGTATATTTCTTTTTCCCTCTGTGTATGTCCAGATGATAATAGTATACTTTGGTATAAAGCTTACGCTATAAGTAAATCACTACAGTAATTTTCGGAAGTGGACTTTATAATGAGCTGACCATCATAATATTTTGCATGATATTTGCTAACTTTTGTAGAAATACCAACTGTTTCAAAGGTGATTTCCGGAGTTTCAGGAATTTTAGATTTTCAAGGAGTCTAGGGATCTATATGTATACTTTTCGTCTTTTTATGAAAAGTCGATTTTTCTACTTTTTTCATTTAATTAAAAGTCGACTTTTAAACTTTTAGACTTTTCGACTTTTAGTATTTTATGAATAGTCGACTTTTCGACTTTTTTCGATTTTTTCCGTCTTTTCGACTATTTTCGACTCTTCGACTTATTTCCGATTTTTTACGACTTTTGCACTATTTCCGACTTTTGGAATATTTTCGACTTTTTGACTTTTTCCTTCTATCTTCAACTTTTTCCGACTTTTTTCGACTTTTTTTGACTATTTTCGACTTTTTGACTTATTTTCGACTTTTGAACTATTTTCGACTTTTTGACTATTTTTAACTTTTTACGACTTTTCGACTTTTATTTACAAAGTCGACTTTTTTCATAGACGATAGTCGAGTTACAGACATTTTTGGAAGAAAATAGTCTACTTCGACTTTTTTCAACAAAAAGTCGATTGTTCGATTATTCGAAAGTCGATTTATAGAACCCTATTACTGACTTGAATCAAATACGAGCGGCACTTTACAGAATTCTTTAAGTCGATATTTAACCATAAAATGAATGTCTGAAGCTTTAAAAAAGAACAGCATATCTTTTAAGAGCAAATACGAATAAAGCTAAATTTGGATACCCTGTTCCGATGTGAAGTTTATGTCAGAGAGAGAGAGAGCAATTTGTAGCGATGAAAACGAAATAGTAATCGGATGGGGCAAGATCTGGATATATATATTCAAGGTCTCTCGGTTTTAATCATTTCTCTACTTTTGAATGCTGCTCTCAAATTTTCTGAAATTCCTGCTTGAGTAGCTCCCAAGGGTTTTGTAAGCTCTGGTTGACTTTGACAACAATCTACATAGAGTTATGCCTTCAGACCTGATTCATATTTTCCATATCAAATCAGTACTTTCTCTCTCAAGTAGAAACCGATGGAACATATTCATCAAAAGCTTTGATGAGGGTAAAGGTAATGCAAGTTAAGCTACCTGACATCGTTTTTAATCTATTTAATATGATCTATTACTTACTGGTCAGGATACTTATTTACACAAATCTTCAGTTTTATAACATAGTTGTCCTTACCTGAAATAAAATAAAAAATAAAATTAATATATTTTTTAATAAAATTTTAAAATTTTTTTGTTTAACTTTAACTTTCGTGTATTTCTCCAATAAAACTCTAATGCTGTTAAAACAATGACTATAACACATGTTGTAACAACATGTTGCACAATTAACAAATAAGACATGAAAACATTATCGCAACTAGGTATTCAATAAGATGTGACAATTTTTCACAATAAAATAGAGAAAAAAACAAATCCAATCTTAACAATAGTTTCGTAAAACTAAAACAAACATCTTCTGCACTTGCAGGAAATAATTATATAAACAGGAGTAGTAAATAAAAAGATATAAAACAACAAACCGCCATATAGACAGACTTAATAAAATGGATTATAACAAAACCAACAACTGACATAAACAATTGTAAAATATAGGAACTTGTAAAATAAAATACAAAAACAGAAATATATATATATATATATATATATATATATATATATATATATATATATATATATGTATATATATATATATATATATATATATATATATATATATATATATATATATATATATATATATATATATAAACATGTACAAGTTAAATTGAAAATCTGTTAAACAAACTTCCTTCATGTTAATCATAAAATCCAACAGATGATATAATTAAACATTACATCCATATTAAATCATAATCATGCAACAGAGGTGGTTTATATTAACAAAAAATATGTAAAAAATACTATAGTATATTGTTTAACAATTACTTTCCCATTGTTAAATATTACTGTTTGTGTATGTAGCTGTGAGTATATTAATTTATGAAAATATCTTTATTCATACAGAAATTTTCATAATATCTACATACATGTGCGTTGAATGTACATATAAGGATTAATCTCTCGAAAACTGTGACCAACTAAACTTTTACAACAATCATTCTGCTCTCGATTTGTTTACAAAATTAAGATAACTGTTATTTTTGTATAATATTTAGTTCCTACATGACTTTTATAAGAGTTAACAATCAAGACTTTTATAAAACATTAAGCCGCCGATTTAAATTTTAAAATCTTTGTAAAATTTTTAATAAAAAATTTGAAATAAATTCCTAAAAAACAGTTGGTCCCTTTAAGTTTATTGTATACATATGTAGAAATCTGTTTATTTTTTTCTTCTCTCCGATTATGTTTGACTACAATGATTGAGTGGTTTTTTAATAAAACTGTAAGTAATTAATTTATCTACAAATTAAGCTCAAACAAAGCGCTTTTGTGTTAAAGATGCTTTTTTGAACAGACCCAGACATACAACTTTTACAAGACAACCAAGATGTTTTTATCTGTTTATTTTGTGTTAAAAATTTATAAAGGTGACTTTATTTAATAAATATATTTTACCTACATGATAACACAGACTAACAAATTTTTAACCTAGAGAGCTGAAAGTTTAATATGTTGACTTTAAAGCCTCTTAACCTAAAACCTAAGTTTTTACTACAACTTTTTTACGTAAAACTAATATTTCACAATTTGCCATAATTTTTTCTATAAAAGTACTTTTTGAGTTCTTTAGTACTGTAGTTGCTAAAATATTTCTCGAGCTTTAGGTTAAGATATCTTAAGGAATAAAGATGATATAACAAAGATGTCTCCAAGCTTTTATAATGCCTCTTATATACACAAAAACGGTACTTTTTATATTACAAGATACGATATCTTGAAAACCTAATGCGATGTTTCCATTCTGAGTTTAGTACTGCCAATCCGTTTGAAAACTTTACTTAGGTATCTGGTTGTATTTTTTTGCAATTTTGTTAGCCAGTGTAATTATCTATTTGTCTTTTTATACACAAGAACTTAATACTGCTCGTAGACATATTTTTTATTTTTATAATTTTATTTATAATGATTTACATGTGTATATGATTAATAACATTTAAAAACTGTCATATACATTATATTTCAAGCATAATAAGTTAATGTTGGCATAATGTACATAAATGTGTAGTAAAATTTACCGAAGTACATGTTTGACATTAAAGTTAAAGGATATTTATAGTTAAAGAATAAATCATGTCATCAGTTTTCGTAAGCTTAAGAATGTTACTTAAAGCGGTTCAGGGAATTTATGGAATCAGCATTATGTTTGAATAGACATTTGAAGGAGAACTTTGTATCATATTTGGATTAATTGGAACATAACGTTTTAAGTATTAATACAGCTCTCATTCTGAAAGCAACTCCAAACAATTACATACTTATTTTATTGGCTACATTTATGTAAATTTTATTGGCTTTTAAACTAATTCCGACATGGAGAGTTTGACTTTTGATTATCTTTTATATTTAAAGCACCGTTTTTAAGTCAGAAATTTAGTCCATATTTCTGAAAAATCGGATAATTCATTATAGAGCTGTGGACTATTTATGTATGTCTGCATTTTAAGTCTTGCAGTTATCAAACCTCTTAGATTTTGGATCTTTTGTGCAGCCCATGGGTTCACCATAACAGGTTTAATTCACATATCAAAATAACAGGTTTGATTGGTGAGAGATTGAATATATCCTACGGGGCTAGTGTTGCAGCACCTTAGATTCTTTCTCGACGAGTCCTTAGTGTTGGACAATTGCACAATATGTGTTCTGAGGACAGCCACCAAATCTGCATAGCTTCGATATGGCGTTTACTAGGATGAACTGATGATATCTGAGACCACAGTGTCCCGTGAGTAGTCCCGTTAGCATTCTGAGATCACTTTTGTTAAGCGATAACAGCTTTTGGGATTTTCCTCTTAATAGCGTGATTAAACGCTTGATCTGTCTAAGCCCTGTTATTGCTTCCCAGTGGCGAGCAAATTCCGATTCGAACCACGATATCAAGCCTCTTAATTTCAACGTAGTGAGATCGAAATATTTCGAACTGAAAGATTACTCCAGAGAAATATACAAGTCGAGATTAGAACATGTTATTAAGAAAATATGTATTTGTAGAACACTAAAGAGAGAGAGAATAATTAAAGAGTCGTCGTTTGTTTTCAATGGCGACTATTACGCAGGCCGACAAATTTTTAACCCAGACACCAAAGTATATTTTTCTAAAGGATTGAGTAACTCTGAATCCAGCACATCTGGGATTCGTAGTTTGAAAAAAATTCAATTTTTAAACCTTTTTGAGACGTTATAATAGCGTCAAGACAACTTTATTTAGAAAATTTTATATGCTATCTAAAAGTCCATTCTGCCAGTTTTAAAATAAAGGCTTAACATCTGATGTTGATAGGATGGACTTTCAGATGGCGTACAGTATTATAAACATTTCATAAACAATTTTGTCTTGGCGCTGTTATAACTTCTTAAAAATGGCAGTTTTTCAAACTTCAGGGTATCTCAAATCCCAAATACGATATAGAAAATCTGAAATCAGATTCATATTCAGGGAGAATCAATCCTATAGAAAAGTATAACTTGATCTCAGGGTTTCGACTTTTTTCAAATTTTGTCCGCCACTTATAATGGTCATTTACAAATTCAGAAGCAAATGATTACTTTGGATCATAATATGATTGATTTCGGATCATACAATGATTAATTTGGAACAGTAAAGTGTTTACATAGGATTATATAATGAATGCTTTGGATTCTTTTATGGTTACTACTAATCATAATATGATAAGTGTAAAACATAATATGATTACCATGGATCATATTATGATTACTTTATTATTAAGATGCAATTATGTTAAAGATATATTAGAGCATAAAATGAATGCTTTGAATTCTTATATGAATACTATGAATCATAATATGATAACTGTAAACTATAATATGATTACATTGGATCATATTATAATTACTTTATTAATAAGACACAATTATGTGAAAGATACGATACCTTGTTACTTAATCACCATTAAAATCGGACTTAACGATACGAGCTCGAAATAAGATATCTTGGTGTGAGATATCACTATCTAAATTTGTAACATCAAGATCTTGACTGTTCCAATAATGATATAACTAAATAGATTCGTTAGAAGTTCTTAGTAGAGTTATTAACCAAAAACATTTTAAATTAGTTAAATTAAAACAATGTTATTTAGTCTTTAAGTCATTTGCCATCTTAATCATAATGACCAAACAAAATGTATACAGTCGAAATAATCCCAAAAACTAAACCATTTTTAATATTCTGCCACAATTATTGTCGATTACTACCAATTTGTAATATTGATTAATTATTTACTAATGAATTACAAACGAATCGCCTTTAATTTGTCAGAAAAATCCCTTAAATAAACAAACATTTGTACAATTTTCCCCAATACATTAATGTTACATTTAGAATATGAACAATATTCATACATACATACTCATACAAAATTTATTTGCAAATTCTGCTTTCAATAACAATAAATACAATTGCAAATAACTTGCTTACACAGACACAAACATTTTCAATATTGGCTGATTATTCTTATTTTGCTTTCATTTCCTGTTGCCCGAGTTTTTTTTTCAACTTTCAACTATATGTATTCTTTCAATAAGGATATAAGAATTGTATTGTGCTGCCTACGAATATAGAGTAGAGTAATATGTTTGTAAAGCATTTCCGGAGTTTAATGAATACGTAATTAGTTACATTTTCATTTGATATGTTTATAAGTGTGGGAGTGTTGCTTTGTGTGTGTGTGTGCCCTAAAAAGATCATTATTATTTATTTGCAAAAGTTAGGTCTGGCTGCTGGGTTGTGAGGTGGGAAAATTTAGTTATTTATTTTTTTATATTTGTATGAAATATTGCTTTCAGCTCGTTTTTCATGAAAAAATAACTTGTTATTACTATTCTTTCACTACTACACTGCATGCTTCTGCTATATTTTCTACTTTCTTATTTCTTACAAGTTCTGATATTATTGGAAATAAACCTTATTATTTATTGATGTAGGAATAAATTTACATTTAACTACAAATACTCGTGCAAGTATCATAAGTACGATAGTGCAAAAGGGACTTTTGCTTGCTGCTGTTTCAGCTTCAACTTAAGCTATTGCTTTTGTACCGACTCCCATTCTGATTAAAATTTCGTATTCCATTGAGCATGATGATGTTTTGATACTCAAAGCTGCTGAAAAACAAATAAGGGGAATTTGCTATATGTAGTATACTGTATGTACATAGTTTGTATTCGAAATTGTTGCTTAATATTTAGATGTTGGCAGTGAGTACACTGCAAGTGAATGAACTAAGATTAAATATAAATAACAAAAATATTATAAAATGTTGTCCAAGAACAAGGGAATACTTGTGATAAAAGCCAAATAAAATTTAGGGGAAATAACTGTCAGTTATTTTATTTGCAATTATTTGACCATATTTTATGTTGGCTTTTCGTTATACAAAAAATTAAGAATAAATTTATGTCATGAAGAAGCTACAAATTCGTTCTTAATTTGGTTTAATTTTATTTTGGGAAAAAAGAAATTTTTATTTTTAAATAAATTTTATAAACAATATTTAATTTTTTAGTGCTAAATTGAATTTATAGTAATTAATAAATTTTTAGTATAAAAAATTGGAATTTTAGTAAAAAACCATGTTTTTAGTGAGAACTGAACTGAACTAGAACTGAACTAGAACTGAACTAGAACTGAACTAGAACTGAACTAGAACTGAACTAGAACTGAACTAGAACTGAACTAGAACTGCACTAGAACTGAACTAGAACTGAACTAGAACAGAACTAGAACTGAACTAGAACTGAAGTAGAACTGAACTAGAACTGAACTAGAACTGAACTAGAACTGAACTAGAACTGAACTAGAACTGAACTAGAACTGAACTAGAACTGAACTAGAACTGAACTAGAACTGAACTAGAACTGAACTAGAACTGAACTAGAACTGAACTAGAACTGAACTAGAACTGAACTAGAACTGAACTAGAACTGAACTAGAACTGAACTAGAACTGAACTAGAACTGAACTAGAACTGAACTAGAACTGAACTAGAACTGAACTAGAACTGAACTAGAACTGAACTAGAACTGAACTAGAACTGAACTAGAACTGAACTAGAACTGAACTAGAACTGAACTAGAACTGAACTAGAACTGAACTAGAACTGAACTAGAACTGAACTAGAACTGAACTAGAACTGAACTAGAACTGAACTAGAACTGAACTAGAACTGAACTAGAACTGAACTAGAACTGAACTAGAACTGAACTAGAACTGAACTAGAACTGAACTAGAACTGAACTAGAACTGAACTAGAACTGAACTAGAACTGAACTAGAACTGAACTAGAACTGACTAGAACTGAACTAGAACTGAACTAGAACTGAACTAGAACTGAACTAGAACTGAACTAGAACTGACTAGAACTGAACTAGAACTGAACTAGAACTGAACTAGAACTGAACTAGAACTGAACTAGAACTGAACTAGAATGAACTAGAACTGAACTAGAACTGAACGTAGAACTGAGTAGACTGAGTAG
This sequence comes from Lucilia sericata, assembly GCF_015586225.1. Lineage (NCBI taxonomy): Eukaryota > Metazoa > Arthropoda > Insecta > Diptera > Calliphoridae > Lucilia > Lucilia sericata. The sequence goes on from NW_023994280.1 coordinate 206,131, forward strand.
AACTGAACTAGAACTGAACTAGAACTGAACTAAAGAACTGAACTAGAAAACTGAACTAGAACTGAACTAGAACTGAACTAGAACTGAACGAAGAAACTGAACGAGACTGACTAGAACTGAAGCTAGAACTGCAAGCTAGAACTGAACTAGAACTGAACTAGAAATGAACTAAAACTGAACTAGAACTGAACTAGAAAACTGAACTAGAACTGAACGAAACTGAACTAGAACTGAACTATAACTGAACTAGAACTGAAACTAGAACTGAACTAGAACTGTACTAGAATCTGAACTAGAACTGAACTTAGAACTGAACTAGAAATGAACTGAAATGAACTGAACTAGAACTGAACTAGAACTGAACTAGAACTGAACTAGAACTGAACTAGAACTGAACTAGAACTGAACTAGAACTGAACTAGAACTGAACTAGAACTGAACTAGAACTGAACTAGAACTGAACTAGAACTGAACTAGAACTGAACTAGAACTGAACTAGAACTGAACTAGAACTGAACTAGAACTGAACTAGAACTGAACTAGAACTGAACTAGAACTGAACTAGAACTGAATAGAACTGAACTAGAACTGAACTAGAACTGAACTAGAACTGAACTAGAACTGAACTAGAACTGAACTAGAAGACTAGAACTGAACTAGAACTGAACTAGAACTAAACTAGAACTGAACTAGAACTGAACTAGAACTGAACTAGAACTGAACTAGAATTGAACTAGAACTGAACTAGAACTGAACTAGAACTGAACTAGACTGAACTAGAACTGAACTAGAACTGAACTAGAACTGAACTAGAACTGAACTAGAACTGAACTGAACTGACTAGAACTGAACTAGAACTGAACTAGAACTGAACTAGAACTGAACTAGAACTGAACTAGTACTGAACTAGAAGTGAACTAGAACTGAACTAGAACTGAACTGAACTAGAACTGAACTAATAAGGTAGATGATTCATAGTGATTTATTGTTTTTTTTGGTTTTCTCCTTACGAATTTAATGAACATACTACGATTATTTTGGCTTAGGAAACACAATTTATCAGATTTCCTATCACAAAACATTTAAATTTATTCATTACTTTCCAGTACTATAACAAAGAGTAATAAATTTAACATAAATGTAAAATTCTGGAGCTACATATCCCCCTTAAAACAAAGCACTGACCTTATTATCTAAAAACACCATAATTGACCATAAACTTTTTCCAAATTAAAATTTTTCTTCTACCAAAATCTATCCAATTACAAACAATTGTTAAATATTTGAACAATATGTAGGCAATTTAAATAAAACTAGTGAAAGCTATAAATATAAAAAATCATTATTTCCTTTACGTTGAATATTTACCATAAAACAGTTCAATGACATTTTGTTTTTCAATTATGGAAATCACCATAATTTCCTAACTAACCAATCAAAATATAATGACGACGACGTTGATGATCATGATGATGATTCAAATTATTATTTAAAGTGGTTTCGAGAGTGAAATTTTAAAAAAGCATTTGAAAGAAAAAAAAAAACAAATTTGTGAGTTCTGTTGTAGTTTGTTTTTTATGTCAAGTTCTTATCGTTGGACCCATTAAACAGCACCTCTTTTGATTCTCTTCTACCTTTTTAAATGTGCATTATAATTAGTGCACTATAATGAAAATACAAAAATCAAAATCTACTTAAACTCCACTTTATAAATAAAAAAATAGAGAAAAGAAGAAAACCAAATGGACTCACGCATACTGGCACGCAAACATGCCCAATACAAACAAAAGAAATTGAAAGCCATTTGAAAGATTCCCCCAAAAAATATAATTTTTTAGGAAAACAAAGAAAACTGGAAATTTCTAAAGTATATAAATAAAATACTAAACGTTTGTAAACGATTAGTATTGATTTAGAAAACAACATGGTAAGTTCAAGAAGAAACAAGTTCTTTTTTAAGTAGTTTTTTTTTTTATAATTTTGTTTTTATTTTAGGATTTTCTTGGAAAATTCAAATTGTTATGGTTTTTAAGTTTATGTTTATTAAGCGAAGCTCGTCATATACACCGACGAGAAGTGGAGTCTTCAAGTGAAAGTGTAGGAGATTTAGAAGCTTTAAGATCTCCACAGAAATACATAATAGAACCTGTACAAACTTTAACAAAAATTTCGGATAATGCGGTGGCTCCACCTTATGATACAGTGGATTTGGTTACGATGATAAATTAAATGAAATTGAGAGCAAGAATGAGGAGGATAGTCATGAGTTGATTAAAGCTTTGCCTTTGCAAAGTTCTGAAGCTAACAATGATAAATCTACACAAACGGAGAAAGAATCATCGCAATTAAAATAAACTTTAAAAGAAGAAAACTTAAGTCAATCTAAAATTGAACTGAAAAACATCGAAAATGTAACTGAAATGGATTCGAAAACTGCAGGTCAAGAAAATGACAAAAATGTGCAATCAAATCAAAATAATTTGATTAAAGTTGAAATAAATATTGAATCCGAAAATAAGGAAAATAATCTTCAAAACTTGAGAACCTTAGCAAAAGAAAACTCCGAAGATGAAACTATAATTTCAGCAGTAACTAATATTTCTGAGCAACAAATCCCCTCAGAAGAAAACATTTTAAAAGATAAAGAAAACTCCGAACAAATAACTCAAATAATATCAGATAAACCAGGCGTTGAAGAAAATATAACAGTAAACTCCGAAAATATCGGGCCCTTAACAATGGATACAGAAGAAGAGCAACAAATTCCAGCACAAGAGAATAATTCAAATGCTAATGAGAAAGAAACATTCAACTCCGAAAACACAACTTCAGTCAAAGTGGATAAAGAAAAGCAGACATTGAACTCCGAAAATAATAATCCGGCACAAGATAATAATTTAAATGAACAAGAAACATTGGATTCTGAAATCCTAACTACAGTTAAAGAGGAAACAGAAGATAAAGAAGTGGAATTGTTGAACTCTGAAAATGTAAAACCAACTAAATACAACAATACAAACAATAAGGAAAAGAGCACTGAACAAATAAGTTCCCCACAAGGTAATGCAACAAAATCCAATCAAATAGAAAAGAATGACAAAGTGAATGAATCAATGATATCCGAACAAATAAAAGAAACAACCGATTCGGAATCTTCTACTACTGCATCAGCTACCACATATATATTTGACTCCGAAAAGGTTACACACGATTTAAATGAAAATGCTTTGGAAAATGTACATAAAGAAACAATTTCTAATCAAAATAATGTAGAAGAGAATCCCAAACCTGTACAGAACTCCGAAAAAGTGAATGAAAGTGATGCGAAGATGATAGAATCTAGTAGTACGATTTCAACGACAGAGAAAATTAAAATAACAGAATCAGATGTAAACGCCAGCAAGGATTCCATAAATCAACAAAATATTCTAACTGGAGCAACCACAACAGATTCAAAGGAAACAACTGGCGCTACTTCTACAGAAACTCCTGTAAAAGCTAATAAGGATACAATAAAACAATCAAATATTCCTGTTACAATAGCAACAACCACGTCAGATATAAAAGGTCCACAAAATAATCAAACTGGTACAGAAAGTGTACAGGAAATCTCAAAACTTTCAGCAACAAATCAAACAACTACTGAAACTACGACACCAACTACTACGAAACCAATATCGGAAAAACTACCTGTAAACATCAATACAGCAATACAACCTAGGCCCACAAATAAACCGGTTTCTCCAGTAACAACAGTAACCACTATTACTACTATCAAGCCAATTACTGAAAGGCCCATTAAAACAACTACCAAACCTTCAGTTTCATTTGTAACCCAAAGACCCACCAGACCAATAAGACTGCCTACAAGACGACCTACACCAGTACATAGACCTAGCACTACACGAAGACCTTCTGGATGGTTCCCTAATTTCCCTGTTCTTCCTAATGCTCCCATTTTACCCACCTTCATCATAAATCCCTTCAATACCACCACCTTAACTACGAATCAAACTCAAAGTACTTTTGGTTTAGGACTTTTTGCTATACCCTGGAATTGGAGACCAAATTTTGGCAATTTTTTTAGCCCTAATCGTATTATAGAAACAAGACCACTGCTCGACGATGCACCCACACCTCCGGCCGAATCTAGAGATTTAGCATTTTGGAATGCTTTATTTCATCGCGGTTATACCAAAAATCCGGAAGCAAATAAACAAACCGAAGATAAGCCTGATGAAACCAAACCAAAACCAAAACCAGAGGAAGCAATTCCTAGTTACTGGAAACCTTGGCATTATATAACTGGAACAAAATTCATTAAAAATACCGAACAGGCCACTATACCAGCCAATACTCAGGTTTTACATTTGTATTTCCCTCTAAAATATCCTTTCCAGGGGCAACTTGTTCAAACTCCTGGAAAGAAGCTTAATGAGGAAATTTTTACAGCAACAGTGGAGGATTCAGCGGAAACCGTACCAAAGACTGGAAAAGCTGTTATAGAGGTAAAAGATCCAGCAAAAAATGATGTAAAAGAGGCCACAAGTGATTTAGTTAAAGAAGTGCTTAAGGAAGAATCTGGCAATACTAAGAGTGATGACGACAAAAATGTTCATTTTAAAGTTAAGGGCAATAGAAAGGGATCGCTAATGTTTGAAGTGGAATTGCCAAAGCCGATGGTAAATTTCGTAAAGGGTGTCATGGATACATTTAGGCCTCAGCAAAATTAGTTTTTAAGATTTATGTTTAGTAAAAGTACAAATAAATAAAAACTGTTTTTTTTTTATTAATGTTTTAGTGTTATTTTAATAAAATGCGAGTGTTACTTGTTCTCGGAGTTTGGAAATCAGTGATGAGATCATAAATATATGAAAAATTATGGCCTCGACAGATCGACCATATTGATCGGAGAACCCATTTATTGTCTTGTTACAATGTCATGCATGTTTTCGGTCTCTCACAGAATATTACTTGATGACAGAATCTAGTTCAGCTCCAGTTCAGTTTCAGTTCTAGTTTCAAGTTTTAGTTCAGTTCTAGTTCAGTTCTAGTTCATTGCTAGTTCAGTTCTAGTTCAAGTGTCTAGTTCAGTTCGAGTTCAGTTCCTATTAGTTCTAGTTCAGTTCTTCAGTTAGTCAGTTCTAGTTCAGTTCTAGTTCAGTTCTAGTTTCAGTTCTAGTTCAGTTCTAGTTCAGTTCTAGTTCAGTTCTAGTTCAGTTCTAGTTTAGTTCGAGTTCAGTTCTAGTTCAGTTCTAGTTAGTCTAGTCGTTCTAGTTCAGTTCTAGTTCATTTCTAGTTCATTCTAGTTCAGTTTCTAGTTCAGTTCTAGTTCAGTTCTAGTTCAGTTCTAGTTCAGTTCTAGTTCAGTTCTAGTTCAGCTTCTAGGTTCAGTTCTAGTTCAGTTCTAGTTCAGTTCTAGTTCAGTTTTCTAGTTCAGTTCTAGTTCAGTTCTAGTTCAGTTTCTAGTTCCGTTCTAGTTCAGTTTCTAGTCAGTTCTAGTTCAGTTCTAGTTCAGTTCTAGTTCAGTTCTAGTTCAGTTCTAGTTCAGTTCTAGTTCGTTCTAGTTCAGTTCTAGTTCAGTTTCTAGTTCAGTCTAGTTCAGTTCTAGTTCAGTTCTAGTTCAGTTCTAGTTCAGTTCTAGTTCAGTTCTAGTTCAGTTCTAGTTCAGTTCTAGTTCAGTTCTAGTTCAGTTCTAGTTCAGTTCTAGTTCAGTTCTAGTTCAGTTCTAGTTTCAGTTCTAGTTTCAGTTCTAGTTCAGTTCTAGTTCAGTTCTAGTTCAGTTCTAGTTCAGGTTCTAGTTCAGTTCTAGTTCAGTTCTAGTTCAGTTCTAGTTTCAGTTCTAGTTCAGTTCTAGTTCAGTTCTAGTTCAGTTCTAGTTCAGTTCTAGTTCAGTTCTAGTTCAGTTCTAGTCAGTTCTAGTTCAGTTCTAGTTCAGTTCTAGTTCAGTTCTAGTTCAGTTCTAGTTCAGTTCTAGTTCAGTTCTAGTTCAGTTCTAGTTCAGTTCTAGTTCAGTTCTAGTTCAGTTCTAGTTCAGTTCTAGTTCAGTTCTAGTTCAGTTCTAGTTCAGTTCTAGTTCAGTTCTAGTTCAGTTCTAGTTCAGTTCTAGTTCAGTTCTAGTTCAGTTCTAGTTCAGTTCTAGTTCAGTTCTAGTTCAGTTTCTAGTTCAGTTCTAGTTCAGTTCTAGTTCAGTTCTAGTTCAGTTCTAGTTCAGTTCTAGTTCAGTTCTAGTTCAGTTCTAGTTCAGTTTCTAGTTCAGTTCTAGTTCAGTTCTAGTTCAGTTCTAGTTCAGTTCTAGTTCAGTTCTAGTTCAGTTCTAGTTCAGTTCTAGTTCAGTTCTAGTTCAGTTCTAGTTCAGTTCTAGTTCAGTTCTAGTTCAGTTCTAGTTCCGTTCTAGTTCAGTCTAGTTCAGTCTAGTTCAGTTCTAGTTCAGTCTAGTTCAGTTCTAGTTCAGTTCTAGTTCAGTTCTAGTCAGTTCTAGTTCAGTTCTAGTTCAGTTCTAGTTCAGTTCTAGTTCAGTTTCTAGTTCAGTTCTAGTTCAGTTCTAGTTAGTTCTAGTTCAGTTCTAGTTCAGTTCTAGTTCAGTTCTAGTTCAGTTCTAGTTCAGTTCTAGTTCAGTTCTAGTTCAGTTCTAGTTCAGTTCTAGTTCAGTTCTAGTTCAGTTCTAGTTCAGTTCTAGTTCAGTTCTAGTTCAGTTCTAGTTCAGTTCTAGTTCAGTTCTAGTTCAGTTCTAGTTCAGTTCTAGTTCAGTTCTAGTTCATTCTAGTTCAGTTCTAGTTCAGTTCTAGTTCAGTTCTAGTTCAGTTCTAGTTCAGTTCTAGTTCAGTTCTAGTTCAGTTCTAGTTCAGTTCTAGTTCAGTTCTAGTTCAGTTCTAGTTCAGTTCTAGTTCAGTTCTAGTTCAGTTCTAGTTCAGTTCTAGTTCAGTTCTAGTTCAGTTCTAGTTCAGTTCTAGTTCAGTTCTAGTTCAGTTCTAGTTCAGTTCTAGTTCTGTTCTAGTCCAGTTCTAGTTCAGTTCAATATCTGCTTTCGAATGCACTGTAATATTACCTTTTCTAAACTATGATTTTACTGGAAACTCTTGAGGAAATAATTGAGTCGTTAGTAAATGAAACATATAAACTTCTTTAAAGTAAACTAAGTTTTTGAACAAAATAATGAAAAACTCATATAACAGGTAACTAAATTAAATATGAGTTAACAATACAAATCTTACAATATGTATTACAAATTCAGCTGTCCGAAAACAAACTTTATTTAACGATACAAAACTCAGTGAGTATGCCAACTAATACACTACATTTTATTACTCAAGTCCCCAGAGAAATGACAATAATAAAAAATTCTCCTTTGAAATGAGGAAAATGATGCTGAAAGTAATAAAAAGCGTATTTCGGTAGATAATTGCACATAAACTTAAACCACAAAAAGTCGTACAATTAAGTTGTAAAATCCAAAATAATGTCTGTCACTCACTAACGCTAAAAAGTTCCAACGAAATCTGTTAATAGCACAACTACAATCGCACTACAAAATATGCTAACGTTTAATTTTCCTGCCATAAAATATGCAACAAGTTCGTACAGCTTAAAGAAATGGAAACAATACACTTACACACGCATAAACATATTTAATTGGAAAAAGTTTTCCTTGCAAAGGATACTTGCGACATGTTCATGTACATAAGTTGTTTGCTTGAAAATCGTAAATTTCTTTACACCAAATTATTTCATTGTATGTTCAGTGTACAACTCTTAACACAACGTTAACCGAAATCCTTAAGGTGTAGATGGGGTTTGGAGGGTTTGCACATAAACGTACCGAGACAGATAAATAGGAATTTCATATAAAATTCGTTTGTTAAGCTGTCAATAAAGTTTCTTAACATTGACCAGCCATATTGCGTATCTAAACATTTTTAGAGGTTTTCGAGAAAAACATCGTACAATATGCCGGGCAAATCTTATAGAACAGTTTCCCAACAGCTGAAAGGAAAAGGGACTTATTGGCTGACATATGTATGTTTTTAAGGCTGCTGTTGTAAATACAATGATAAAGGAACCAAGAAATCTAAATTCATGACCAAAAACTTTGTTGCTTGCCTGTCTGTTCTTGTATGTTTTTGGAATAGAAAACAATTGAATAGACAAAAACTGACACGTGTATTAGGGAGGTAGTAATGCCAACACCACAGCCACCTCCGCTCTAAAGGCAACCAACCCAAAAGTGTAATAAAATTCTTTGTACGAACTTTTCCACTTTGTTAGCTACTTGTCGTAATAATTTTCTAAAAAGTTTTGTTTTCCTTATTTGTGCGTTTTTTTTCAAAACTTTTTTGAGGTGTAACGAAGCACAACGTTTGATTTTTGCAGAACTTTATTTTCTTTTCTTCTATTTTAACGTCTTTTTTTGCAATAAATAAATTAAAAAATCGTTTTGCTATTAATATAAATAGATATTTGAAAAATTTATTGGCTATAAAATATAAAGGCGCTATTATTGAAAATATTACAACATAAATTTAAAAAATCTAATTTCAAAATCATTAAATATTAAAAAGGTTCTAATTTTATATTTATTTGGGGAATTTCGATTAAATGAACTTGAAATAATAAATGTATAGGAAATGGGTTTCAGATTGGAAGATTAAATAGATTTAATATTTGAGACTGAATTTGAACAGAAAAGCCGTTATTGTCCTTATATTAGTTTCTTAAATTACAAATAAATAATGTCCAACAACAAAGCTATAAATAAAGAAATTGATATAATTATAGCAAAAGTACTTAGTTCAAATAAAATGAACTAGAATTGAACTAGAACTGAACTAGAACTGAACTAGAACTGAACTAAAACTGAACTAAAACTGAACTAGAACTGAACTAGAACTGAACTAGAACTGAACTAGAACTGAACTAGAACTGAACTAGAACTGAACTAGAACTGAACTAGAACTGAACTAGAACTGAATTAGAACTGAACTAGAACTGAACTAGAATGAACTGAACTAGAACTGAACTAGAACTGAACTAGAACTGAACTAGAACTGAACTAGAACTGAACTAGAACTGAACTAGAACTGAACTAGAACTGAACTAGAACTGAACTAGAACTGAACTAGAAACTGAACTAGAACTGAACTAGAACTGAACTAGAACTGAACTAGAACTGAACTAGAACTGAACTAGAACTGAACTAGAACTGAACTAGAACTGAACTAGAACTGAACTAGAACTGAACTAGAACTGAACTAGAACTGAACTAGAACTGAACTAGAACTGAACTAGAACTGAACTAGAACTGAACTAGAACTGAACTAGAACTGAACTAGAATGAACTAGAACTGAACTAGAACTGAACTAGAACTGAACTAGAACTGAACTAAACTGAACTAGAACTGAACTAGAACTGAACTAGAACTGAACTAGAACTGAACTAGAACTGAACTAGAACTGAACTAGAACTGAACTAGAACTGAACTAGAACTGAACTAGAACTGAACTAGAACTGAACTAGAACTGAAACTAGAACTGAACTAGAACTGAACTAGAACTGAACTAGAACTGAACTAGAAACTGAACTAGAACTGAACTAGAACTGAACTAGAACTGAACTAGAACTGAACTAGAACTGAACTAGAACTGACTAGAACTGAACTAGACTGAACTAGAACTGAACTAGAACTGAACTAGAACTGAACTAGAACTGAACTAGAACTGAACTAGAACTGAACTAGAACTGAACTAGAAACTGAACTAGAAACTGAACTAGAACTGAACTAGAACTGAACTAGAACTGAACTAGAACTGAACTAGAACTGAACTAGAACTGAACTAGAACTGAACTAGAACTGAACTAGAACTGAACTAGAACTGAACTAGAACTGAACTAGAACTGAACTAGAACTGAACTAGAACTGAACTAGAACTGAACTAGAACTGAACTAGAACTGAACTAGAACTGAACTAGAACTGAACTAGAACTGAACTAGAACTGAACTAGAACTGAACTAGAACTGAACTAGAACTGAACTAGAACTGAACTAGAACTGAACTAGAAACTGAACTAGAACTGAACTAGAACTGAACTAGAACTGAACTAGAACTGAACTAGAACTGAACTAGAACTGAACTAGAACTGAACTAGAACTGAACTAGAACTGAACTAGAACTGAACTAGAACTGAACTAGAACTGAACTAGAACTGAACTAGAACTGAACTAGAACTGAACTAGAACTGAACTAGAACTGAACTAGAACTGAACTAGAACTGACTAGAACGAACTAGAACTGAACTAGAACTGAACTAGAACTGAACTAGAACTGAACTAGAACTGAACTAGAACTGAACTAGAACTGAACTAGAACTGAACTAAAACTGAACTAGAACTGAACTAAAACTGAACTAGAACTGAACTAGAACTGAACTAGAACTGAACTAGAACTGAACTAGAACTGAACTAGAACTGAACTAGAACTGAACTAGAACTGAACTAGAACTTAACTAGAACTGAACTAGAACTGAACTAGAACTGAACTAGAACTGAACTAGAACTGAACTAGAACTGAACTAGAACTGAACTAGAACTGAACTAGAACTGAACTAGAACTGAACTAGAACTGAACTAGAACTGAACTAGAACTGAACTAGAACTGAACTAGAACTGAACTAGAACTGAACTAGAACTGAACTAGAACTGAACTAGAACTGAACTGAACTAGAACTGAATAGAACTGAACTAGAACTGAACTAGAACTGACTAGAACTGAACTAGAACTGAACTAGAACTGAACTAGAACTGAACTAGAACTGAACTAGAACTGAACTAGAACTGAACTAGAACTGAACTAGAACTGAACTGAACTAGAACTCAACTAGAACTTAACTAACTGAACTAAATAAGTATATCTAGAACTGAAATAGTTTTTTATTTAAATATTGTTTAAATTTAAAAGTTTAGACAAACAACCCTCGTTATTTAAAACACATTTAAAAAGTCTACTGAAGGTGGAGAACTTATGTTTTTTTCGATTGAATGAATCTGTTTCATTGTGTGTCTTTGCCATTTTTCGTTTGTGTTGAGTGTTCTCCAAAAAAAGGAGTATTAATGTATGTTTGTGTTTAGTATCAAAAAGTTCTGCATTATCCTGGTCAAATATTTGTCTGCCAAAGATAATTTAAGCAGTGTGTGTTCGTTTTGTTGTTGTTTTTTAACAAACTGATGATGGAGATGGCTGATCCAAATTTAACATGGCCTTGAGCAAACATCTGTGTGCTGGGCTGGTGTCTTTTTATGTTTTTATTCTCCACAAACTCATACATAAATTTAGCAATGCAGTAGACGACATTATGATTGTTTGTTGTTTTTAAACAGAACAAGGCAGTAGAAAAGAACAAAAAAAAACGTCCCTGATAAAGTGGTAGGGGAAGGAACAACAAAAGCTGTTCATAAAAAAAAAAAAGGATTTGTGTATTATCAACATCAGCATAATGTTGTGCATAAACAGCAATCGCAGAAATTACTTAAATACAAATTTGTTCATTGCTTTGAAAATGCAACTTTCTTTGACATGAAATACTCTACTATTTCCTAATATTTTCCTCCAATTATTAAATAGATTTCCAATCAATACTGTATCATACGCCTGATCTGATCGCTGTTTTATCTGTTATCCCTTAGAATGATAAATGTGCTTTAAACATGTCACATTCTTTGTTTAAGAGGGTTTATTATTTCCCGGAACCATTCACTCGCAACAACCAACCAACAAAGCTTTGACAATAGAAAAGCACCAGCCAAAGAAGCGTTTGTACGGTTTATTTGCCAAGGAAAACGACACTCGTCTTATTTTCCTATTGATTTTCTAAATAAAATAATAAAAATAAAAATGTGAAAACAGCCTTTTTACGTTTTAAAGGTGACACATGAGTGTAACATCTCCGTTTACGTTTTGTTTGGAAAATAAAAATAATAAAAATAATCCCTTTAATAAAAAGAAAAATAAAATGAAGGAAAACGGGATTGAAATGGTTTTCTAGTGTTATTTGATTTAGACATTTTTGTTATGATTACGGAGTAAGTGGGTTTGTTTTCTTTCGTTTTTTATTATGCTCCTTTTTTAGTTATCTATTTTAGTCTTATTTCCCCATTTGATTTCCTTTTCGAGGACCCAGGAGGTTATGTTAAGGAATGAAAAAACTCCAACAATTTTATTACAATTTTTCTATTTGCTGAAGTATGAAAATTATTTTTCATAAGCATGAAAAAATATAAAGGAAGAAGGAATTTAAGTTTAAGCTTGTTAGGCGAAGACAAGAAAAAAAAAAACACAGTCATGCAATTTTAATTCAATTCTTTTTCTTCTTGTTAAAAACGTGGGAAAATAGTACATGGAATTTGAAAGTATGTTACAATATTTAAATATTAATTTGCCATTGACAATATGATACAGAAGAATAAAGATAAGGAATTTAATTTACTTAAGCGATTGCTAGAGTTCTACTTTACCAAAACAAAACAAACTGAAAAGAGCTAGAACAGACTAGAAGAGAACTGGAAAAGAACTAGAACAGAACTAGAACAGAACTAGAACAGAACTAGAACAGAACTAGAACAGAACTGAACAGAACTAGAACAGAACTAGAACAGAACTAGAACAGAACTAGAACAGAACTAGAACAGAACTAGAACAGAACTAGAACAGAACTAGAACAGAACTAGAACAGAACTAGAACAGAACTAGAACAGAACTAGAACAGAACTAGAACAGAACTAGAACAGAACAGAACAGAACCAGAACAGAACCAGAACAGAACTAGAACACTAGAACAGAACTAGAACAGAACTAGAACAGAACTAGAACAGAACTAGAACAGACTAGAACAGAACTAGAACAGAACTAGAACAGAACTAGAACAGAACTAGAACAGAACTAGAACAGACTAGAACAGAACTAGAACAGAACTAGAACAGAACTAGAACAGAACTAGAACAGAACTAGAACAGAACTAGAACAGAACTAGAACAGAACTAGAACAGACTGAACAGAACTAGAACAGAACTAGAACAGAACTAGAACAGAACTAGAACAGAACTAGAACAGAACTAGAACAGAACTAGAACAGAACTAGAACAGAACTAGAACAGAACTAGAACAGAACTAGAACAGAACTAGAACAGAACTAGAACAGAACTAGAACAGAACTAGAACAGAACTAGAACAGAACTAGAACAGAACTAGAACAGAACTAGAACAGAACTAGAACAGAACTAGAACAGAACTAGAACAGAACTAGAACAGAACTAGAACAGAACTAGAACAGAACTAGAACAGAACTAGAACAGAACTAGAACAGAACTAGAACAGAACTAGAACAGAACTAGAACAGAACTAGAACAGAACTAGAACAGAACTAGAACAGAACTAGAACAGAACTAGAACAGAACTAGAACAGAACTAGAACAAAGAACAGAACTAGAACAGAACTAGAACAGAACTAGAACAGAACTAGAACAGAACTAGAACATAACTAGAACATAACTAGAACAGAACTAGAACAACTAGAACAGAACTAGAACAGAACTAGAACAGAACTAGAACAGAACTAGAACAGAACTAGAACAGAACTAGAACAGAACTAGAACAGAACTAGAACAGAACTAGAACAGAACTAGAACAGAACTAGAACAGAACTAGAACAGAACTAGAACAGAACAGAACAGAACTAGAACAGAACTAGAACAGAACTAGAACAGAACTAGAACAGAACTAGAACAGAACTAGAACATAACTAGAACATAACTAGAACAGAACTAGAACAGAACTAGAACAGAACTAGAACAGAACTAGAACAGAACTAGAACAGAACTAGAACAGAACTAGAACAGAACTAGAACAGAACTAGAACAGAACTATTCCGATTGATGTAAAAAAGCCACGAAAATACAAGAAATATCTTAAGCATACCCTCGTATATGTGTTCATATCAAAGCCGATTTTTATGACAGTCTTGTAGTAAATGAGCGAATTAACATTAACACACATGCATGAGTTGATCATTAAGCCAGCTACATAGTCGGTGAACCAACCACCCAAACCAATCCATTGAAAACTTAAATTATTTACAATCAGTGATAAAAATCATCAACAGAATCCTTCCTAAAATATGTTCGTATTTATGTGTCCATTTCAAAACTAACTGGCTGCTGACCATTCGCATTTTTTTCCACATGTTTTCATTTTATGCTCTAGAACAGAGGCCAATGATGGTGATGATGATGCTGCTGTTGCGGGCCCGTAGTTGTTGGTAAGTAGTGTATTGTATTGTATTGCAAACTTGCCATTTCTGGACAATTCAACCAACCTAAATGGTTAAGAGGCACATTATTATAAGTCTGTTTTTATGTTATTTTATTTTTCTCTTTTTTAAAATTTTTAAATTGCACCACAGCAGGTGTTTTACTCACGCTTGGTTTTCAATACGGTTGGTTTTCTGTTGTTTGTTTCTAACGTGGTTTTAACAAAAATTTTTTTTTGCTTTTCTGTTTGTTTTAGAAAAATTGTTGTGGGGAGTTACTTTATTAATATAAAAAGTGAAATATACTTTACAGACTACAAATACAAGGTATGTAAGTATGTATGTATGTAGTTTGTACCTGTAGTTTTAACTAAAGTTTTGCAAAACAACACATTTCCCAACTGGCTAGTGGCCATATTACTAAATATAACATGTATGAGTATGGGTATCATCCTTATCATCATATTTGTTCAAGTACAAAACAATTTTTATTAAAAAAATACTCAAACTTACTTTCGACCAGCCATAGTGCTTGTTTGGCCTATAAAACATCTCTGGATTCCTAGTCTGTTTTTATTTTTATAAATTATTATTTACGTTTATTTTCCCTTTTTATTATTCGTTTGTTTGTTGCTGTAAATTTTCTTGTTCATTCTCTTGCGGCCTTAATAAGTTTTTCTAGAAAATTAATTTCATTTTAAAATAAGTTCAAATCATCATACAATTTGTGGTTAAATTCTCTTAATTTTTCGTATAAAATTCGCACTAAAGTTAGAGAAGTCCTTGGAGAACTTTTTTGTTTTGTTGAGGTTAAGTAGTTTAATTAATTATCCTTAATGGGATGGAACTTTTCCTGTTTGTTGGGCAATGGCATTGTAAGAAAAATTAAATGGTATTATAATGATTGTGAAAAGTTAATGTAAGAAAATTAATAAATCTAAAAAAATACTTGGAAAAGTAAGAGGGCATTCTGTGAAATATACTGAATAAGTTTTATAAGTTTAATAAGGATAAATGATGAAAGTGAATTTAAATGGTCATATCATTGTATTAATGACGATATCTACTAGAACTGAACTAGAACTGAACTAGAACTGAACTAGAACTGAACTAAGAACTGAACTAGAACTGAACTAGAAACTGAACTAGAACTGAACTAGAACTGAACTAGAACTGAACTAGAACTGAACCAGAACTGAACTAGAACTGAACTAGAACTGAACTAGAACTGAACTGAACTAGATCTGAACTAGAACTGAACTAGAACTGAACTAGAACTGAACTAGAACTGAACTAGAACTGAACTAGAACTGAACTAGAACTGAACTAGAACTGAACTAGAACTGAACTAGAACTGAACTAGAACTGAACTAGAACTGAACTAGAACTGAACTAGAACTGAACTAAACTGAAATAGAACTGAAATAGAACTGAAATAGAACTGAACTAGAACTGAACTAGAACTGAACTAGAACTGAACTAGAACTGAACTAGAACTGAACTAGAACTGAACTAGAACTGAACTAGAACTGAACTAGAACTGAACTAGAACTGAACTAGAACTGAACTAGAACTGAACTAGAACTGAACTAGAACTGAACTAGAACTGAACTAGAACTGAACTAGAACTGAACTAGAACTGAACTAGAACTGAACTAGAACTGAACTAGAACTGAACTAGAACTGAACTAGAACTGAACTAGAACTGAACTAGAACTGAACTAGAACTGAACTAGAACTGAACTAGAACTGAACTAGAACTGAACTAGAACTGAACTAGAACTGAACTAGAACTGAACTAGAACTGAACTAGACTGAACTAGAACTGAACTAGAACTGAACTAGAACTGAACTAGAACTGAACTAGAACTGAACTAGAACTGAACTAGAACTGAACTAGAACGAACTAGAACTGAACTAGAACTGAACTAAACTGAACTAGAACTGAACTAGAACTACTAGAACTGAACTATAACTGAACTAGAACTGAACTAGAACTGAACTAGAACTGAACTAGAACTGAACTAGAACTGAACTAGAACTGAACTAGAACTGAACTAGAACTGAACTAGAACTGAACTAGAACTGAACTAGAACTGAACTAGAACTGAACTAGAACTGAACTAGAACTGAACTAGAACTGAACTAGAACTGAACTAGAACTGAACTAGAACTGAACTAGAACTGAACTAGAACTGAACTAGAACTGAACTAGAACTGAACTAGAACTGAACTAGAACTGAACTAGAACTGAACTAGAACTGAACTGAACTGAACTAGAACTGAACTAGAACTGAACTAGAACTGAACTAGAACTGAACTAGAACTGAACTAGAACTGAACTAGAACTGAACTAGAACTGAACTAGAACTGAACTAGAACTGAACTAGAACTGAACTAGAACTGAACTAGAACTGAACTAGAACTGAACTAGAACTGAACTAGAACTGAACTAGAACTGAACTAGAATTGAACTAGAACTGAACTAGTACTGAACTAGAACTGAACTAGAACTGAACTAGAACTGAACTAGAACTGAACTAGAACTGAACTAGAACTGAACTAGAACTGAACTAGAACTGAACTAGAACTGAACTAGAACTGAACTAGAACTGAACTAGAACTGAACTAGAACTGAACTAGAACTGAACTAGAACTGAACTAGAACTGAACTAGAACTGAACTAGAACTGAACTAGAATTGAACTAGAACTGAAGTAGAACTGAACTGAAATAGAACTGAACTAGAACTGAACTAGAACTGAACTAGAACTGAACTAGAACTGAACTAGAACTGAACTAGAACTGAACTAGAACTGAACTAGAACTGAACTAGAACCGAACTAGACTGAACTAGAACTGAACTAGAACTGAACTAGAACTGAACTAGAACTGAACTAGAACTGAACTAGAACTGAACTAGAACTGAACTAGAACTGAACTAGAACTGAACTAGAACTGAACTAGAACTGAACTAGAACTGAACTAGAACTGAACTAGAACTGAACTAGAACTGAACTAGAACTGAACTAGAACTGAACTAGAACTGAACTAGAACTGAACTAGAACTGAACTAGAACTGAACTAGAACTGAACTAGAACTGAACTAGAACTGAACTAGAACTGAACTAGAACTGAACTAGAACTGAACTAGAACTGAACTAGAACTGAACTAGAACTGAACTAGAACTGAACTAGAACTGAACTAGAACTGAACTAGAACTGAACTAGAACTGAACTAGAACTGAACTAGAACTGAACTAGAACTGAACTAGAACTGAACTAGAACTGAACTAGAACTGAACTAGAACTGAACTAGAACTGAACTAGAACTGAACTAGAACTGAACTAGAACTGAACTAGAACTGAACTAGAACTGAACTAGAACTGAACTAGAACTGAACTAGAACTGAACTAGAACTGAACTAGAACTGAACTAGAACTGAACTAGAACTGAACTAGAACTGAACTAGAACTGAACTAGAACTGAACTAGAACTGAACTAGAACTGAACTAGAACTGAACTAGAACTGAACTAGAACTGAACTAGAACTGAACTAGAACTGAACTAGAACTGAACTAGAACTGAACTAGAACTGAACTAGAACTGAACTAGAACTGAACTAGAACTGAACTAGAACTGAACTAGAACTGAACTAGAACTGAACTAGAACTGAACTAGAACTGAACTAGAACTGAACTAGAACTGAACTAGAACTGAACTAGAACTGAACTAGAACTGAACTAGAACTGAACTAGAACTGAACTAGAACTGAACTAGAACTTGACTAGAACTGAACTAGAACTGAACTAAACTGAACTAGAACTGACTAGAACTGAACTAGAACTGAACTAGAACAGAACTAGAATTGAACTAGAACAGAACTAGAACAGAACTAGAACTGAACTAGAACAGAACTAGAACAGAACTAGAACTGAACTAGAACAGAACTAGAAAAGAACTAGAACAGAACTAGAACAGAACTAGAACAGAACAGAACTAGAACAGAACTAGAACAGAACTAGAACTGAACTAGAACTGAACTAGAACTGAACTAGAACTGAACTAGTACTGAACTAGAACTGAACTAGAACTGAACTAGAACTGAACTAGAACTGAACTAGAACTGAACTAGAACTGAACTAGAACTGACCTAGAACTGAACTAGAAGTGAAACTAGAGCTGAACTAGAACTGAACTAGAACTAAACTAGAACTGAACTAGAACTGAACTAGAACTGAACTTAGAACTGAACTAGAACTGAACTAGAACTGAACTAGAACTGAACTAGAACTGAACTAGAACTGAACTAGAACTGAACTAGAACTGAACTAGAACTGAACTAGAACTGAACTAGAACTGAACTAGAACTGAACTAGAACTGAACTAGAACTGAACTAGAACTGAACTAGAACTGAACTAGAACTGAACTAGAATTGAACTAGAACTGAACAAGAACTGAACTAGAACTGAATTAAAACTGAACTAGAACTGAACTTGTCTAGAAATAAAGTAGAACTCGTTTAGGTCTTAACTATAATGGATTATGAAACCAAAGACTGGACTTTCAAAAATGGTTTTATAAGAACCGGCAAATTATAATATCTCAGACCTATGTTTTAATTTTCGATTTGATTAAATTGATTTCAGATTTTCATCATTTTCATTTACTATATACTTTCAAAAGTTCTTTAATATTTCCGTTATTTTTCTTTGGGTGTGGCTAATAAAAAAATTTAAATTGATAGATTTAAATGCTGTCTCAGTTTCATCCATTTATTTTCTGTTCCACTCCAATGAAATGTTCAATATTTAATCACTATTATTTAAATATATGTTATAAAATTTCATGAAGGTACAAAACCTTTACTTTTTCCCTAGCGCCCAGCTCCCCCAACAATTTGTGACACAAATTGATGTACTGTATATACCAACAATGATGATAATATTTGAATTCATCTACATTCCATTTAAGGACAAATACTCGTAGAATTTTATTTGTTCTCACGGTTACAATTACTGATAAATACAAATTTTAAATAATGCAAAATGGACGTGCTCCACTTAATGTAATGGTTTTGCAGGTTTGAGGCAAGAGGTTTGGCTGGTAGGTGCCATAGTTTGTGTGAAAGTTAAAACCATTATTATGCTAAAAATGCAAAATATATAAAAATGAAAAAAGAAGCAAACAAATCAAAATGAAAATATATTTATTCTAAAGCAAATAACCGAGATGGAAATAAAATATAAATCAAGCGTACAAAAAAATGAAAAATGAAGAGAAAAATACATTTTTTTTGCTGTTGCACAATAATAAATAAAATCAAATAAATTTTCCTGTAATTTTAAACCGGATATAAAAGAGAATTTCATAAAAATTTATTTTATTATTTTTTTTTTTTTTGAAATATTAGATGGTACATTATTAAAAATTGTGTACAAGTAGAGAAATTCAATAAATAACAAGCATAAATTGTAACTAAATATTACATTCTATCTATATTTATTTATTTATTTTAGTATTTTTCACAAATTTATTTAGATGCTTCTTAGGCATTAAGCTGGTTTTTATGTGTAAAGATTTGTACAGTAAATAAGTAAATCATCAGATAAATTTACAGATATGTATATTTAACAAAGCATTTGTTGAGTGTTTATAGTTTAGAAAAAAAAAACAAATACTCCACTTGAGTATGATAGACAATATATAACAATCTTATGTATCTTATACTTTTATATATAAAAGTACGAAGTTTTATTGAGGTTTTAAGGCAAAGTATTCCAAAGACACTTTTCTATACTGCACATCTAATTAAATTTCATTAATTTTTTACCTGCCCTAGTATGTGTATTATATGCATATAATTGCAGAATTGTTACACATTCATGTATGTATTTATGTGAAAAACACAATATGTCAGTAAATGGCTGGCCAGCAGAGATGTATACTTGGGTTATTTTTAAAAAACAGTTCAGTCTAATTGAAATGGTACTTTTTTGACTGGAATTTACTTTGAGTGATTTTTTTTTTCGGTTTAAAGTAAATAAAGCTCTGAACAATTACAAAAATCATTATCAACTAGAATTGAACTGCAATTGAACAAGTATTAAAATGGAGCTAGAACTGCACTAAGTTAGAACTAACTGAACTAGAACAGAACTAGAACTGAACTAGAATTGAACTAGAACTGAACTAGAAATGAACTAGAAATGAACTAGAACCGAACTAGAAATGAACTAGAACTGAACTAGAACTGAACTAGAACTGAACTAGAACTGAACTAGAACTGAACTAGAACTGAACTAGAACTGAACTAGAACTGAACTAGAACTGAACTAGAACTGAACTAGAACTGAACTAGAACTGAACTGAACTAGAACTGAACTAGAACTGAACTAGAACAGAACTAGAACTGAACTAGAACTAGAACTGAAAGAACTGAACTAGAACTGAACTAGAACTGAACTAGAACTGAACTAGAACTGAACTAGAACTGAACTAGAACTGAACTAGAACTGAACTAGAACTGAACTAGAACTGAACTAGAACTGAACTAGAACTGAACTAGAACTGAACTAGAACTGAACTAGAACTGAACTAGAACTGAACTAGAACTGAACTAGAACTGAACTAGAACTGAACTAGAACTGAACTAGAACTGAACTAGAACTGAACTAGAACTGAACTAGAACTGAACTAGAACTGAACTAGAACTGAACTAGAACTGAACT
The DNA here is from genome assembly GCF_015586225.1 of Lucilia sericata. Lineage (NCBI taxonomy): Eukaryota > Metazoa > Arthropoda > Insecta > Diptera > Calliphoridae > Lucilia > Lucilia sericata. Next base: position 227,159 of record NW_023994280.1, read on the forward strand.
AGAACTGAACTAGAACTGAACTAGAACTGAACTAGAACTGAACTAGAACTGAACTAGAACTGAACTAGAACTGAACTAGAACTGAACTAGAACTGAACTAGAACTGAACTAGAACTGAACTAGAACTGAACTAGAACTGAACTAGAACTGAACTGAACTAGAACTGAACTAGAACTGAACTAGAACTGAACTAGAACTGAACTAGAACTGAACTAGAACAAAACTAGAACTGAACTAGAACTGAACTAGAACTGAACTAGAACTGAACTAGAACTGAACTAGAACTGAACTAGAACTGAACTAGAACTGAACTAGAACTGAACTAGAACTGAACTAGAACTGAACTAGAACTGAACTAGAACTGAACTAGAACTGAACTAGAACTAAACTAAAACTGAACTAGAACTGAACTAGAACTGAACTAGAGCTGAACTAGAACTGAACTAGAACTGAACTAGAACTGAACTAGAACTGAACTAGAACTGAACTAGAACTGAACTAGAACTGAACTAGAACTGAACTAGAACTGAACTAGAACTGAACTAGAACTGAACTAGAACTGATAGACTGAATAGAAAACGAACTAGAAATGAATAGAAGAGACTGAACTAGAAAACTGAACTGAATAAACTGAACTAGAATGACTAGAACTGAACTAGAACGACTAGACTGACTAGAACTGAATGAATGAACTAAACTGAACTAGACTGACTAGAACTGAACAGACTGACTAGAATAATGACGATAGATGAATAGAACTGAACTGAAACTGAACTGAATGAACAGAACTGAACTAGAACTGCTAGAACTGAACTAGAACTGAACTAGAACTGAAATAGAAATGACTAGAACTGAACTAGAATCTGAACGAAAGCTGAACTAGAACGAACTAGAATGAATGAACGAACTATGAACTAGAACTGAACTAGAACTGAACTAGAAGAACTAGAAAACTGAACTAGACTGAACTAGAACTGAACTAGAACTGAACTAGAACTGAAACTAGAACTGAACTAGAAACGAACTAGAACTGAACTAGAAACTGAAACTAGAATGAACTAGAAATGAACTAGACGAACAGAACTGAACTCGAACGAACTAGAAAACTTGAATAGAACTGAACTAGAACTGAACTAGAACTGAACTAGAAACTGAACTAGCACTGAACTAGTATTGAACTAGAACTGAACTAGAATGACTAGAACTGAACTAGTATTGAACTAGAACTGCACTAGTATTGTACTAGGACTGCATTGAAGCTAAAGTGAAACTCCCATATCTGTATTCTGCCTAAATACATAGTACTATTTTCTTGGTTTAAAAATATTTAATTTTTTTTTTACTTTTCAAAACTCTCTTGACGCTATTTGTCTCGTATTTCCATGTCTAACTACGTAGTAATTTAAATTTGTATACCAGTAGTACAACGTATGTACGACGAGCACAAGTATGACACATTTCTTTTACACTTGTTTACTACGTTTAAGTGACGTCCTATTGTCTGGAAATGGTAAATAAAATATGTTGATGAGCGGAAAGAAGGGCGTAAAAAAACAGAATACAACAAATATTAGCGTCATCTTAATGGCAAAGTCCTTTCACCTTTAAGACCTTTACATACGATGTCATTCTTAGGGGAACGAAAAAAAACAAAAAGCTTTAGACTTTAGGTGCAGTAGAGAAAATAAAAACAAATTCAGACGACACCCCAATGAATGAACTTTTAGCACTCGGTACTCTTTCTCTTTACCTCCGTCCAACACCTAGAAAAAAATGTTTGTTAAATGAGGTGTTTAACTGTGTTTGTGGATGTTTGACATAGAGCCTAGAGGGAAATTTAATATTAATGACAAATTAAAGCTAAATTATTTAAAAATGTAAGTGGGAATTAAGGGAATGAATGGTTTAGTGTTATTTACTTCAATTTACTTTATACACAGAATAAAAAACAAAAATTTTTAGGTTCTTTGCTACCCTTCACCTACATTTAATTGACAAGTCTACACATATGGTTCTTTTTAGCGTTATGAGTTTCTGACTGGTTAATTAGTATTAACCAAAATACTCTGTGTACAAAGGAATGTTATCTGTATTTGGAGCACTTTTTTATCAGTCACTTTTTTGGTTGTTACATTGTTAATATTAAAACAAACTAACTGCTGTTAAACTTTCAAACATAGACAATAAATTTTAACACTTAAATACATATTTTTACAAATTAAGAAGTGTTTAACAAAACTAGTTTCAATTAAAATGCCAAATTATGACCAAAATATTGCAAAATACTGGCCGCAGCTAAATATCAATTACAAAAAGTTTTTGAAACAAAAACACAAGTCAACAAATATCATACATATCAAAAAATACTGGTAACAATTACTTTAGCAATACAAAATATCAAAATTTATATATCAACTCTATAATAAATTCTTAAAATTAATAACTATCTTGGTTTTTTCGGTGTATCCTTACTCGTTCTATATACATACGTGTTCTTATAGAAATTTTAACATTAATCATGACACATTCCAGCATTTTTTTCATAAGGATAGAAGATAGAAGTTATATTGATAGTTCAATAAATCTACACGTTTAAATTTTTATAGCAAAAGTACAAAAAGAAGTATGTTCGAGTAGTTTTCAATTGAAGCAGTTTTCATCATAATGACTGTAAATACTTGTATTTAGACTGAAAACTATTGATGTTTTGCAATAAAATACAGTTCATAAACATGAAAATAGAAGAGCTAAATAGACAAAAAAAGATCGAAATTCTCTTTTATATTGGAGATAGAAATTCACTTGCTTAGATATGGGTGTAGAAATCAATTTTAAAATGTTATTGGAACTTTTATTGCTAAAGTTAGACTCATATTTGTTTGACTACTTTGGAGTATTTGTACAATTTGTATTTTATATATAATTTCCAATTTCATCAAAATCACTAAAATTTAGAAAAATACTATTTGAGTTATTGTTAATCTTTCCTTGATATACAAATGGTTGTATTTAAGTGCTATGGGTGGTTGTATTTAACTGCTCCCATATTTGTCCTAAATTGTTCATATGTATGTCAATGTTGCTAGTGCAAAATTTGAGTATTCTATCTCTATTGGTTTTCCAGATATACGAATTTTTCTATTTCATACATATTGGAGGTGCCACGCCCTCTATAGCTAATGGATTTATTACCCAAAAGCTTGTCAATATTACCCTTGCAAAATTTGAGTATTCTACCTCTAGTAGTTTCCCAGATATACGATTTTTTGTATTATATATGTACATATGGGAGGTACCACGCCCCTGTTGTTAGTACAGACATTTTCCCCCAAATTGTTCTTATGAATTCTAATGTTGGCCGTGCAAAATTTGAGAATTTTAGCACTGGTGCTTTCCCAGATATAAAAAATTTTCATTTAATTCTTAAGGGAGGTGCCACGACCTCTAATTTTAGTCTGCCCATTTTGTTTTAAATATACAGGCCGACAAATATTTAACGCAGTCACCAAAGTACATTTTTGAGCCGTGCTAAATCCGAATATTTTCTCCCTCACATCTGGGATTGGAGATATCATGTCTTGAAATTTGAAAAACACCATTTTTGGCCCTTTTCGATACGTTATTACAGCGCCAAGACAATTTTATTTATAAATGTTTTATGCCATCTGAAAGTCCATTCTATCAACTTTAAAATAAAGCCCTAATATCTGACTCACTAACTTGGTCCTAGGGTTTCGACTTTTTCAAATTTTGTCGGTCTGTGATATTCATAACTACATCCAAGTTCCGGCTCCGACATATTTTTTCGGACTCTAACTCTTATATTTTTTCAGATATAGTGATTTAATATTTTCATTATACAGGGGAGGTGCCACTACTACTATAGATAGTCTGTCCATTTTGTCCCCAGATATTCATATGTCAAAATTGTCATATATAATTATATAAAAGATTTCTTGCTGTTACAGTTTCTAAGATATGCTACTTTTAATACTTATGTGGTATGTGGGCGTGGCATCTTGCCTACTGTGTAAATATTTATATAGAATTTTTGAAATGTGCAGATCCCTTATTCAACTTATCTCTCTTATTACAAGGAGCCTTCAACAAATATGTATTCTGTTTGTTATTTACAATCTTGAGTTAAAATTCTAATTAGCAGTCTGCAATCTGCTCCACTGTTTAGTATGACAAAAAGTATATTCTAACAAAAAATCGTTTATCTTCTCTCTTTTTTCTCATATAAATTTTATAGTCAAAGTTTTCCTTTATGATTCGTTGTTATCGCTAATGGCGACGAAAATGATCTATTACCTTCAATTTTGTTTTTAATTAAACAGTGTTAAATATTTTCAAATTGTTTAGGCTTTTTTTCCACAAAACTATTTTCCCTATTATTCCCAACACAAAATTGTTTTGTATTTAACAAATTTTTTTTCTATTTTTACTCTCATCTAACACTCTCTATCACTCGTTCGCTATTTTGTTCTATAGTTTCTATAAATATTTATCTATGGGATGCTATTTGTAGCCATCCATACAAGAACGTTTATGAATAATTTATTAGCAAACACTATTAGTGTCACCAACATCAACATTATTCTCATCACCATTATCAACGTCATCATCATCGTCACAGCATCTCCAGTTAAAGCTTTAGCTCCGCTAACCAATACCGGCTAAAAGGCACGACAGACACGGCAGAGAGAGAGATACATCATTGACATCGCCCTCGTCATCAACGTAATCATGATTGTCAGTCAACAACTATTGAAAAATAGTCAGTCAGTCAGTGAGTCGTTCGTTTATTCATGTTTATTTAACGGTTGTATGTGTGAAAATTTCTATGTTACGTTTTTATATGACGAAGACAGGAAGGCACACATACATACACTCATACACTTGTAGAATAACATTTAAATATGTGATTATGTATGCTTTTAGTTTGTTTGTTTGCAGTTAAAAGGAACTTTTATTAAAAAAATTAGGTGATATATTTTATATGAATAGGATCACTCATACATAGATATACTGGATATAGTAGGTTGGTGTCAAAAAACCAATAGAGATCCACAGTTCTTAATATTATGATAAAAGATATAAAATTGTTTGCTTTAAAACTGGTAAAAAGGATCAGGAAAGGGGTTTGTATAATTTTTCGATTTTTTACGTGAATCACCAAGGACAGAAAGTGGAGTTTTCTAATAATATAAAGAGTATTACGAAACTAGAGTCCAGACTATAGAAAATATAGTGAAAACTGTATAATAGACTAAATGAAGGGGACCAGACTGAAGTACATAACATAGTCTAGATTATATTCCAGACCATAGTCTAGATATACCATATAGACCAGAATATAGCACAGAATATTGACGGGGTTAGTATAAGCTATGGATTAGGCTATACTCCAGATTTTAAACTAGCCTATAGTCCAGACTATAATCCAGACTATAGGCCAGACAATAGACTAGACTATAGTCCAGACAATATACTAGCCTATAGACCAGACAATAGACTATCCTATAGTCCAGACAATAGACCAGAATCGAGACCATAGACTATCCTATAGTCCAGACTATAGACTAGCCTATAGTCCAGAGTATGAACTAAACTATAGTCCAGAGTATAGACTACATACCATAGTCCAGATTATATTCCAGACCATAGTCTAGATATACAATATAGACTAGAATATAACACAGAATATTGACTGGATTAGTATAAGCTATGGATTAGGCTATAGTCTAGATTTTATACTAGACTATAGTCCAGATTATAGACTAGCCTATAGTCTACGCTATATAGACTATAGTCCAGACTATAGACTAGACTGTAGTTCAGACTATAGACTAGACTATGGTCCAGACTATAGACTAGACTATAGACCAAACTATAGACTGGACTATAGTCCATACTATAGACTAGACTATAGTCCACACTATAGACTAAACTATAGTCTATAGACTAGACTATAGTCCAGACTATGGGTTAGACTATAGCCCAGACTATAGACTAGACTATAGTTTAGACTATAGACTAGACTATAGTCCAGACTGTAGACTAGACTATAGAGTAGGCTATAGTCCAGACTATAGTTCAAACTATAAACTAAACTATAGCCAAATTATCTACTAGACTAATAGACCAGAATATAAACGAGACTATAATACAAACTATAGACTAGACTATAGTCCAGACTATAAACTAGACTATAGACCATAGTTTAGACTACAGACTAGACTATAACCCGGACTATAGTACACACTATAGACTAGACTATAGTACACACTATAGACTAGACTATAATACACGCTATAGAATAGACTAGACCAGACTATAGACTAAACTATTGCCCAGACTATAGATTAGACTATAGATTAAACTATAGCCCAGACTATAGACTAGTCTATACAATAGACTATAGTCAATACTGTAGACTAGACTATGGAGTAGGCTATAGTCCAGACTATAGTTCAAACTATAAACTAAACTATAGTCATCTGCTAGACTAATAGACGAGACTATAAACTAGACTATAATACAAACTATAGATTAGACTATAGTCCAGACTATAGAATAAACTATAGTCCAGACTATAGAATATCCCAGGGTATAGACTAGACTAGACTATAGTCCAGAATATAGACTATAGTTCAGACTATAGACTATACTATGGAGTAGGCTATAGTCCAGACTATAGTTCAAACTATAAACTAAACTATAGTCAAACTATCTACTAAACTAATAGACCTGACTATATACTAGACTATAAACTAGATTATAATAGAAACTATAGAGTAGACTATATTTTTTTGTAAACTTTTTAAGACTTTTGTAACAAAGTGCATATCTAATATAGAACATAATACATAGTGGTATTTAGTGAGTTTAGTTTTTAATTGTAAATACATACACAAGTAATGCTATGTAGTAAGTAGTTATAGTATTAGACCATTTATGGTCGTTTTTTTATTCGTTCTAACATTACAGATAAAACTATGTACTTATTGAGGTTTTTTGTTGTTGGTTTTCTTTCAAGAATTTCCATTGAAAGTTGTGTGTAAAATGAAGAGTGTGAAGTTAATTTTAATTAACTGAAAGTAAATAACATTATGTTGAAACATGCCCCTCATTTTCATATATGGTTCGCTAACTGTTTGTTCTGTACGTTGTTGTTACATATAGAAGAAATACTTCAGGTAGATTTTGTAAAGATAAATTGTAAAAATACGTTTTAAAATAATCAAATGACACTAAAGCCGCTTAAAAGTTTAAGGAAATCAAATAGTTGAAATACGTAAGATAGGGTGAGATGAATAGGAAGTGACGGAAAAAGGTTAAATGTATAGTTTTTTAGTGTAGCTATTAGTATTTGAAAAAATGGTTTGAGTTAAAGGAAAAGTTAAGCTTTCAAAGAATTAATGGTTAAGACTTTAGGTTTAAATATTAAATGAGCTGTAGGCAATGTTGGGGCTAATAAACAATTTAATTTTTAATAATAAAGAACTTGGTAATTACTTTTTTAAATCAAGGGAAGAGTTAGATTTTTATTTACCACAAGCGATTACAAGTAATTAGAAAGGGTAGTCATTGTAAATCGCTTGAAAAACTTATACAGCTTCTATATCTTCACTGGTAAGATGCCTAATGAATTAGAAAGTACTTATATAACACATTATAGTCAGAACTTATTAGACCACTTCTATGTAATCCAGACGATATGTAGTAGTCATTGAAAGTATGTTGTTAGGTAAGTAATTACAATTGATAGTCATTACGTAGTTTTAGCTGGGTGGTTTCTTGGTTAGATTTTTCTCTAAAAACTAGTTTTATGCAAAGAACTAAGTTTTTATCTAAAATTAAATTTTGACTAAAATTGTTTAGTTTGTTTAAATGGATGTATGTATGCTACAGCAGATCGGAAGAAATACACCTAGGCCACTATTGAACCTGTTATGCGCTCCTTTTATTAGAGTCTCTAATTGGTATGGAACCCAAATTTAAGTTTTTATTAAAATTTAAACTTTTTATTAAAAATTCGATGTTTCTTTAGTAATGAAATTTTTCATTAAAAATTCAAAAGATTCTAAAATGATATCCTTTTTTTTTGGAATTTGCATCACACACTCTGTATGATATTAAAAATTTCAATTAAAATATAAAACTGTATAGAATTTCTTGTAAATTTTAATTAAATTGATTTTATACACTTAATTGGTTTTTCTATAAATATTAAATGTCCTTTGTCTTACCTTTTAATTTACTTTTAATGATTTCCTTTTGATGTTACAAAAATCCATTTATCCTTATTAAGTTGTTTATATTTCCTTATATATATTTTTTTGTTTTTAATTGAATTTTCTGTAAAGATTTGTTTATTTTTCACTTCACACATAAAATATTTATGTATGTATTTTTTTTAAATAGATTTCACTTGTAAGACTTGTAATTATAATCATCATTGATTCAAAAAGGGCCATTAATACAAAATGTTTATTGAATTTCTTTTTTGTTTTTGGCACACAAACATTAAAAGTAACAAAATACAGATTTATTTGGGTAGTAAAAAAGATCCTGTAAGATTTAACATTTAATTAAATTATAAATATTCTCACATACACACAACAAGGACAAACGTACAACGACAAAAACATTAAAGAAAGAATGGGCGGAAAAAATAATGTCAAAAGAAATAACCCGCAACATAACGACATCGAAATCGACAACGACAACACTATTAACACAATTTACATTAAATATTTACACAAATTTACCCGCAATAACATTTACACACACACAAACACACATAGCAAATTATAAAAAAAATATATGTAACGACAATAGCAGGAAAAAAACGTAACGGTCTTTTATTATAGAAAATGAAAAGCTTACGACAAAAAAACAGCCACACAAAGGCAACAACTGAAAAAACAATTTTATTTCCGTTTCTGGTTCTCACACACCAAAATACATACATACACCAACATACTGTTTAGCTGTAGACAAAAAAAAATAACACACACATGGCACTCTCACACTTGTTTACTTTGTCGCATTAAAATATACCAACGATACAATTAAAAAATTTTCCAGTAAAGAAAAATCGTAAAAAAAGAAAATAAAAATAAAATGCCGGTAGCAAAAATAACAAATAAATACTCTACTGTCATGGCCTCTACTCTCACACACACACATACAACACATAACAAAAAGTTTACAATTTCTGTTGTAAATATTACTTGGCTTTTGAAAATGACGACAAAAATCGTAAAAAAACTTGTAAAAGTAAAGTATTTTAGTTTACAAATATTTCAAAGCGATGCGATATTTGTTTTTGTTCGAAAATTATCATGAACCACCCGCATTCAATGCCGAACGAAGACTAAATCTATATAAAAATGACAGGTTAAAGATTTGCAACAAACGTAGTACAACAACATGAATAAAATTCACATTCACTCATTCGCAACAAACAGCAACATATACCCAACATCGTTCACGTAGTCGTAGTCGACAGCTCATTTTCGTTGTTGTTGTTGTTGTTGTTTTGTTGCTGTTGTAGTTGTTGTAGCCAGCCCAACGTCAGATGTTTTGTGTTTAAACGAAAGAAAATCACGGTGGAGCTGAAATTCGCATGGTAAATGAAAACAAACGTGTATCCAACAGATACTTACTACGGGCTATAACAACAAACTATAGCAACAACAACGTTACTAATAACAACAAAAATTTCATAGTTAAACAAAAGTTCTTCGAATATTTTAAATGCGAGTAAACAGAGAATGTAATTGTTTAAAGGAATGTGGGTACTTTTTTTAAGTACAATGGTTAAATGGTACTTTTTGCAACTGCTGTGTTATTTATACCAGATTGACGATATTTTGGTACTTTTTTTTTATAAAATTATACTGAATCTGAAATTTTCTCTATAGATGGTAAACCACTTTTATGTGATTGAGCCCCTCTACATGAAAACAGATACTTTATAATAAAGAAGATCTGAAAGATTTGAAAGTGGTTTAAATTCTCATATGGAAGCTATATGACCCTAAAAAAATGTTTATTAAGGGACCATAGCTTCCCCTCGGAGTACCAGCTTTGCACTTTGAGAATAAATGTAATTTATGAATCAAACGGGGAGACAAAACGCGACTGGGGATCCATATTGAAAATCCGGAAAACGATATATACTACCGTCTTCCTAATCACAAAACTAGCTTCCAGAAGGAAGACCTTGTTATCACGGAATATGTAAAATTGATTCGGCTAAATGCGGCGCCAGCAGAGGTTAATAAATATTCCGACAGAAAGAAGGCAATTAGGATGATATCTGCGGATAATGATAAGCATTAGATGAGAGAATCCCATACGACCATTTGGAATAATGGAATAGAAAGGGAATAGACTATTGACTAGTCAATGAAATAGTCTATTGACTATACTATTGACTAGCCTATGTTGTTGTAGTCCATATATTAGTCAATATACTAGTCTATAGACTAGTTCATAGACTAGTCCATAGACTAGTTCATAGAATAGTCCATAGAATAGTTAGTAGACTAGTATATAGACTAGTCCATAGACTAGTTCATAGTCCAGTCCATAGACTAGTCCATAGACTAATCCATAGACTAGTTCATAGACTAGTTAATAGACTAGTCCATAGACTAGTCCATAGACTAGTTATAGATAAGTCATATTGACTAGTCTGTTGACTAGCCTATCAATTAGTCTATTGACTAGCATATGAACTAGTCTATTGACTATACTATCGACCAGCCTATGAATTAGTCTATTGACCAGTATATCAACTAGTCCATAGACTAATCAGTAGACTAGTCAAAAAGACTAGTCCGTAGACTATTCAATAGACTAGTTTATAGACTAATCCATAGACTAGTCCATAGACTAGTTCATAGTCCAGTCCATAGACTAGTTCATAGACTAGTTCATAGACTAGTTCATAGTCTAGTCCATAGTCTAGTCTATAGACTAATTCATAGACTATTCCATAGACTAGTCCATAGACTAGTTCATAGAATAGTCCATAGAATAGTTAGTAGACTAGTATATAGACTAGTCCATAGACTAGTTCATAGTCCAGTCCATAGACTAGTCCATAGACTAATCCATAGACTAGTTCATAGACTAGTTAATAGACTAGTCCATAGACTAGTCCATAGACTAGTCCATAGACTAGTTATGGATAAGTCATATTGACTAGTCTGTTGACTAGCCTATCAATTAGTCTATTGACTAGCATATGAACTAGTCTATTGACTATACTATCGACCAGCCTATGAATTAGTCTATTGACCAGTATATCAACTAGTCCATAGACTAATCAGTAGACTAGTCAAAAAGACTAGTCCGTAGACTATTCAATAGACTAGTTTATAGACTAATCCATAGACTAGTCCATAGACTAGTTCATAGACTAGTCCATAGACTAGTTCATAGACTAGACCATAGACTAGTTCATAGACTAGTCCATAGACTAGTTCATAGACAAGTCCATAGACTAGTTCATAGACTAGTCCTATTGACTAGTTTGTTGACTAGCCTATCAATTAATCTATTGACTAGTATATGAACTAGTCCATAGACTAATCAGTAGACTAGTCCATAGACTAGTCTACATATACTAGCCCATAGACTAAATAAATAGTCAATAGAAAAGTCTGTAGACTAACACATAGACTAGTCAATAGATTAGTTAATAGACTGGTCAACAGACAAGTCAATATATTGGTCAATAGACTGGTCAATAGACTAGTCAACAAATTATTCCATATACAGAGGGAATGAATAGTTAATTGCTGGAACACTTTTTCTTTTATTGCCAGGGTTTTGTGGAAATTAGATCCAAATATCTTGTGATACTATTCCAGATACTATATCCTTCAAGAACACAGAATGGAAATTTCCGGGAAATACTTTTTCGATAAGGTTTGTAAAAAAAGTACTTTTTTTTACCAACAATGTCGCATCACACATTCCTATTAGAAATACGAGGAGTAAGTACTACGACAATATGAAATAACTTTTGGCCGTATAAGCAACAAATACTCATACCAAAACACACTCATACGCAAACAGACACAAACATCAGGCACGATTTGTATTAAAAAGCTGTTATGAGGGAATAAAATAACAAACATAAACGTGGTGGTAGGACGAGTATGAACGAACAAATGAACGAATGTGGCCCAGCAGCTGGCAACTTGTTACAACCAAAAATGTTCAGATTCAGTTTTACAGGTTTCATCAACTTTTTGTCTTCTTATACTTGTTGCTGTTGTCGCATGATGTTAATAATGATGATGATAATGTTGATTGTGCTGATGATGACGAAGATGTCGTCCAGTCTTTGATGACAACAACAATCTCATGATGATGATTGCGATGTTGAACAGCCGGCAAATAATCTGTTTCGTCTGTTTTTTTGTTTTCAGTTTGATAAAATAAGATGTTGAATTGTACAAATGCGGCAACAACATACAACAACAAGTAAAATATGTGAAATATTTTTTATATTTAAGTTTCTTGGTTGTTGTTCATTTTCTTGTTTTTTTTTTTGCAGTTGCCTGTTTTTCTTCATTTACCGCATACCATACGCGCCAAAAGCTTAATCCCCTCGAGTTATCTGTTTTATAAACATTGACATTTTGAGTTGTTTATAAACAGTTGGTGTTTCAGCAACATGTTGCTTGGTGAATGTTGTTAAGGTTTTTTATTTATTTTGTTTTCAGTTTTTTTTTTGCATGTACTCTAGGGATTGCCAAAAAAAAAAAACAGCAGGCAGTTGAATTTTTAAAACAAATTGTAGCATAATTACCGGAAAATGTCTAGAATTTCTGTGTGGAAAATAATGATGCATAATATTGTTTTAGAACATAAAATTTTAAGAGTTTTTTTTAGAGGAACATCGTTTGATTTTTATTTGGGGAGCGTTGGTTTTAAATTTTAATGTTTAAAATGTTTAAACATTTTATAAATAAATTAAGTAATATAATTTATTCATTTATAAATTTAATAACTATTAAATAAAATTTAACTTTTGGGGTAAAATTTTAAACTAGTCGATTAACTAGTCTATTGACAAGTCTAATAACTAGTCTATTAACTGTTACATTGACAAGTCTATGGACTAATCTATTGACTAGTGAATTGATTAGTCAACGGACCACTAGTCTATTAACTAGTTTATGGACAAATGTAGTAACTAATATACGGACTACTCTATGGACAAGACTATTGACTAGTCTATGGACGAGTCTATTGACCTATTAACTAATCTTCGGACTAGTCTATGAATTAGTATACGGGATACTATTGACTAGTCTATGAACTAGTCTATAGACTATACTATTGACTAGCCTATGGACTAGTATTTGAACTAGTCATATACTAACCAATATACTAGTAGACTAGTTAATAGACTAATCAAGAGTATAGTTCATAGACTAGTCCATAGGCTAGTCCATAGACTAGTCCATAGGCTAGTCCATAGACTAGTCCGTAGACTAGTCCGTAGACTAGTCCATAGACTAGTCCATAGACTAGTCCGTAGACTAGTCCATAGACTAGTCCGTAGACTAGTCCATAGACTAGTGCGTAGACCAGCACATAGACCAGTCCATAAGCTAGCCAATAGACTGTGGATTAGTGTATTGACTGTGGCCAAGTCTATTGACTATGGACAAGTCTATGGACTAGTTCATGGACAAGTCTATGGACTAATCTATTGGCTAGTCTATTGGCTAGTCTATATGGACTAGTCTATTGACTAATTTATGGATCAGTCTACTAACTCTATTTTCTAGTCTACAGACTAATCTATTGACTGGTATTCACTATTCTAGACTAGTCTAAGGACTAGTATATTGACTAATCTAGACTTGTCTATGGATTATTCAAAGGACTAGACATGGCGTCCCTATCTAGTCCCACTATTATAGAGTAGTCTATGAAGTAGTGTATGGACTTGTCTATGAACTAGACTACGAACTAGACCACGAACTAGCCTATTGAGTAGTTTATTGTCAAAAAGTACACAATTTTTTATCTTTATCTGGAGATTTTATGAGAGCTTTTTTATTTATTTTATTTTAAGCTATTTACTATTAAATGCTATAATTTAACTCATCCTTTTTATCCTTATGACTTTAAATAAACCCCAATAAAATACTCATAATTTATTATATATATATAACACCATAAATATTTACCATATAATTTTGCGGCAAAACATTTTCATATTGCAAAATTAAATATTCATTTAGCAATTGTTTAAGTTTTTACACAAAATTAATTTTTCAAAAGTTTTTACACAATCACACATGCATGTAAAAATATAAACTAAAACAAATAAACGTTCCCACACTAACAACAAAAAGTTGTATGAATACTATGTAGTTGTTGTTTAGTCCTCTATAAAACATGTTCATAATGTGTAATAAAGCTTCTTAAAATTAAATATAATGACTTTTTTTCGTTCCGTCTTTCTTTCCATACAAAATGTAAAGTTTTCTTTCAACAGTTTGTAACTGCTGATTTTCCTTTTTTTTCTACCCACATTTTCTTTTTTTCCTTTTTAGCATATAGACTCATTTAGTAAATGAATAACGCCATTTAGAGACAGAGAAGAGAAAGAAAAACCAAGTAAAAAGCATCTGCTTTAGTTTTTTTTTTTGAGTTTTTGTATATGATTTTTTGCTTTTTGGCCAACAAAATCTATTTATTCTTTCTATGTGAAAATGTGAAAATTTATGATGTGTTTCATAGTCGGTGTCATAAGAAGCCAAGAGAGAAGTTTATTTTTTTTTTTGCAACAACAACGTTTACAATATCACAACTAGTTACTTTATTATAAAATAAAGTAGGTTTAGATTTAATGTCAAAAAGGACTTAACTACAATTAAAAAAATTTAGAGCAATTATTAAGATCAATAAGAGACAAGTACTAAATATTCCACAAAAAAGCTTAACTGAAAGCTTAAAAGCTAATGATTTTTTTCCAACGATTTTTATATTCCATTGAGATTAGTATTCTGGTACTGGACCCGATTCCACTTTCCTACTTTTATAATATTTTTTTAAAGATAATGTTTCAATGTTTAAAATTCCTGTTAAGTTCTTTTTTACACCTTAAGCCAAACCTATTCAAAACTTTTGTTTGTATGTGTTAAAAAATACATAAGTATTACAGCCAGCCTTATGTTCATACCTCTATCTGTGGACGAAGAGTATATTTAAAAGTATTTTATAAAACAATTTTTTTTGTTGTTCTTATTTTTATTATTTTGTTAAGAAAAATAGCCTGAATACAAAAACAAACACATACATACATATGTATATGATGCTGCATGAGTTTTAAGAGGAAAATCTCTTTATAATTTTGTAACGAAACACATACATACATACATGCATAAAATTACTTACATATATAAAAAAAGTTCTAGGTAAATAAATACAAATTGTACACATATACATTGAAGATACATACTGAAACTCCTGGTAACACATAAAAAAGTAACTTAAATGAAACGAATAAAATGAGAAAATAAAATAAAAGTTGTGTCATAATTTTTACTTAAAACAAGAGAACAAACAACCAACCTGCAAACAAAAAATAAAAGTAAAATATAGTACAAAAATATTTTCCATAAAATATGTTGTCATAAAGCAGAATTTTTCCGTATTGAGGCAAAAGGAATGCACTGGAACAAAAGACTAGACAATATATCAAACTGTAAACTACACTAAATACTAAACGACAGAATAAACAATTGATTGTACTACAGATAGACTGTAAATTAGACTTCATTCGTATGTAGAGTAAACCATAGAGTAGAGTATAGACTAGACTATAAACTGACTATAGACTAGACTATAGACTAGACTATAGACTAGACTATAGACTAGACTATTAGAACTAGACTATAGACGAGACTATAGACCAGACCTATAGACTAGACTATGAACTAGAACTATAGACTAGACTATAGACTAGGACTATAGGACTAGACTATGACCAGACTATAGACAACTATAGACTGACTATAGACTAGACTAGAGACTAGACTATAGACTAGACTATATACTAGACTATAGACTAGACTATAGACTAGACTATAGACTAGACTAATAGACTAGACTATAGACGAGACTATAGACTATACTATAGACTAGACTATAGACTAGACTATAGACTAGACTATAGACTAGACCTATAGACTAGACTATAGACTAGACTATAGACTAGACTATAGACTAGACATAAGACTAACTATAGACTAGACGATAGACTAGAACTGATGAGACTAGACTATAGACTGAACGATAGACTAGACTATAGACTAGACTATAGACTAGACTGATAGACTAGACGATAGACTAGACTAATAGACTAAGACTATAGACTAGACTATAGACTAGACTATAGACTAGACTATAGACTAGACTATAGACTAGACTATAGACTAGACTATAGACTAGACTATAGACTAGACTATAGACTAGACTATAGACTAGACTATAGACTAGACTATAGACTAGACTATAGACTAGACTATAGACTAGACTATAGACTAGACTATAGACTAGACTATAGACTAGACTATAGACTAGACTATAGACTAGACTATAGACTAGACTATAGACTAGACTATAGACTAGACTATAGACTAGACTATAGACTAGACTATAGACTAGACTATAGACTAGACTATAGACTAGACTATAGACTAGACTATAGACTAGACTATAGACTAGACTATAGACTAGACTATAGACTAGACTATAGACTAGACTATAGACTAGACTATAGACTAGACTATAGACTAGACTATAGACTAGACTATAGACTAGACTATAGACTAGACTATAGACTAGACTATAGACTAGACTATAGACTAGACTATAGACTAGACTATAGACTAGACTATAGACTAGACTATAGACTAGACTATAGACTAGACTATAGACTAGACTATAGACTAGACTATAGACTAGACTATAGACTAGACTATAGACTAGACTATAGACTAGACTATAGACTAGACTATAGACTAGACTATAGACTAGACTATAGACTAGACTATAGACTAGACTATAGACTAGACTATAGACTAGACTATAGACTAGACTATAGACTAGACTATAGACTAGACTATAGACTAGACTATAGACTAGACTATAGACTAGACTATAGACTAGACTATAGACTAGACTATAGACTAGACTATAGACTAGACTATAGACTAGACTATAGACTAGACTATAGACTAGACTATAGACTAGACTATAGACTAGACTATAGACTAGACTATAGACTAGACTATAGACTAGACTATAGACTAGACTATAGACTAGACTATAGACTAGACTATAGACTAGACTATAGACTAGACTATAGACTAGACTATAGACTAGACTATAGACTAGACTATAGACTAGACTATAGACTAGACTATAGACTAGACTATAGACTAGACTATAGACTAGACTATAGACTAGACTATAGACTAGACTTTAGACTAGACGAGACTATAGATTACACTATAGACTAGACTATAGACTAGACTATAGACTAGACTATACTAGACTATAGACGAGACTGTATAATACACTACAGACTAGTCTAGTATAGAGAGCAGTCTATAGCAAAATAATAATGAAATATTTAAAATGCATGATATTTTATTTCTTTCAGTGTATTTATTAAGGATAGTATTCCTCTTTGAAAAGCATAAAATACCAGTTTACATTTTGAAATAAAATTTTTATATAATTAAAATATTTTCTTGGAGTAAAAATTTTCCAAATTCCTCAAAAGAAACCTTCCCTAGTAAACATTTTTGTGTAGATATAAAACAAAGTAAAACTTCAAACCTAACAAATGCATTGTGATCTCGGAAGTTTTTATGTTATACAACACCAGCAGCACCCCCACCCCTACTCACACAACTTTCACCCATACATTTTCACCTCCAGGCAATAAATGTCTGCGTAAACAACAGCAACAAACAACTACGGCAAACAAAAAACAACAATAAGAACTTTCAACATGTTGCTGTAATAAAATCATTACTCTGTACAAAAGCACTGCCGGAGGAGGACTGTGAATTGAATGCAAGGAAAAGAAGTAGGAACAACTTCCTTTTATAGCGTCTGCTGAGGTTACTGCTGCTTTGTGTCTATTCCTGTTTCTGCTTTTGATTTTATGTTTTGAACGGACAGACGGACAAAAACTTACATTCATACTTTTGTACAATCAAAGTATAATTTGGTATATTATTTTCATTCTTTCAGTTGATGTTGTTTGCTATTGTTGTTAGTGTGAGAAGGAGAGATTTTATATAGAGTTATTATTGTTTTTATTTCTGTTCTAACAACAACAACAACATTTACACATACAATATAATTTGTTGCTTGTTTTACAACAAGGCAACAATGAATATAAATTTTATGTTAAAACTCACACACTCTAACACATTTTATTACATCTAAACATACACACACATCCTTGCACACACCCACTCACACTCCCACATACATGCAAACACATTCAGTTCTGTCGTGTTTCTAAAGCATAATTTTAGGCATCAAGGTCATTAAGATGTGTCACAAAAGGACATTTTTAGCTGTTTTTACTCTCGAAAGCAATAAAACTGTCTGTAAAATTTATTTTTTGTTGTATAAACTTCTCTTACTAATGCCATAATTTTAATAAGGAAACGGCAAAAAAAGGAAAACGCACTAGAAATTAGTCCTTATTAAGGCTGACAAAGGAATGTGTTAATTTTGTTATTGTTGTTGTTTTATGTTTAGAGCTTCTTAGTGCGAACAAGAAAAGGAATTTTATAACTAAAAGCAGCCATATTTTAAAGACAAAATTTATGGGTAAATGACCTCATACTTTACACCGAAAATTAAAAAAAAAAAAATTAAAATATAGAAAAACTGCCAGATTTTGTTTCCTTTTCGTTCGCTCGCCTCTTTAAATTTTGTTTGTTGTCTTTTAAATACCCTCTAAAAAGTTCAAAAGGCTGGAACTGGTTCTTTTTTCACTCTGTGATTTTTTTTGCAAATTACCCCTAAATAGAAAATTTCCACAAAATCTACTAATGAAAAGTTGTTTAGTGCGGTGAAGACGGCTTTAGAAAAAATAATAAACATTTTTATAAAAGTCTCGATGTTTTTGCAAACTTATCTTTTTGTAGACCCTTTTTATTTTTCGACCATAAAATGCCAACAGATGTTAACGAAATGAAATTATTGTTTTAGAAAAAAATAAGCTAACAACTGGTGAAACAAAAACAGAACAAAAAATAATAAAAAATAAAACAGCTTAAATTGAAAAAAGCTAATCCTTTACAAGTTATTTTAAAAAATGGCCTAAAGATTTTTTAATTCAGATGGTTAAATAAGTAGCAATTAGAGCCACGACAATATACTGAAGTTGCAGCGGATTCATCAGTTAGATTCTAGTCTATTGTACAGTCTATGGTCTATCTATAGTCTACTCTAGAGTATAGTCGTATTCTTGACTATGGAATAGACTATGGACTAGTCCCTAGTCTAGTCGGTAGTCTAGTCTATAGTCTAGTCTATAGTCTAGTCAATAGTCTAGTCTATAGTCTAGTCAATAGTCTAGTCTATAGTCTAGTCTATAGTCTAGTCTATAGTCTAGTCTATAGTCTAGTCTATAGTCTAGTCTATAGTCTAGTTTAGACTATAGTCTAGTCTATAGTCTAGTCTATAGTCTAGTCTATAGTCTAGTCTAGACTATAGTCTAGTCTATAGTCTAGTCTAGACTATAGTCCAGTCTATAGTCTAGTCTAGACTATAGTCTAGTCTATAGTCTAGTCTATAGTCTAGTCTATAGTCTAGTCTATAGTCTAGTCTATAGTCTAGTCTATAGTCTAGTCTATAGTCTAGTCTATAGTCTAGTCTATAGTCTAGTCTATAGTCTAGTCTATAGTCTAGTCTATAGTCTAGTCTATAGTCTAGTCTATAGTCTAGTCTATAGTCTAGTCTATAGTCTAGTCTATAGTCTAGTCTATAGTCTAGTCTATAGTCTAGTCTATAGTCTAGTCTATAGTCTAGTCTATAGTCTAGTCTATAGTCTAGTCTATAGTCTAGTCTATAGTCTAGTCTATAGTCTAGTCTAGTTAGTCTCTAGTTCTAGTCTATAGTCTAGTCTATAGTCTAGTCTATAGTCTAGTCTATAGTCTAGTCTAGTCTATGTCTAGTCTAGTAGGTCTATAGTCTAGTCTATAGTCTAGTCTATAGTCTAGTCTATAGTCTAGTCTAGTCTATAGTCTAGTCTATAGTCTAGTCTATAGTCTAGTCTATTAGTCTAGTCTATAGTCTAGTCTATAGTCTAGTCTATAGTCTAGTCTATAGTCTAGTCTATCTAGTCTATAGTCTAGTCTATAGTCTAGTCTATAGTCTAGTCTATAGTCTAGTCTATAGTCTAGTCTATAGTCTAGTCTATAGTCTAGTCTATAGTCTAGTCTATAGTCTAGTCTATAGTCTAGTCTATAGTCTAGTCTATAGTCTAGTCTATAGTCTAGTCTATAGTCTAGTCTATAGTCTAGTCTATAGTCTAGTCTATAGTCTAGTCTATAGTCTAGTCTATAGTCTAGTCTATAGTCTAGTCTATAGTCTAGTCTATAGTCTAGTCTATAGTCTAGTCTATAGTCTAGTCTATAGTCTAGTCTATAGTCTAGTCTATAGTCTAGTCTATAGTCTAGTCTATAGTCTAGTCTATAGTCTAGTCTATAGTCTAGTCTATAGTCTAGTCTATAGTCTAGTCTATAGTCTAGTCTATAGTCTAGTCTATAGTCTAGTCAATAGTCTAGTCTATAGTCTAGTCTAGTCTATAGTCTAGTCTATAGTCTAGTGAATAGTCTAGTCTAGTAGTCTATAGTCTAGTCTATAGTCTAGTCTATAGTCTAGTCTATAGTCTAGTCTAGTCTATAGTCTAGTCTATAGTCTAGTCTATAGTCTAGTCTATAGTCTAGTCTATAGTCTATAGTCTAGTCTAGTCTGCTAAACTTTTTCACATGACTGTAGATATTTTCATTTTTGTTTTGAATTCTTTAACTAGTAAAACATACAATTTTATATGAAATTGAATTTTTGTACAACATTTTGTGCAATTAATTGGGGTTAGACAAAATGGTGTAAATTAATACACATGAAAAAAAAACTGTATAAAAATTTATAAAATTAAGAGAAAATCACGAAAACTGTAAACTTTCGTAACTTCATAATATTCTAGCAAAAAATTTAAATTTATTTATAAATAAATATATAAAAATATTTTAATGTTTATAAAAATTATTGTTAAATTTTTTTTCTCTGTGTCCTTTTTTTGTTTGTTCGAGTGCCTAGCACAAGAGGCCTTTTTTTAAAAACGATAACTATGAACATGAAAAGTATCCTGTTGTATGCCTGTTGTACATATAATTTTTGTTTAGCCCATTAGAATACTCATTAAATATAATATTATTTAATTTAATTATTTTTGGTGTGTGTTTTTCCTCTGCACACACATACATACATACGTAAGTTATATACATTTATTTTAATGTAGTTGGGGGTTTTTAATGGTAGTGGTGACATTGTGGTTTACCTCTTATGAGAATTTTTATTTAAACTGTTTTAGACGGTAAATGATTTTAATTAATTTAATTTATTTATAAAAATAAAACATTATACATGAGTACTACTGCTTTTGAATGGATTTTATAGGTGTGAGCTAATGTTAGTTTAAGGTGAGGTGCAGGAGATTAGGTATACAATTTTGATTGCGAATAAGAGATGTTATATAAAGATTTCAAAGTTTAGTTTGTGGTATTGTTGTGTTAAGGAGCTGGTTACACCTTTCTAGAAACAGAAGTAACTTGTCTAGATAATTTTAATTAGATACCAGATATTTCAATTTCTGAGTTCCTAAAAAATAATTAATTTAGAAACCTGTCTTTATTCTGTTCCATTTTATTTATTTCAAAAACTTATTCATATTTTTTAAATTGTCAATAAAATTGCATCAAAAATATGTCAGAAAGCTGCTTAAACATTGAAAATCTTGATAAGGAAACCACCGCCAACAATGAAGCTACTTCTTCACATAATATCTATCTTAAACGTTTAATGGCTGGAGCTAACAAAAATGAGCCTGAAGACAAGGATGAAAAAGAAGATGATTTACCTACCGTAGAATATGAAGCTGAGGAAATTGCCACCAAAAAAGTAAGACTTGATGTAGAGCTTTCCGAAGAAACTTTACCGACCAAAAAGAGCCGCAAAGCTTTAATACAACATTGGTCAAAAGTTGCCCTATTATTTATTATATGGTGCATTTACGCCATATCCATAGTGACTCATAAAGAACAATTATATAAACCATTATTGTTGGCTCTAGCACCCAAGCAGGATAAATTTGTTCAATTACAACCGGAGCCCAGTACAAAAACAGCCATAGAGGTTTTAGTAAAAGGACCTTTTCAAATTGAACAGGATGTGGAGGTCATACCCCAGGAAACTCAACCACAATTAACCCTACAAGTGCTTATGGTTGCAGAAGACAATAAAGAGACCATAATATCCAAAAAATGGGGTTTATTAATCGAAAGGCCCCAAGAATTGGAATATGTTTTGGCCGTGCCTAAGCAAATACACATGAATCTAAATGAAGATATTAGCCGGCTTAAACAAAAAGCCAAATTATTTTTGAAACTCAAAACCAATATAGAAAAGGATTTAACTGTGAAGCTATCGTGTAATATGACCCCTGTGGATCAGACTTTGGGCATTATTTATGGCACTTTTGTTTTATTATTCTTGTATATAATGATAATCTGGGAATTTATAAATCGCACTTTGGCCTCGGTAGTGGCATCTACTTTAGCCATTGGCATTTTGGCTGCTTTAAATGCCCGTCCTTCTACCGAAATCATTTTAAAATGGTTGGATGTGGAAACCTTAATGCTGCTGTTTGGCATGATGATTTTGGTGGCCATACTCTCGGAATCGGGTATTTTTGATTACTTAGCGGTTTTGGCCTATGAATTGGCCAGAGGTGAACTGTTTTATTTGATTTATGTTTTATGTTTTTTCACCGCTTTTCTATCGGCCTTTTTGGACAATGTAACCATGATGTTGCTCATGACTCCCGTTACCATACGTCTATGTGAGGTCACCAATCTTAATCCTGTGCCGGTATTAATGAGCATGGTTATATATTCTAATGTGGGTGCAGCCCTAACGCCCGTAGGAGATCCTCCCAATATAATTATCATGACCAATCATTATGTAGAAACTAATGGTGTCAATTTTGGCAATTTTATAGCACACATGCTGCCGGGAGTGGTATTGGGTCTTTTAACCACTTTTGCTTTTTTATATGTGAAATATCCCAAAATATCGGGTTATATGAATAAACAGTCTGTGGAAATTGAGGCCTTGAAACATGAGATTCAAGTATGGGAAAAGGCTGCCCAAAATATACAACCCATCACTACAGATGAGGAAATTGTGCAAAATACTTTACAGAAAAAAGCTCATGTCTTGAGGCAAAAGCTTAAAGAACTGGAAGCCAAAGGAGTTTATATGGAGGTTGACTACAAGACAACTTTGGAGCAAATGAAAGCCTCCTATCCCATACGCAATAAGGTTCTATTGATAAAAGCCTCCATTTCATTTGCTTTCGTTTTGGTGCTATTTTTCCTGCATACGGTACCGGATTTGCAACATCTTTCTTTGGGCTGGAGTGCTTTAGTGGGTGCCATACTCCTTTTAATACTAGCAGATACCGATATAGAAGCTGTTCTATCTAGAGTGGAATGGTCTACTTTACTATTCTTCTCCTCTTTGTTTATATTAATGGAGGCTTTGACGGAATTAGGTCTTATAGGCGCTTTGGGCGATATATGTGTCAAATGTATTTTAAAAGCTGAACCACAACAACGTCTTTTAGTGGCCATTTTAATAATATTATGGATATCTGGCATAGCCTCGGCTTTTCTGGACAACATACCTGTTACCACCATGATGATCAAAATTGTGGTTAACTTAAGTCAAAATAAGGAATTAGATTTGCCCCTGCCACCCTTAGTATGGGCTTTGGCATTTGGTGCTTGTTTTGGCGGTAATGGCACTTTGATAGGAGCCTCGGCTAACGTGGTCTCCTCGGGTGTGGCCGAACAACATGGTTATCGTTTTTCATTTATAGATTTTTTCATATTTGGTTTTCCCATTATGTTATGTACTTTAGTAGCCGCCACTATTTATCTCTATTTGGCTCATTGCTTTTGGACTTGGCATTGAGTAAACGTATGTGTACCAAAATTTGTTAAAATTGTTAAAAAACGTTAAAAAAATAAATCCTTTAAACAAAATTGTTTTTTAATAATGTTAGGGTTTCATTTGGGGTTGGCTTTTTGTTTCAGTTGTACGCAATCAATCACGATTTAAGGTTGTTTTTTTTTCGATAATCGTTTGATCGTGATTTGCGTGATTTTTTTTTTCCTTAGTTGTTCTTCATTTGTTCTGCTTTTAAGCCTATTCTTTGCTACAATTCAATTTTCATTGCATATTATGCTTATACTTTTGTTTTCAACAACATTGTTTTTTAAACGTTAAAATAAACATAAATAAATATTGTTGCTAAATTACATATTTCATTTCAATTTACTTTTTCTACCTTCTATTTTGAACATTTTTCATTTAAGCAACCTTTAAGAGAGTGAAGTAAAAAGAAGTTAGTGATCATAATAAAGTTTTATGAATTTGAAAAATCGTTTTCAAAATTATTTTTATGATCTTATAATTGAACGATAAGTTTAAATCGTGTTATTACCTTAAGAACGTAACAAATATTGTTGGGTTGCTGCATCTTTTTGTATATCAAAAGGATTTATTTATCATTTTAATTGAAATTTTGTATTAAGTTGTTTACTGAAACAGAGAAATTTTTTTTGAATTTGGAACCGGATTATAGATAGTGTTGTTCAGCATTAACATATTCATGATCAGGCTGACGTCGAAGGAAATTCTGTTGAGAACAGGTAAGGATCTAAAAGTACGATCACAAACGTATTTATGGAATCCTGAGAATAGTTCGCATATAAAAGCTACCAAGCTAGGCCTCTGAAAATCAAATCGATACATGTATTGTTTCTATCAAAAGCTCGGAACACTTGATTCTCGGCAAAATACGAAGCGACTTCAAGAACTCCTACAAGAGGCCTTAAAATTGGACTAGAACTGAACTAGAACTGAACTAGAACTGAACTAGAACTGGAACTGAACTAGAACTGAACTAGAACTGAACTAGAACTGAACTAGAACTGAACTAGAACTGAACTAGAACTGAACTAGAACTGAACTAGAACTGAACTAGAACTGAACTAGAACTGAACTAGAACTGAACTAGAACTGAACTAGAACTGAACTAGAACTGAACTAGAACTGAACTAGACTGAACTAGAACTGAACTAGAACTGAACTAGAACTGAACTAGAACTGAACTAGAACTGAACTAGAACTGAACTAGAACTGAACTAGAACTGACTAGAACTGAACTAGAACTGACTAGAACTGAACTAGAACTGACTAGAACTGAACTAGAACTGAACTAGAACTGAACTAGAACTGAACTAGAACTGAACTAGAACTGAACTAGAACTGAACTAGAACTGAACTAGAACTGACTAGAACTGAACTAGAACTGAACTTGAACTGAACTAAAACTGAACTAGAACTGAACTAGAACTGAATTAGAACTGAATTAGAACTGAACTTGAACTGAACTAGAACTGAACTAGAACTGAACTAAAGTTTTCGTTATTGGTCTATATCCAAATGGCACGTTTAGCTTTTATGAAGTATCAGTACCCTAAAATTTCCAACACAATAAATAATGTCTTAAACCTAATTCCGACGATATAAAACTAGATTGTTAAACAAATTTAATAACAAGGAATATGCTTATCTTTCAGGCCTAAAGTAAGTATTATTTATGTACTCCTCCTACTAAGCATTTATTTGAAATGTCTTTATATGACAACTTTAAGTTCAAGTTTATTTTTCTTGCTTTTTATAAAATCTCATACACTCTTTTCCAACAATTTTACTTGTTTTCTAAAGCACGTGCTAAAGTTACAATATTAATTGATTTTTGAGTGTTTCCTATTTCACATACTTAAACAGGAAGCCATAGACGTACTGCAAAATACTGGTACTATTGTACTTTTTTCTTTTGTATTATAAACACACTTCACATTCAAAGCCCCTAAGTTTAAAGTTAAAGAAATGAAGCGAAAAAAAGAGAAAAGTGTGAGTTTTATAGAAAAAGGGTCGGTCGCATAAAACTGTGATTTTTTTAATACAAAGTTGACATAAGAAAGACTGTCCGTCCGTCCGTAGGTCCTTCCATTTCATTGTATTTAGTACATGTCTATCTTGGTATTTATATCATTATCAAGAAATTCCTTTGAAATGCAATAAAATACAACACCAACCTTCATTCGCACCACAGCACCAACTACCCAAAAAAAAGGGGGAAGAAACTTTATGTTAAAGATGTTAAAATAAATTTCTTTTTAATTTAATTAGTTTCACATTACACCACGATCCACCACCAATAACACAAACAACAGCGTCATTATCATCAGTAACACCAACTCTCCAACAATATCGAGGAAACACCATTACCAACCACACCACTGCCATCATAAACTTTAAAAATATTTAACACTCAAAAATTAATATACATAAATTTAGCTGTTATACAGCGTTTGTATGTTTGAATGAACGAACGAACGAACGAACGTTTGTATTTAGTCTTGTAAAGCAGTGCAGTAGATTTCGCCCTCAATAATTCCCAGGGCTTAAATATACAACAACAACAGCAACTACTCAAATGAGGAGCCTTCAAGACAAGCTTTCAGTGTGTTCATTTGTTATTGTTTTGTGTGGTATTTTTTTAGTTTAGTCGTACAAATGTACGAAACGAAATTACGAAAAGAAAAAATAAACAACAAAGACACAAACAAATCAGGTAAATATGGTTAAAAATACATGGTTGTGGAGAGAGGTTTAATACGAACTGTAATGAGCGATAATAACTTTACAATTTCGTATGAATAGATTAGCGATATGCTAAAATTTGAACACAAAATTTTTATAACTTTAGGGAAAAATTTTTAAATTTTAGACTATAGACTAGACTATAGATAATCTATAATAATCTATAGTCTAGTCTATAGACTAGACTATAGACTAGACTATAGACTAGACTATAGACTAGACTATAGACTAGACTAGACTATAGACTAGACTATAGGACTAGACTATAGACTAGACTATAGACTAGACTATAGACTAGACTATAGACTAGACTATAGACTAGACTATAGACTAGACTATAGACTAGACTATAGACTAGACTATAGACTAGACTATAGACTAGACTATAGACTAGACTATAGACTAGACTATAGACTAGACTATAGACTAGACTATAGACTAGACTATCGAATAGACTACTATAGACTCGACTAAGACTAAGACAAGAACTAGACTATAGACTATACTATAGACTAGACTATAGACTAGACTATAGACTAGACTATAGACTAGACTATAGACTAGACTATGACTAGACTATAGCTAGACCTAATAGACTATAGACTACTATAGACTAGACTTAGACTAACTATAGACTAGACTATAGACTAGAAGACTATAGACTAGACTATAGACTAGACTATAGACTAGACTATAGACTAGACTATATAGACTAGACTATAGACTAGACTATAGACTAGACATAGACTTAGACTAGAGACTAGACTATAGACTAGACTATAGACTAGACTATAGACTAGACTATAGATAGACTATAGACTAGACTATAGACTAGACTATAGACTACAACTAGACTATAACTAGACATAGACTAGACTATAGACTGACTATAGACTAGACTATGACTAGACGACGAGACTAGACTATAGATAGACTATAGATAGACTATAGACTAGACTAACTAAGACTGACATAGACTATAGCCTAGACTATACTAGACTATAGACTAGACTATAGACTACTATAGACTAACTAGACTAGACTAGATAATCTAGACTAGACTATAGACTAGACTATAGACTAGACTATAGACTAGACTATAGACTATATAGACTATAGACTAGACTATAGACTAGACTATAGACTAGACTATAGACTAGACTATAGACTAGATAGACTAGACTATAGACTAGACTATAGACTAGACTATAGACTAGACTATAGACTAGACTATAGACTAGACTATAGACTAGACTATAGACTAGACTATAGACTAGACTATAGACTAGACTATAGACTAGACTATAGACTAGACTATAGACTAGACTATAGACTAGACTATAGACTAGACTATAGACTAGACTATAGACTAGACTATAGACTAGACTATAGACTAGACTATAGACTAGACTATAGACTAGACTATAGACTAGACTATAGACTAGACTATAGACTAGACTATAGACTAGACTATAGACTAGACTATAGACTAGACTATAGACTAGACTATAGACTAGACTATAGACTAGACTATAGACTAGACTATAGACTAGACTATAGACTAGACTATAGACTAGACTATAGACTAGACTATAGACTAGACTATAGACTAGACTATAGACTAGACTATAGACTAGACTATAGACTAGACTATAGACTAGACTATAGACTAGACTATAGACTAGACTATAGACTAGACTATAGACTAGACTATAGACTAGACTATAGACTAGACTATAGACTAGACTATAGACTAGACTATAGACTAGACTATAGACTAGACTATAGACTAGACTATAGACTAGACTATAGACTAGACTATAGACTAGACTATAGACTAGACTATAGACTAGACTATAGACTAGACTATAGACTAGACTATAGACTAGACTATAGACTAGACTATAGACTAGACTATAGACTAGACTATAGACTAGACTATAGACTAGACTATAGACTAGACTATAGACTAGACTATAGACTAGACTATAGACTAGACTATAGACTAGACTATAGACTAGACTATAGACTAGACTATAGACTAGACTATAGACTAGACTATAGACTAGACTATAGACTAGACTATAGACTAGACTATAGACTAGACTATAGACTAGACTATAGACTACACTATAGACTAGACTATAGACTAGACTATAGACTACACTATAGACTATACTATAGACTAGACTATAGACTAGACTATAGACTAGACTATAGACTAGACTATAGACTAGACTATAGACTACACTATAGACTAGACTGTAGACTAGACTATAGACTAGACTAGACTGTAGACTAGACTATAGACTAGACTAGACTATAGACTAGATTAGACTAGACTAGACTATAGACTAGACTATAGACTAGACTATAGACTAGACTATAGACTACACTATAGACTAGACTGCAGACTAGACTATAGACTAGACTAGACTATAGACTAGATTATAGACTAGACTATATCGACTAGACTAGATTATAGACTAGACTATATCGCCTAGACTATATCGACAAGATTATATCGCCTAGACTATATCTCCTAGACTATATCAACTAGACTATATCGGCTAGACTATATCGACTAGACTATGTCGACTAGACTATGTCGAGTAGACTATATCGACTAGACTATAGCCTGGTCTATAGAGACTAGTTTCCTCTTTTGTAAAGAAACTTTGTAAAATCTATGATCACACATCACTGAGATCATTTTTCAATATACATACATATGTATTCTCAAACATTGTAAAGAACTTTTTGCCTCCCAAAATCGTTACATTCACTGACTAGCAGTAGGGTATTGAAAAATATAAATGATCCTTCTTAGGCTGGTGCATATTTGCACGCCAACCGATAGTTATCTGAAAAAAAAATTCGGTCAGAGGTTGCTGATGCTGGATTATGTTTTTCCTATAGTTTTTGTTTGGTAAATATGTCTGTCTGTCAGCCTGTCTGTATCCATATGGTATGCTAAAGATTTTTGAATTTTTTTTAAATATTTTGTTTTTATTTTTGGTTTCATTCCTTTGCTGCTCTCAAGTTAATACGCTGTAACCGCCTTAAATTTTCGCCTCATGCGAAAACTATTTTTTTTCTGCATCTTTTCGCTTTTTGGTTAATTTTTAGGATTCTTATAACATGACCAGCTTAACAAAGATCTGTTTTCCTTTTTTTGTAAGGGGAGTCCAGTTAATACTCTCGCAATGTAGTGCCTTTAAATGGAGTGTGCGGATTTGATTGTGTCTGCTGGGTGAGTGTGTGTGCTGTGTGTTGTTGCGAATGAATTTAAGATGTCAAATCTTAAACTTATACTGCGGCTTAAGTTGTTAAATGTTTAAACACCTGATAGGGCGTGCAGGTGGAGTTTTTAATATGATTTTTTTTGTGCTTAGTTTCAGATTTTGAATGGAATCTTTTTTTAAAATCATTTTCACTTTTTTGTTTTAAATGTAACTGGTCTAAGACAAAGTATGATTAAAATGTTGATTCAGTAAGAAGAGAGTTAAAGGTATGTAATGTTAGTTAATTGCATAAAGTATTTAAGAAACACAATTTTTTCTCTTTTTAGTAACTTAATGGCCAATGCTTTATAAGATCTCTTTATGTTCTTTAAAACCCCAAAATATTCTTCAAAAAATGCCCTTAAAAAAGAAATTTGACAACCAACATTTGCTGGTAATCAATCAACACAGTTGAGTTTCAAAATAAAAAGAAATATTTCTTTGGTATGTATCTAGAAAATGTAACTAATGATAAAATTACATACATATAAACATAAAACATGTTGTTATCAGCAGTTTATTACATTTGAATTACAGTTTTGGTTATCGTTACTTTTTTTACATTGATTCTTGTAACATTTCATACGTAATCGTTGGAAATGAAAATAAATTCCCTTAAGGTCATGATTATATTTTAAAGTGGACTATTATCAACTGCAAACAGCCAAGTAAATCTCTAAAAGGAAAACAACTATAAAGTACTGCGATAAAACCGAAAAACAGAAATTTATGTTTTTAACCCCAAAAACAAAAAATCTTAAGCAACAATCATAAATCGTTATATTTTAACTCACAACCTAAAACTAAAGAAAAATGATCAAGATCATAAGATTGAAGAGTTTAAGTCATAAACCTATAATGGCGGTAATCACACCTAATAACAACATCACCAACAGCCAACCAACAGACAAGAGACCTTGCAAATCATTTTATTTATAAGTTGGCAGATCAACAAATTGTTCAATATATAACTTTTTTTTGGTTAAACTTTTTTTTAATCTTAAGCTCTAGCTCTTAGTCGATCTTTAGTCGTTCACTCTTTCTCTTCCCCACATCACTACCTCCCACATTTGTTTGTATGTGATTTTTAAATGAAAGCCAATTTATATATTAAGTTTAAGACCTTCAAGAAAAATAACGATTATCAAAATTAGTTTATTATATAAAGTTCAATGATTTAAAGATTGCCATGTGCTGGGTACACTATGGGAAGAAGTGTGATTATAATTTCCACAAAATTAAAAAACTTTTTCGACGAAAAAGCTTTATAAAAGGAAAATTCTTTACATAATTGTTTTTGCTTTAAAAGCTTTTTATAAATTTATTGCTCATTGAAAAAAGCTTTCATAATTTTCTCAAAATGTTTTCTCACAAAATTAAAAAAAATCTTTTCCAAGAAAAAGTTTTATCATTAAGAGCATAAAGCTTTATATTCATTGAAATAATGAAATAACTTTTTCACTGAAAAAAGTTTTCTTATAAAAAACTTTTCACTGATAAAAGAAGCTTTTCACTAATAAAAGAAGATTTTCTTAGAAAAACTTTTTTTAAAACTAATTTTTTCACTGGAAAAAGCTTTTTAATAAAAAATGTATTTTTAAATTCTTTCTACCAAAAAGCTTTATCAAAAGAAAATTCTCCATAAAATTTTTTTACTTCAAAAGTTTTTTTCATAAAAAAGTACTTTTCTTTCAAAAGATTTTTTCTTTCATAATCATTTTACAAAAAAAAAACAGTTTTCTTTAAAAATCATTTTTAATGAAAAAGCTTTTTCTTTCAAAAATTTTTTTTCATATAAAAGCTTTTTTCATTGAAGAATTTTGTAACGGAATTAGATATATTGATTTTAAGTTGTTATTTTACTTTAATCCAAAAAAAAAGAGAATTCTCAACAAAACTTTGTTTATCATAAAATATTTTTAGCGCTTTTTTCATAAAAAGATTACATTTATCTTAAAAAAATGTCGTTTCCACTAACTAAAATTCACTAAAAAGTCTTTTTTCATAAAAAAGAATAAAAAGCTTTAATTGTTTTCCAACTACATTAAAAAAAATCTCATTTCAAAACAAAACCTTACCCATTGTGCAATATCCCCCCAAAACTAAAACATACCAAATAAATTGCATTATATTACGCAGGATTTCATTATTTTTTCGAATAAAGTACCACGAATAAAATAATCAACAAGATGATGATAATAATGATCACCAACCAGCATAGTACCAAAATCATTATCCCCCGCAATACAACGCTTAAATAAACGTACAGTAAAATATGTTAAAAATCAACAACAACAAAAACTAAAAAAAAATGGAATTTGCAAAGTGCACTACATCGATCGATGGATCGATTCGAACGATAATCGTGACCTGAGCTGTTCAATGTATTTGCCAAGATAATAATTCACAAAATCTCTCAACATTCCATGAGATTTCTTTTAGTACAAGTATTTTCATTACATTTCATTTGACCAGAGACCAAACGGACAGACATTCAGACAAACCTACCAAATCATACATTTGTACTTGTTTAAGGAGTACACTAGTTCACATTGATCATGAAGTTTTATAAATTTGTATAATTTTAGTGTGTGTGTGTTTTTTTTAGCAACTTCTTCAAGTGGAATGTCTAGGTTTGTTTTTTTATTTTTGGTTGGAATTTTTTTTTTTTTGTTATTGCCAGGATATTGATGTTCTTATTGCGTGGATTGATTTTTTTGGTTTGTTTAGTTTGGTGTTGTACTTTTCTCGTGCTTAAGCAATTATTTGTATTTTGGCATAATTTTTCTTCGTTTTTCTGTTTGCTCATACATATTTGCTTTGAAAGTGACCAGTCGTTAATATTTCATTTGTTATTAAAATGTTTCACGTTTAAACTTATGGGGCTGGCTTGACTGTCTGACTGCTATTGAAAATGAGTTCAAAGTTATTTAAGAAAATTCGCATAATCGTAAGTTGTTTAAGTGTCAAAAAGTCTTAAAGAAATTTTTCATCATAAAATATGTTTTTGTGAAGAGCTTTCTCAGTTACATATCTGCAGTTCGGTGGGGCTGTACCGAATTATGAATTTCTTTTTCAGTCAATTCTCGCTTCAAACGAATCAGTTGCACTCGACTATAGACTAGACTATAGACTAGACTATAGACTAGACTATAGACTAGACTATAGACTAGACTATAGACTAGACTATAGACTAGACTATAGACTAGACTATAGACTAGACTATAGACTAGACTATAGACTAGACTATAGACTAGACTATAGACTAGACTATAGACTAGACTATAGACTAGACTATAGACTAGACTATAGACTAGACTATAGACTAGACTATAGACTAGACTATAGACTAGACTATAGACTAGACTATAGACTAGACTATAGACTAGACTATAGACTAGACTATAGACTAGACTATAGACTAGACTATAGACTAGACTATAGACTAGACTATAGACTAGACTATAGACTAGACTAGACTATAGACTAGACTATAGACTAGACTATAGACTAGACTATAGACTAGACTATAGACTAGACTATAGACTAGACTATAGACTAGACTATAGACTAGACTATAGACTAGACTATAGACTAGACTATAGACTAGACTATAGACTAGACTATAGACTAGACTATAGACTAGACTATAGACTAGACTAGACTAGACTATAGACTAGACTATAGACTAGACTATAGACTAGACTATAGACTAGACTATAGACTAGACTATAGACTAGACTATAGACTAGACTATAGACTAGACTATAGACTAGACTATAGACTAGACTATAGACTAGACTATAGACTAGACTATAGACTAGACTATAGACTAGACTATAGACTAGACTACTAGACTAGACTAGACTATAGACTAGACTATAGACTAGACTATAGACTAGACTATAGACTAGACTATAGACTAGACTATAGACTAGACTATAGACTAGACTATAGACTAGACTATAGACTAGACTAGACTAGACTATAGACTAGACTATAGACTAGAATGATAGACTATAGACTAGACTATAGACTAATAGACTAGACTATAGACTAGACTACAGACCTAGACTAAGACTAGCTAGACTAGACTATAGACTAGACTACAGACTAGACTATAGACTAGACTATAGACTAGACTATAGACTAGACTATAGACTAGACTATAGACTAGACTATAGACTAGACTATAGACTAGACTAGACTAGTCTAGTCTATAGTCTACACTAGACTATAGACTAGACTATAGACTAGGCTATAGACTATGCTATAGACTAGACTATAGACTATACTATAAACTAGACTATAGACTAGACTATAGACTAAGCTATAGACTAGACTATAGACTAGACTATAGACTAGACATATAGACTAGACATATAGACTAGACATATAGACTAGACATATAGACTAGACATATAGACTAGACATATAGACTAGACATATAGACTAGACTATAGACTCGACTACAGACTGAATACTCTTAGGACTACTTATGAAAAGCTTATTAGTTAGAAAAAGTATTGAATACGTTGTGGGGCGGGGGGTTTCCGCTGTATTTTTCTGAATGGAAAAGTACTAAAGTGCTGAATTTTCCATGTCTGATTTAGAATATATATTCATGTTAGTTTTAATTTTAACTTTTATATTTATTAACAGTTTTCACCTCTTTCAACAGCCATCACATTTTATTAACCTCACAAAAATTTATTAAAGCAATTTAAAATGTTTAAATAACTCTTAATAATAAACTCAATTTTAAGTATCGATTAAATTTTTTTCAATTCAACCTGCTCTCCTCTATCTAAAAGCAATCGTAAAATAAATGTTTTTAGTATAATAATTTTTTATGTTATTTGGCAGAAAAAATAATCATATAATTTTGAAAGTTTAGGAGTTTAAATTTCCAAATATAATTATTATGCCAGAAACAAAAACTAAAAATAAAATGCCATAATAATAAATTAACATTTTATCACCGAAAGTGAAGTTATACTTTAAAAAATACACTCAGGCAAAAAACTCAGCTGAGCTCATGAAATTATTGATTAAATATTTATGCAGAAATTTGTTAAAAATTATTAAATATTTATAAAAAATTAAATATGAAATGTTTTCTTTTCATATGTAAATTCCACCTTCAGGTGTCATTAATTACTTATTTTATGTTTTTCTTTAATCAGTTTTTTAACAGACAGTGGCTTCTTGCATCTCAACATTTTGCTATTAATTCATTTAAATTATTATTCAGTCATTGACTCATTAATACAGTTGTGTATATTTTAAATATTTTTCTCAAAGTTCAACCAAAGGTTTAACCCAAAGAGCAGTCTACATGTAAATTAATATAAATCAATGTTATCTTTGGAATCTTTTAAATACAACTTAAATAACGACCACCCATGATGTCACATCAATGTTGTGATATTTCTTTTAATCTTGTTTTTTTTTTTTAATTTTAAATATAACAAATTACCAAAAGAGATATGTAGTTACACATAAATTTTAATTCAAAATAGACAGGGAAAGAAAAGTAATTGTACAATTTTTACATTCCCCGCTGCAACTAGAACCCCTACATGTAATAGTTCTTTTAAAATTAATTTTTTTCTAAGACTTTTAGAACAATTTATAGTTTAGTCTATAGTCTAGTCTATAGTATAGTCTAGTCTAGACTAGTCTATAGTCTAGTCTATAGTCTAGTCTAGTCTAGTCTATAGTCTATAGTCTAGTCTAGTCTAGTCTAGTCTAGTCTAGTCTAGTCTAGTCTAGTCTAGTCTAGTCTAGTCTAGTTAGTCTAGTATAGTCTAGTATAGTCTAGTCTATAGTCTAGTCTATAGTCTAGTCTATAGTCTAGTCTATAGTCTAGTCTATAGTCTAGTCTATAGTCTAGTCTATAGTCTATAGTCTAGTCTATAGTCTAGTCTATAGTCTAGTCTATAGTCTAGTCTATAGTCAGTCTATATAGTCTAGTCTATAGTCTAGTCTATAGTCTAGTCTATAGTCTAGTCTATAGTCTAGTCTATAGTCTAGTCTATAGTCTAGTCTATAGTCTAGTCTATAGTCTAGTCTATAGTCTAGTCTATAGTCTAGTCTATAGTCTAGTCTATAGTCTAGTCTATAGTCTAGTCTATAGTCTAGTCTATAGTCTAGTCTATAGTCTAGTCTATAGTCTAGTCTATAGTCTAGTCTATAGTCTAGTCTATAGTCTAGTCTATAGTCTAGTCTATAGTCTATAGTCTAGTCTATAGTCTAGTCTATAGTCTAGTCAATAGTCCGGTCTTTGGTCTAGTCTAGTGCTTATTATAGTCTATACTCTACAGTCTAGCGGAATATTAGTTTAGTACTTTTAAACCTAAAAAAGTACTATCTTTGCTATAAGTTAGTACTATTTGAATACTAAAATTTTCCATGCCTGTTTCTTGGTTATGTTATATTCCTTTAACCGTTCCCTTTTTCACAGTGTACACCTACACTCGTAACTTATAAATAAAAAACACCTTTTCTGACAACAACGTCATATACTATGTATGAACGTACATTCGAATGTCTGTCGGTTTGTCTAACTGCCCGTATACCAATTTTTTATATTTAACACAATGACAATGTTTGTTTTCAATTTTTATATGTAATCCCACCACCAGCAATGATCTTCCATCTAATTTATTGGGTATTATGTGAGATGCTCTTCTTTCTTAGTGACACCCTATGTTAAGAGAAGAATCTGTTAAGTTCAAGTGTTGGCTAAACAGCAGACTACAGTAAGATCTAGTTAAGGTGAATGCAAGTCGAAAGATTAACATTTTGAAAATTTTAAAAATTCAAAAAGTGGAAAAAGTTCAAAAGAAAGTGGAAAAAAGTATTCGAAGAATTTCAGTCTATTTCCATAAAGTGTGCATTTAATGCGTCACTGCCTTGACGCAACACTCTTACTTTTGTTAAATTCCTTTTTCTTTTTTACTTCGATCTTGTGTTTAAGATTTTATTATAATTTGAGTTGTGGTTATTTGATGTTAATGACTGCGATCATCAACACCAGTCATTCTTAATGTGTTGGATTCAGCAGTGGACAAGAAAAAGGTATAATGATGACAACAGGTTGTTTTCGCTGTTTGTCTGGCTGAACTTTTATATTTTGATTTGTTTATATTTTAAGACTGAATTTAAATGAGTTTATTGTTTAATTTTGAATAATCTTTAACATAATCTAATGAAGAGGTTAATAAACTCCTAACAAAGTTCCTTTAAGATTTTTTAAGTTGGAAAAAGTATATTTTTTTAAATATTTAAATAAAAAAGTATTACTTCTGAAACGATTTTCGATAATAGTGTTTGAAGACATATTTTAAAGTTCTCGATTTATAATATTGAATCGATCATGATAACCCAGATTCCATAACCCAGATCCCCTAAGAGTATTGCAGCGATCTTTACAATACCACAAGTTTCAATTAATTACAATTTTCGATCACATAAAGCAATCACATCTTTCTAAATTACATTGCATTCTTTTAGATTCCATTTAGAATGACACTGTTTTCTGGTTGGTCGCTTCACTGTCTTATTTGTTGTTTATTAAATTGCTTTGACTTCAAACGATCGGTCCATCCATCCATCCATCGATCGTCTGTTTGTTTGTTCATCCGTTAGGTCCAACAATATTGTTGTTGTGGTTGTTATTGTCGTTGGTATAGAATAGGGACAAATACAATAATAAAAAATTGTTCATAATACCTATAATGATGCGTGTTAGTGATGGTGTGGTCTCTTTCTCATTGATATCAGCACTTTTAAATTCTTTATTTTCTTCTTTTAGTCTTCTATTTATTTAATCGGCTTTAAATTCTCTTTTTTTAGTTTTTTTTTTAATATGTTTTTGTTGTAACATTAAGTAAGTATGTTTTATGATTGAAGTAAATATAAAACAAGAATTTAAAAACCATGATTGAGGATTTTATGTTGCAAGATCACCTGTATGGAAGAGTGTGTACTATTTAAGAGTAAATATCGAAAAACGATTAACTAGTGGTTTTATTTATTTTTAACAGACGTTTTGTCACATTTCTTATTGTACGAATTTATGAGGTAATTAAAAATTGTGTGATGATTGGAATGTTTTGAATATGAAGACCATCTGTAGGGGAGAAGATGAGCTGCATACTAAAAGGAGGAATCCTAACAAAAGGATGAACAGTGCTGAACTTTCAGCTCAGTTCTAGTTTAGATTAGTTAAGTTCTAGTTGAGTTCAGTTCAGTTCTAGTTCAGTTCAAGTTCAGTTCTAGTTCAGTTCTAGTTCAGTTCTAGTTCAGCTCTAGTTCAGTTCTAGTTCAGTTCTAGTTCAGTTTCTAGTTCAGTTCTAGTTCAGTTAGTTCTAGTTCAGTTCTAGTTCAGTTCTAGTTCAGTTCTAGTTCAGTTCTAGTTCAGTTCTAGTTCAGTTCTAGTTCAGTTCTAGTTCAGTTCTAGTTCAGTTCTAGTTCAGTTCTAGTTCAGTTCTAGTTCAGTTCTAGTTCAGTTCTAGTTCAGTTCTAGTTCAGTTCTAGTTCAGTTCTAGTTCAGTTCTAGTTCAGTTCTAGTTCAGTTCTAGTTCAGTTCTAGTTCAGTTCTAGTTCAGTTCTAGTTCAGTTCTAGTTCAGTTCTAGTTCAGTTCTAGTTCAGTTCTAGTTCAGTTCTAGTTCTAGTTCAGTTCTAGTTCAGTTCTAGTTCAGTTCTAGTTCAGTTCTAGTTCAGTTCTAGTTCAGTTCTAGTTCAGTTCTAGTTCAGTTCTAGTTCAGTTCTAGTTCAGTTCTAGTTCAGTTCTAGTTCAGTTCTAGTTCAGTTCTAGTTCAGTTCTAGTTCAGTTCTAGTTCAGTTCTAGTTCAGTTCTAGTTCAGTTCTAGTTCAGTTCTAGTTCAGTTCTAGTTCAGTTCTAGTTCAGTTCTAGTTCAGTTCTAGTTCAGTTCTAGTTCAGTTCTAGTTCAGTTCTAGTTCAGTTCTAGTTCAGTTCTAGTTCAGTTTCTAGTTCAGTTCTAGTTCAGTTCTAGTTCAGTTCTAGTTCAGTCTAGTTCCAGTTCTAGTTCAGTTCTAGTTCAGTTCAGTTCAGTTCTAGTTCAGTTCTAGTTCAGTTCTAGTTCAGTTCTAGTTCAGTTCTAGTTCAGTTCTAGTTCAGTTCTAGTTCAGTTTCGTTTCTAGTTCAGTTCTAGTTCAGTCTAGTTCAGTTCTAGTTCAGTTCTAGTTCAGTTCTAGTTCAGTTCTAGTTCAGTTCTAGTTCAGTTCAAGTTCCGATATGACTTCTTATTGGTTATGGTGATCAAAGAGGTTCGATAATGAAAATGGGCCAAATCATTAAATAAGAAGTTAGAAATTAGATTATTATTATTTTTTTAAATTACCTTGTCTATTGTTGTTGTTATTTTGATGAATTTTGCACAGCTTTTTAAACAGCAACATCTTGAAGAATTTTTTAAATTATTATTTTTATAATTTCTTTTAAAATAAATTCATTTAAAAACTTTTATTTATTATTTTTATTATTTATTATTTTAAGACACATTTTTGTGCTTCACGGTAAGCACTTTATCTATATTTTTTCTTAATTTCTCTTTTTAGTTTTTAATTTATTTTTTGATTATATTTCTTTATTTTATATTTTTATTTTGATAATTTTTTTTTATTTTTATTGTTTTCCTTGTAAAACGAAACAAAAACAACGTCATAACTTAAGCAAACATTATTGTCAACTGAATCTTGTTTGTCTAAAAGAAACAAATAAAACAAAATTAATTTATGCAGTTTACAACAAAACAAGCACGTGCTTAAAAGTTGTTAAAGATCAAGTGAACAAAAACAACAAAATATAAAATTTTTAAATAAAATCACAAGATAAAAGAAAACACTCTCTTCAGTTTTATGATAATTTTAGATGATGGTTTTAAGTTATTTTATTTTTATAACACTTTTGTTGTTGTTGAGATTTTATGTATTTTTTATTAAGAATATAATTTAAATATTTATATTTTAACACTATTAAAGATTTTATTGTTATTATCTAAACAAACGTTTAAAAATTTAGAGCAATCTGTTATTTATTTTACAAGTTAAACACTATCGGGTTAAATACAATTTTGCATATCCGGTTGGATTTTTAAAACTTTATTAACAGTTTTGAAAGTTATTGGTTGTTTCTTGGGTATTATTTTATTTTCCCTAATTTGTTACAATAATTTTAAGAACAAATACGTTGTGTTGTGTCAGCTGGTAAAATAACAAATGTTGTTTAGTTTTAAAACTAGAGTTTTTAATCGTTACTTTTTCTTACTTTGATTTTGAAAATTAAAAAAAAGTCTAAATTACACACACCACATACTCGCACTTGCTGTGTGTCAGTGGCAGTGATGGCAAAAGCGGTGGTGGTTTAAAGTAGTTGTTGTTATTGCTATAAACTGGTGGATGGTTCAGTGATTTTGTTGCTGCAAACCTACAACA
The DNA here is from genome assembly GCF_015586225.1 of Lucilia sericata. Taxonomy (NCBI): domain Eukaryota; kingdom Metazoa; phylum Arthropoda; class Insecta; order Diptera; family Calliphoridae; genus Lucilia; species Lucilia sericata. The sequence continues at coordinate 268,016 of NW_023994280.1, forward strand.
ACTAAATAAACCTTAATCAAATTGTATGGCCCAATTGAGCGGACGTTTCAAAAAAAAAAAAAAAAAACAAAAAAATAAGCTTGAACAGGTGGCGTAGTAAGTTAAAGTTATTAACTGATTTACAAACTGACTGATAGTGCTGAGCTAAGCTGTTACAGAGCCACAGAAAACAAGCCTCCTCTTCTTTATTATTGTTTTTTATACAACTCCCCAATAAGTCACCATAACCAAAGAAATTTAGTTGTAGCTATTACCAGCAAAGTATTACATATGAATTAAAATAATTTATTTTTGTTTTTTGGAGGGAGAAATAAAAATTCAATAAGAAGTACAGTTCATAATGCACATTCATATGTAAAAGTGCAATATATACAAACATATTGCATACTTACTACATACAGTCGGAGTACTATGCATACAACGTATTACATGTACATTAGGTGGGCTAAACTTTTTTAATAACACTAGTTTTTGGTAAAAAATCGGTTATCTAGTAAAAAATAAGAGTTTTAGTAAAAATAATTGAATTCCTGGTAATAAATCCCATGTTTTGAAAAAAATTGGCCTTTTGTGAAAAATTGGATTTCTGCTTAAAAACTAAACTAAAACAAACAAATAAACAAACAAACAAACAAACAAACAACAAACAACAAACAACAACAAACAAACAAACAAAACAAACAACAAACAAACAACAAACAAACAAACAAACAACAAACAACACAACAAACAACAAACAAACAAACAACAACAAACAAACAAACAAACAAACAACAAACAACAAACAAACAACAAACAACAAACAAACAAACAAAACAAACAAACAAACAAACAAACAAACAAACAAACAAACAAACAAACAGAACAAAACAAACAAACAAACACAAACAAACAAACAAACAAACAAACAAACAAACGAACAAACAAACAAACAAACAAACAACAAACAAACAAACAAACAAACAAACAAACAAACAAACAAACAAACAAACAAACAAACAAACAAGACAAACAACAACAAACAAACAAACAACCAACAAACAAACAAACAAGACAAACAAAAAAACAAACAAGACAAACCAACAAACACAAACACACAAACAACAAACAAACAAACACGACAAACAAACAAACAAACAACCAAACAAACTAACAACAACAAAACAAACAAACAAACAAACAAAGCAAACAAATCAAACAAACAAGACAAACAAACAAACAACAAAACAAACAAACAACAACAAACCAAACAAACAAACAAACATAACAAACACACAAACAATCAAACAAAAAAACAATCAACAAACAAATACAAACAGCAAACAAACAAACAAAAGCAGAACAAACAAAACAAACAAACAACAAACAAACAAACACAACAAAACAAACAAACATAACAAACAAACAAACAAACACAAAACAAACAAACAAAACAAAACAAACAAAGATCAAACAAAGACAAAACAAACAAACAAACAAACAAACAAACAAACAAACAAACAAACAAACAACAAACAAACAAACAAAACAAACAAACAAACAAACAAACAAACAACAAACAAACAAACAAAACAAACAAACAAACAAACAAACAAACAAACAAACAAACAAACAAACAAACAAACAAACAAACAAACAAACAAACAAACAAACAAACAAACAAACAAACAAACAAACAAACAAACAACAAACAAACAAACAAACAAACAAACAAACAAACAAACAAACAAACAAACAAACAAACAAACAAACAAACAAACAAACAAACAAACAAACAACAAACAAACAAACAAACAAACAAACAAACAAACAAACAAACAACAAACAAACAAACAAACAAACAAACAAACAAACAAACAACAAACAAACAAACAAACAAACAAACAAACAAACAAACAAACAAACAAACAAACAAACAAACAACAAACAAACAAACAAACAAACAAACAAACAAACAAACAAACAAACAAACAAACAAACAAACAAACAAACAACAAACAAACAACAAACAAACAAACAAACAAACAAACAAACAAACAACAAACAAACAAACAAACAAACAAACAAACAAACAACAAACAAACAAACAAACAAACAAACAAACAAACAACAAACAAACAAACAAAACAAACAAACAAACAAAACAAACAAACAAACAAACAAACAAACAAACAAACAAACAAACAAACAAACAACAAACAAACAAACAAACAAACAAACAAACAAACTAACTAACTAACTAACTAACTAACTAACTAACTAACTAACTAACTAACTAACTTACTAACTAACGAACCAACTAACAAACTAACTAACTAACTAAATAACTAACTACGAACTAACTAACTAACTAACTAACTAACTAACTAACTAACTAACTAACTAACTAACTAACTAACTAACTAACTAACTAACTAACTAACTAACTAACTAACTAACTAACTAACTAACGAACTAACTAACTAACTAACTAACTAACTAACTAACTACTACCTAACTAACTAACTTACTAACTTACTAACTAACGAACTAACTAACTAACTAACTAACTACCTAACTAACTAACTAATTATAGACATTGTTATAAAATGAAGTAAGTATAAAAAGGTATTAAAAAAATTTTGTGGTCAGACCAATATTGATTTTCAATTTGAATCGATCTATTTTTGATGACTTTTATAAATGAATAAAACTCCATTTCAAGAAAAATTTTCCATATAACTTAAAAGTTATTTAGGTTTTTGCAAGCCTCCCTAATGTATATGCATGTACATATGTATATATATAAGTAATATTTGTATGTTAACGAAAAAATAACAACCGCCGTTGTTTTTTTCTTGTATTAATTTATTATTACTTCACGGTTTGATACAGTTTTATCTGTAAACTGGGCTTAAAATATTTACACACATACATTCATACATTTTGTAAAGTAATTTTTCCTTGTACTAATACACTTCGTAATAAGTAATACGGGTCTAACTATGTAATAAGTACACTTAAAGAAAGAAAATCACAGAATACTAAATATTGAAGTTTGCTTTGTGTTTTAAACACAAATTCGAGGAAAGAGAACGAACGTTGGTTTAAAGACTGATGTACGGTAAAGTCTATATATAATTCTGCATAAGTTCTGTTGCCGAAACAACAGATACCCCAAAGAGGAGTGACTTTAGAACTATGCGTGTCAAGTGTATATGATACGGGATGGATGTAGAGGTACCTTACCCACCCGTATACCTAGAGTGAGGGTGTCGGATGTTTTTCTTCATGACTGTGTCGGATGAATGAGAAGTGTGCTAGGATGTATCGTGATGGATGTAAGGTGTATTATATAAGTGATTGAGAAGTCTAATCAGCTCACCCTGTGGTTGAAAGAGTACGAACGTGAAATAAGACCAACACGGCAGGTGTTCATGCACAGCACTTCGACTTCTTCCCCCTTTAATCACTTTTCTAAAATACTACAATCATCATCAAAAGAGTTTTTAGTCAAAACCCTTCATTTAAGACGACCCCATCAACCCTATTTGGAACACGATTATCTCTTACATGTATTTGCATAGTTAAGAAGATTCGTATTAACTGAATATACATATATTAATGATCTGCACATAACTATCCTCAGAAATTAAAGAACACTTTATTACTCTATTGAGAAATTCGCAAATACTTTTCCTCTGTTGCCTTTTTGAAGATTAGTATGGACGTTTTTTTATTAAACCAATCTTATCAAGAAAAAGACAAAATTGTGTTCAGTGTATTTAATATATGTACGATCAAAGTGGGGCTCATAAATATTCAACAATTGATATAAGCTAGATATTAGGGTAGCACATACATATATGTATAAGATATCTATTGCAAAAATAAACTGACACGTTATAAAAGACAAGTAATTACTTTTTACAAACGCTTACAAGTAAGCAGTTAAAAAGCCAAGGTTAATTGAAAAAGAGAAAGTATACCGATTCCTTAGCTTACAAATGTTACCGGGAAATGATAAAGAAAAGTTGACTCTTGCTATAAATATGAAAGAGTTAACGTGTGTCTTTGCTATTTTACTCTCTTGTTTTAAGTGTTTAGTGGGAGTGAACCTGATGAAACCATTGTTAATAAGTCATTATTAGACTACTTCACTGTAAGTTATAAGGTAAGTGAAATTTCTAAATGTTGTCTAAATAATAAAAAAATAATATATTTTTTGATAATCGCTTTTTCAATTGCCACCCTAATATATAAAGCTCGTGCCAAACAACAGGCTACAATTGTCTTAGATAAAACAGTTTCATTCACAAAAACAATAAAAAATAAATTTGTATTCTTAAATATAATTTATTATTTATAAAAAAGCCCTTCCTCACTCAGCCATTTACTATGACTATAATAACAATTTTCTTTAAATTTAACATTTTCTTTAAAATGTTAATTATTATTTTACATATTCAGAAATAGAATTAGTTTTGGCGTGTGTTCTTTGACTTACATACAAACATGTCTAAAGAGTATGTAGTCTGTGTATGTATTTTCAGTCTCCTCTAAAGACTTGAAGAGTCTCATTAACTTGATCATGGAAGCATTAACGAATTTAACAAATTTTTAAATATTTATGGGTTAAGACCATGATAACACCACTCCAAACATACACAAACACACACACAGAAACAACAAAATGATTGTTATATTAATGTTAGTTGGTTTAGTATGGACAAGCCATATGGAGTATGGTTATTATTCTCTATTTGGTTTGTTACTGATTTAATGGAACATGCATGGTGGTGCTCCATCAACCTTAGCAAGATGATGTCGAAAAAAAAAAACAAACCCAAAATGAGGGGAATATAACAAAGTTCTTGAAGTCTCTAATTCTTTTGGGTCTGTTAAACTTTGGCGTATTAAGTGTTGCATGAATAATTTGTATGACTGCAACAATAGTTAAAATAGACTTTTGTATTTTAGAAGTGTTAAAAAAAGTTCATCATAATAAATTTTCTAAAAAAGTTTAAAATTTTATAAAAGTTTTTCAAATGTGTGTGTGAGTATTACATCTTGATCTCACCTTTTTCTTGATTTTAAACTTAAGTATGTAGTTCTTTAAATTAATGTTGCATAAATTTTGGTTTAAATTTATTTAAATCAGATTTTAATATTTTTTGTGATATGGTACCTATAGCTGAGAGTGACAATCTTGAAACCGATCTCAATAGATTCGGTCCTTGTTTGGACAAATACGTATATTTCTAATTCTATGAAAATTTTCAATGTTCAAATTTTTGTAGCAAATCTTATAAACTTTACTCCACTAGCCTTAGGCTGATGTGAGATTGGGCGCTACAAGCAATGCGAAGCTTTGCGCTACAAATCTTTTCAACAGTTTGTAGCGCAAAGCTTCGCATCGCTTGTAGCGCCCACTCTGACATCAGCCTAAGGCCCCATAAATAATTCACTTCAATATAATTCGATATTACTAACATTCTAACAGTTATGACTATAATTAATTCTGTGAGAAACAGACTATTGCTGGACTCTCTGGTGAGGGACCACAATTTCTCACTTGTTAGCCTTATAAATATCTAGGTTAGGTTAATTTGGCAGCCGCCTGAGACAAAGCTCAATAGGTCCCGTTGCGTTATCATGATATTAACACTTTACCAATTGTCCTTATTGAAGGGGGCTGGATTATTTCAGCTTTTTGGTCTTGCAGATGAAGGTATTAATCCTTGCCGGATGCTCATCTGACAGCTTTTGTCTACGATTGTACGCATACTAAATATTTCCTGCCTAAAATCGGCAAAAACGGGGCAGTGACATAGAAAATGCTCTGTACTGCCATTTTCCTCCTCGTCATTGCAGCTGGTACATAAATCATTGTATGAAGGAAGTTTTAGCCTCTGCGCATAAATGCCCAGTGGCCAATATCCTGTTATAACCGCAATAAGGTTCCTGAGATTGGATCTTGACAGTTTTATGATGTAGTTTGTCTATGTCGTATCCATTCTAGGTAAGATTTTTATTGGCTGCTTTGCTATCAGTAAATATGTGGATTTCCCTGCTAGATATCCCATAATACTGTATGTATTCTACAGCAACTTTTACGGCCATAATTTCTGCCTGGAGTACACTGCAGTAGTCAGGGAGCCCTTCCGACAGTCTTAAGTTTAACTGTTCCGAGTATATTCCACATCCTACTCCTGCGTCTGTGTGTTTGTTGAAATCAATTTTCTGATATCTTCGAGAAGTTTCCTATTTAAAATCAGCAAAATCCGTCCATAAATAACGTAGATATGAGCAAAAATACGAGACAATCTTTGAAAATTTCATTAAAAAAATAATTTTTTTTGCATACTTTGACAAAGAGCTACAACAACAACATTACTTATTGGAAAAAACGTATGTTTAGATGTGTGTTGGTTTCATTGCTTTGCGTATTTGGTTATTTTGGTGTTTTGTTTCGTTTGGCATTGTTGTTGCTGTTTCTTGTTTTGTTATTGCTAAAGTAATGGTAGAGTCGGGAAAAATTAAATACATAAATTTAAATTTTATAAAATTAATCTTTTTTTAAACACACTATGATTAGCGGATGTGAAATTGTAAAATTACACAAAAAGTACACAATTAAAACGACATAACTTCAACATTTCTATACGGTTTGTGTCTTCAATAACAAATTTTGTCATCAAATACATATGTACTGCAGCTACAAAATCGGGTGAATAAGGGAGACATTTAAAGTTATCAAACAAATGTTTCTTAAAAAGCGGTAATTTTGTATAACAACAAAAATATGGAAAAAACTCTCTACATTTATCGCTTTCTTTATATTTATCCAAACGATAAAACTTTTTGTTAAAGGGGATTAAAAATATGAAAAAAGTAGTAATTTGTTCGACTTTTTTAAATTCTAAAACAGATAAAAAAGAAACCCTAAAGATTGAAATATGAACATAAATAATGCTTTTTGGTTTTGGACTCTGTATTTGATGGTTTGAGAATCGACTAAAGTGGTGTATGCCATCAGCGTGAGATTTGGTAGCACTTATTTTGTAGCTAGCGAATCCACTCACCTAAATATTTTGTATTAGTGGTGAATATATAACAATATAGCACAGCTTTAAACCTGCTTAAACTGTTATACTGGTCTAAAACAATAACTTCCCAGCAAAAATTTTCATTACCTAGTAATCTAGAAAGTAATATTGGAATCTCGTGGAAACTAATTACTTTTGGGGTGAATAACTAATTATTTTTGTTTGACGAGGTTCAAATAATATGTACCTACCTTAAACAAATTAATAAATGGTTACTAATTTGATTACAAAAACTTTGCGAAATAACTAGTTACAAATAAACCTACAAATATGTTATGTGATAGCTAGTTATTTTGGGCCGACTTTGTATGTAGAAAACAAAAAATAAAAATATAAAATTCTCGGCCGGGATTTGAACCCAGGCATTCAGTTGTTTTCTGTGTTTCTCACTCCAGCCGCTTACTCGATGCTCCATTAACATGTTGCTTTTTGTAATTTTGAGAACGGCATTTTACAAAAATATATAAATGAAAGTAATTTTGAAAAAAAAATAAACAGTATCCAGCAGGGCTCGAACCACGAACCCCCTGTTTGTTAAATAAACGACCTAGACAATTGAGCCATAACAAATCCAAATTGTTTTGTTCTTTACCAGTAATAACCTATTCAGCTAAATAAAATAATGTGGATGATAATGAACACTCATTACCAAGTAATGTATGAAATAACTACTGGCTATTACCAAAAATTTCAGATTTTTTGCTGGGTTATAACAAAATACCAATAAAAAATCTCTTATGCACAAAGTAGGTAAAACTACACCAAAAAAAGTAGGTGGACCGAATCTAGGGTATTTAGCAACCATAGAGGACTGGTCTGCAAACACTGTCCTTTGGGACGACTTAGTCTCTAAGTAAAATGTAGCAGAATCACGAATAAAATTTATTTTTTTACATAGTACAAGAACTCAATTTTTGTGTTAAGAAATCCTAAGATTTGTACTTACATATTTTTAGTATATGTACTAAACACTATAGCATTACTTTTACACAAAATGTGAAATATATTTATGTATGTACTTTTAAAAATAGCAATATTTTCAAACTTCTGAGCGGAAGTTTTGGTTTCATTCAAATTCTCAGACAATGCTCTCATCTCTATTCATTCAATTAAAGAAGTTGTTAGTCGAATTTGGCCGGAAAAAAGAACAGTTTTCAAGGTAATTTTTACAATCCCAATATTACATCGTGTATTCATATTCTTCATGTAACAACATTTAAATCATGGGAAGTTTTGTAATGCAAATAGACATTTATAATTTATTCAGCTTAAAATTATAAAATAAACACAAATTTAAATTATTGTCTGTGTGGAAGTCTAAGCTATAATTTGTATTAATTTATACTGGAAGCGTGTCAAAAATCTACTGTATTGTTTGGCTATTAAAATTATTCAAATTAAAATGTGCTCGATTTGTTCTAAATGTTTTAATTTAGTGTTAATTATCAAATAAAGTTTGAAAATAATTAGTTCAGTCACCTTTACACCGTGTGAGTTTTCATCGCAGTTGAATGTTATAAAATCTCAGAGGCATTCAAAAATATCCGAAAGGCATAATTAACGGATGTGCTCCTAAACAAGTCTGAGTTGTTTTTTAATTTATCTCTCAGATATAAAATGTATTTTTTTTATATAAATAAAAACTTTTTGTAAACTACTACACAGATAGAAAAATTGTACTTCGGATTTTAAACAATTTCAGCTCAAAACAGCACTTCAAGTACGAGTTAATTAGGTTAAAATAAGTAAATCGGAATTGATTTAACTAAACAAGCTTAAATTACAGTTCAGTTCTAGTCCAGTTCTAGTTCAGTTCTAATTCATTTCTAGTTCAGTTCTAGTCCAGTTCTAGTCCAGTTCTAGTTCAGTTCTAATTCAGTTCTAATTCAGTTCTAGTTCAGTTCGAATTCAGTTCTAGTTCAGTTCTAGTTCAGTTCTAGTTCAGTTCTAGTTCAGTTCTAGTTCAGTTCTAGTTCAGTTCTAGTTCAGTTCTAGTTCAGTTCAGTTCTAGTTCAGTTCTAGTTCAGTTCTAGTTCAGTTCTAGTTCAGTTCTAGTTCAGTTCTAGTTCAGTTCTAGTTCAGTTCTAGTTCAGTTCTAGTTCAGTTCGAGTTCAGTTCTAGTTCAGTTCTAGTTCAGTTCTAGTTCAGTTCTAGTTCAATTCTAGTTCAGTTTTAGTTCAGTTCTAGTTCAGTTCTAGTTCAGTTCAGTTCAGTTCTAGTTCAGTTCTAGTTCAGTTCTAGTTCAGTTCTAGTTCAGTTCTAGTTCAGTTCTAGTTCAGTTCTAGTTCAGTTCTAGTTCAGTTCTAGTTCAGTTCTAGTTCAGTTCTAGTTCAGTTCTAGTTCAGTTCTAGTTCAGTTCTAGTTCAGTTCTAGTTCAGTTCTAGTTCAGTTCTAGTTCAGTTCTAGTTCAGTTCTAGTTCAGTTCTAGTTCAGTTCTAGTTCAGTTCTAGTTCAGTTCTAGTTCAGTTCTAGTTCAGTTCTAGTTCAGTTCTAGTTCAGTTCTTGTTCAGTTCTAGTTCAGTTCTAGTTCAGTTCTAGTTCAGTTCTAGTTCAGTTCTAGTTCAGTTCTAGTTCAGTTCTAGTTCAGTTCTAGTTCAGTTCTAGTTCAGTTCTAGTTCAGTTCTAGTTCAGTTCTAGTTCAGTTCTAGTTCAGTTCTAGTTCAGTTCTAGTTCAGTTCTAGTTCAGTTCTAGTTCAGTTCTAGTTCAGTTCTAGTTCAGTTCTAGTTCAGTTCTAGTTCAGTTCTAGTTCAGTTCTAGTTCAGTTCTAGTTCAGTTCTAGTTCAGTTCTAGTTCAGTTCAAGTTCAGTTCTAGTTCACTTCTACTTGAGGTCTAGTTCAATTCTAGGTCAGTTTTAGTTCTGCTTGAATCAAGAACATAACTCTTGGAATGTGAACAGAGTGGAATTAATTGAATCTCAGTCTGAAAGTAATTTCGAATCGACATCAAATTAATAATATTAATGAGAACAAGGTTAAAAATTGGCAATTGAATAATCCTTATATTCGTAACGATTCAAGTACGGATTACTTAACAATTTTTGTTAGTGTAAAAAGATCTGTAGCAGTTTTGAATTATTACAACCCTTATTTGCTGCTTAATATAATATTTCCAAACCACCAGTATGGGAATTAGTTTAAATTATTTTGAATTATGTTCATAACAACTATCTAAATCTTTACTACGTATAAGTTTGTTGTTCAGATAGATATTCTAGATTTCATACACCCTCCATGATTTATTAACTGTTTTCGAGAATGTTTTACTTTTAAAGAAGATTATTTAAATGATTAGAAAATAAATTTTATTAAATGGTGGGAAAACTACAAATCAAACCTAGCAACTCATAAATTTCCTCTATAACATATTTCGTGGAAAAACAAAAATGAGTTATAATAATATAAATTATTTTTTTTAGAACATTAGAAAGCAACAAAGAATTTAATTTAAACATTTGTATGCCAAAGAATGTTAAAAATATTATTTCATCACAGTACATGTAGCTTAGTATAGGAAATTTTAAAAACACCGTTTCCGGATTTGTTTTTTTTAACAAATTCTCTAAAAGTTATTGAAATATTTAGCATATGCGTAATAACATTTGTCGAAAAAAGTTATTAAACAAATATTATTTAAAAATGCTAAAAAAAAATAATCTTTATCTAATTAATTTAAAACCACCAATAAAATAAAATGTATCATGATGCATTAACATTATTCATCTCATAATAAAAAAAAAACCAGCAAAAACACCGTAATAAAATAATAGTGATAATTGTCAAGGCTAGAAAGAACGAAAAAATTTATAAAAAAACCTGTGGGTAGAGTGTTAATAATTAATATTCAAATTAATTTGTTTCCTTTCGAAAAAACATACCAAAGATGATTTTAAATTAGATCACTGGGAATTCTGTTTTGTTTCGCAAAATGTGTTAAAGGAATGTTGCTGAAGACAATTATGAAATTTAGTTGATGTTTACGAAAATTTAATATTTCATTTGTCATTCTTAACTGACATTTGCAAATGTTAAAATAGAAATGGTTAAGATCAAATAAACTGTGATGTGATTTATGATTTTGTTTGTTTATACTTAGATATGTACGAATGTACAAATATTTCAGTTGCACTTTTAGGTACTTGTGTACATTAGGGAACCTCCATTTTGTTTATTATTAGTCCCGGTTCAAAACATTGATAAATTATTCAAAAAAATGAATCAAAGATTTAAGAAACTCTCATCTCATGTTTAAGGAGTAGTCTAATGATTTGTCTGGAGACGAATCTATGGACTAGTATCTTCACTTCTTTATAAACTGAACTATACACTATAATATTTACTAGGCAAAGGACTAGTCTATTAATCTATAAAACTATTACTAGATTAGTCTATTAAATCGTCAATGGACTATCTCATGAACAAACCTGGTCTATAACTTATTAGACTATGTAATAATCTATTGACTAGGCCATGAACTGAACTATTGTTTAGTCTAGTATATTGACTAGCCTATGGACTAGACTTTTCACCGGTTTCTGCACTTGAATACTAGTCCATAAGTTATTCTATTATCTAGTCCATAAACTAGTTGCTTATCCAGTTTATTGTCTAGTTTCTTAACTAGTTTATTGTCTAGTTTATTAACTACCGAATGGACTATATATTCTACTGACTGATACCTTTAGAAGTCTTTGAAATAGTATAATGACTAGTTTATTACTGACTGGACTATTTACTACGCTCAAAAATCAAATCGGAGTGGTTTCAAAAGTACACTTTTCCTAAACCAAATAAAAATACTTGATTCAAGAAAGGATACGTTAATTACTCAAAACTTAATTTAAGTCTCTTTTGGGTTAAAATGATCTTACAATGTACCCCGAGGAGCATGATATCTTCATAAAAGACCCTCATCTAGGTATTATTGCAATCTCCGGGGAAACGAGGAGCTAGCAGTACCTACAAACTGGGGATGATCAAATGTATTCTCGGCCTTTTCTTGGAATGATTTGACATGGGGTTGAACCAGAGTCTTGTACCACGGGAACCGATAGTCCATAGGACAGAGTTACTGACTTTGCCTTGTCCCGGTTGTTGGAGAGGTCTCTTTGAAGCGAACTTAGTCCATTTTAAACCTAAATTCGCGGGAAGAGAAAGCTGGTTAAAAGACTGTAAATACGGTAAAGTCTATAATTCGGCATAAGTTCGGTGGTGTTAAGAGACAACAGATACCCCACAGACGATTGACTGCGCGACGTTGGAAATGAGTTGGAGCGAAGTACATATGATACGGTATGGATGTAGGGGTATCCGAGGCTTACCCATCCGTATACCTAGATTGAGTGTAGGATGAATGAGAAGTGTGCTGGTTTGAATGGTGACAGATGTAAGGTATCTTATATAATTGATACCATTAAATTTTCCTTCCTTGACCGGGTATGTTCAGCTCATCGTTTAATTGTAAAAGTACCACCGTGAAATAAGACCAACGTAAAGCACTTCGACTCCTTGCTGGATGTTGCTGAAATTTATGTGAAGTTGGCGTCATGGAAATGCTTGGTACTTGGTCATAATATGTTAATGTTAATTGTATATGGTACGGGATGAATGTGGGGTACCTCACCCACCCGTTTACCTAGAGTAAGTGTGTCGTATGTTTTTCTCTTATGAGTGTGTCGGATGAATGAGAAGTGTGCTGGGTTGAATGATGATGGATGAAAGGTATCATATACAAATGATACCATTGAATTTTCCTTTCTTGTCCAGATATGTTGAGAGTAAACTCTTGTCATATCAGAATTGCCACAGTGTGTCACTGTGAGTAAGAACAAAGTCTCGGCATATTTCATTTAATTAAAAGTCGACTTTTAGACTTTTCGAATATAAGTATTTTATAAATAGTCGACTTTTCGACTTTTTTCGACTTTTCGATTTTTTTCGACTTTTTGACTATTTTCGACTTCTTTCGACTATTTTTTGACTTTTTTCGAGTTTTACCGACTATTTTAGAGTTTTTGACATTTTTCTACAATTTTCGAGTTTTCGACTTTTTCCGACTTTTTACGACTTTTCGACTTTCTTCGACTTTCTTCGACTTTTTTCGACTTTATTCGACTTTTCGACTTTTTTCGACTTTTATTAACAAAGTCGACTTTTCGACCTTTTTCACAGACGATAGTTAGAGTTATCGACTTTTTTGGAACAAAATAGTCGACTTCGACTTTTTTAGACAAAAAGTTGATTGTTCGATTATTCGAAAGTCGATTTATAGAACCCTAATTTGATGAATTCGTACTTCGGTATACCGGTTACGTCTCTAGGTACTGTTGCCGACTCAACAGAGGCCATCCCATCTGCGTGGTTGTAAACGGAAGTGATGTTTTACAACTCGGAAGTTAAGCAACGGGACAGCAATGGTCAGAGATTAGATAGCTCAAGTACTTGAGCAAAGTGCGCGTGTATTGGATCGGCATCCATATACGTAAATTGCCACCTGCGGGGAGGTGAGTCGTCGCAAAGCTCACCCAGTGGTTGAAAAAGACCACCGTGAAAAAGGCTAACATGGCAGGAGTTCACGTAAAGCACTTTTACATTCTTGTCATAATATGTATGAAATGCTGAAATTGGATAAGATGTTTACAGGAAACTAGTATCAAACAGTGTATACAGTATACTACAGATTCGTTTGCAGAGACTACCGCTCTCGTTGTAGATTTTTTTTCCCAAGTGATCTCCACGTTTTAAGGTTAATTTGCTCAAGCTCCCTTCCCCTTATAGCTCTTTCATTGCTCTTCCTGGTATCCATATTATGCAGAACTCAAAATAGGAAATATATTTGGTTATGGCTCTTTTACAGTCTAATAGGTTATGTTATGTTAGTCTCCGTCCATTTTTAGCTTAAACCATTTATAAGGACTTAATATTATCTCAGGCATATGTTGTAAAACTATTTTAAACATATTTTTTGAAAAGTTGTTCTCTATAGTTCAGACCTTGCCCCTCCTGGACCGACTATATAGTTCAAGTTTAGACAAATTTTGTAAACAAAACATATTAGTTTTTCCATACACAACCCTTGAGGTCTGTTTTAACTGATTCTCGGAAGTTAAGGAACGGGGCAGCAATGGTCAGAGATTAGATAGCTCAAGTACTTGAGCAAAGTAAGCGTATATTGGACCGGTAAATTGCCACCTGCGTGTAACAAACACAATGGGGCGATGGTGAGTCGTCGCAAAGCTCACCCAGTGGTTGAAAAAGACCACCGTGAAATAGGCTAACATGGCAGGTGTTCACTTCGACATTCTTGTCATAATATGTATGAAATGCTGAAATTGGATAAGATGTTCACAGGGAACTAGTATCAAACAGTGTATACAGCATACTACAGATTCGTTTGAAGAGACTACCGCTCTCGTTGTAGAATTTTAAATTGTCATAGGATTTTAGTAATTCTACCCTACCTTTCCAAGTGGTCTCCATGTTTTAAGCTTAATTTTCTCAAGCTCCCTTCCTCTTATAGCTCTTTCATTGCTCTTCCTGGTATCCATATTATGCAGAACTCAAAATAGGAAATATGTTTGGTTATGGCTCTTTTACAGTCCAATAGGTTAGTCTCCGTCCATTTTTAGCTTAAACCATTTCACACATTTCGTAATAGCTGAAAAACGCTCTGAATATGCAACCAGAAGTAAGGACTTAATATTATCTCAGACATATGTTGCAAAACTAATCAAAACATATTTTTTGAGAAGTTGTGCCTTAGTCGCTCTATAGTCCAGACATTGCCCCTCCCGGACCGACTATATATTTCAAGTTTAGACAAATTCGTAAACAAAACATATTAGTTTTTCCATACACAACAGTTGAGGCCTGTTTTAACTGATTCTACTCAAACTTTCCGATTTACAATATTATATTAAGCATTACCCTAATATATTAAAGTGGCACGTGTATGTGCAAATTGAGGAGTAGTACTTATTTTTGTCTATTCTTACTTTCAAACATAAAACGACAATTTATACTGGTATAATTTGTTAAAGAATGTCCAAAATATATTCTCAGGCTATTTAAAGATTACCAAACAAGTTTGAGAGTAAATAGGGAATATACCTCAATAATTCATAGGAATACATAGTTGCAGATAACAAGTCATATTGGTGACTTGTTTCAAATAAGTTTAATTGAAATATCATTTAAATTTTGAACTTCTATGTATGCGAAATGTGTTACTTTATAAGGACATTTATTACATTATAAGGTGTGATATTTATTTTGTATAAATTTAAGGAATTATTTTTAACACTAAGAATATTTGTTACTGTAGGTTGTTTAACTACAAAGGAATTTAACATTTATAAAAAAAGATAATTTTTGTTAATTTATGCATTTTTGAAAAATTCGTTTTAATTTGCATTAAATTATTTAAATAAAAGTTGTTTTTGTTTGTTTTTAGTCTTAACCAGTTCTAAACTAATTAAAATGATGATGATGATGATGGTGATGATGATAAAAGCTTTTTGTTCAATTTGTGACTGTTTAAAATTTTAAGTGATGCTGTCATCCCAGGGAAGGTAATAAAAGAGAAACCAAAAAAAAAAAAAAATTGTTAAATAAAGGTACTATTGAAAGCGAGATTCGTAAAAATTCTATCTAGTTTAACACTGTTGCCAAAAACAATTTAGATCTATTAAGTTTTTTAATTAAGTTAAATATCTAAAGCTTCTGATAAACCTTGAATACCAATACATAAACAAATTTAGATAAAAGCTCCCGAAGTTTTAAATGTCGATAAATAAGGGTTCGCCTATAGTTTCGTATCCCTAGAAAATCTTGTTTTGTGTTAATTTTGGTTCGTTTTTAATCAATTTGGAAACAGTGTAAGACACGTAGGAGAATGTGTTTTTGTTTTCAATCGTATGGTCATATTTAGATGTGGTAGTTAATTTCGCTCGCATTAAAATTATATTGTTATATAATATTGAAACATTTTAGAGCATTTGTTTTAAGCGAATAAGAAAAAAAATTTAAATATTTAGAATGTTAACATTAGAAATCAAATAAAACAATGTGTTTTATGAGATTTGTTTTTGATCTATATTATTATGTAATACTGTCACAAAAAGGCAAAGACAACATAAATTATTTGTTGTTTTTTTTTTTTTTTTTTGATTTTTAAACAAATTTTTATAACAGAATTTTTAATGGATTTAAATTCTTAGACAAAATGGTGGTATTTTATTGAAGAAAATCAACTAAAAATATGCATAAAAAATTTCAAAAATTGTAGAACATGATTCAAAAAAATATGTATTTGTTTTTCTTGACGTCAAAGAATTTACACCCACTATATTTTAATGAACATAGTATTGTTTTGAGTCAATTTATGACTAATGCTATTTAGAATTGATGACATATGACAGTATATTAGTATTACAAGTAATTTATTTCCTAATCCAATTTAAAGCTATTTTTGTTTATAAATAATGCTAGGTCATCAGATCAGGAAAAATAAACCGTTATAGGGTTTGTTGTACTTTTCTTTTTCTAGAATATTTGTATGGAAAATTATTATTTAGTGAACTATGAAAGGTATTATAGTCGTCCAGTGTTTAAAAACTCAGTTTCCTAGATACATAGTTACTTAGAAATTTCTAATCCATGTTCTGAAGGATGTAACAATTTCTCTCGATCTATTTCGAGCTTTTCATAAACGTCCTTCTATGTCAAACTTCCATCTCTATCTACTCTTATGCCGACGTCAGCAATATCTGTCATTCTTATTCATTTAATCCCATCAGAGATTGGGGCAATGAAGCACAATATGAATGAATAGCTTCAACACGACTTGATCACAATCTCTGAAAGACGTCGTGTTAATAGAGTCGTTTTTAACGCCAGCAGACTCAATGTTGTTTTCTAAGACATAAGCGCATATTAAGGAATCAGGAACTCTTGATGGACTAAACACATTGTGTCACAGAAGTGTCGAAAGAAGAATTCAAGTTTGTCGGGTTTTTAAAACGGTGTAAGACTTGCTTCACTCCATCTGATGTCCCTACTATTTAAATACTACTCTCATATATACAGGAGAGTACTCATCGATGATAGCAGGGTATCCAACTTTCACTTGAGCACCGCAGCAACATGGGGTGTATTTCACAGTTCTATCGATAATACAATGGAATATGTTCCTCTAAAATTAGGGAACTTGTTCTCGATGCACGAGTATTCTTAAGCAACACACGTCTTTCTTCAAGAACACAGCGAAGAACAGCATATTACAAGAAAAATGCATTCTTCAACCGCCCTATTCATATATGGAATAAATTGCCTGTTGTATGACGTGTCACTTTCGATGTAAGACCATTTAAATCAAATGTCCACAAACACTACATCCTCTATCCTCCCACATATATGTAGGTATATTCCATGTTCCAACTCAATGCTCCGAATAAGTTGGGGTCAACAAACTCTGCTTCCTATATACATAGTTCCTTAGTAATTTCTATTTAATGGCAGAGAAATCGTTCAAGTAATGCACTCTCTTCTTTCCATGCTCTACATTCGTCTAATTCCGGTTGTCCAATTTTAGATAGTTGGCCCCTAAACATCTGTGGGTTCAAACCACAAGATTGGTGGCCCTAACGTCAAGTTAACTTAGTTATTCTCGGCTGAGTATCCTTGTGTAGCCTGGAAAAGTGTTCGCTTGTGGCTCTCTTATACTATAGTACAATACAATCTTTGATTTAACCTGTCGGAAAATATGTTAATATCTGTTCGCTCTATATTCAATACATTTGACATATTCCGTGATAGCAGGGACTTCCGTCTGGAAGTGAGATGTATAATTTGGCTTCCGTATTTTTAAGTTATATTCTCAAACCCGTTTTGTCTACCTGTTTAGAGTCATCCATGTAACAATATATTTCCGTAATAGTTTGCTTTAATGGTCCGCTTGATCTTTATCTTCTATTAGGCAACCTTCACTCAGAATCGCTCAGAATCACTTTCTTAGTCGACTTAGCTATGTCCGTCCGTCTGTCTGTCTGTGTATCCATGTAAAGTTGCAATTTTAAAAGATAATTTGATGAAATTCGGCTTTTATTCTTTCGACCCAAAGACGAACGTTATTGAAATTGTTGGTTCGCCTTGACCCTATACAACCGTAACCCAAGAATAGGGCTTTTGAGCTCATAATTATGTTAAATGTTCCAGTATGTTAACAAATATCGGAAAAATTTAGTTTTATATAAATTTAAATTATACTGCCGATTTTTGTAATGATCGGGCCTCATTTGAGCCTAGCACCCAAACAAACTCCGATTCAGAAATTGACTTGAAGGTGAAATTAACTTATATACAAAACTAACACTATGAAATCCTACATAAATAACTTTGATGTAGACATAACTTCCTCTACCAACATTTTTAAGGATAGGTCCATATTTACCCTTACACCCATATGAGCCCTCTTGTATAAAATCTCTTTTTTTGTTAACAATAAGTGAAAATATTCTGGAATTAAGGTAAGAATTGAAATAATTGCTTTATTATTAAAAAAAGAATCCAAATTTTCAACATACTTACCTACACCAGTAGGTATCATATGGTCGGCTATGACCGACTATACATTCATACTTGTTTTATACATTTGTAAGCTCACGTGAGAGATTTTGGCCGATATCTAGTACAAAGAGAACGCCTTTAAAAAACGAATCAGAAATTTAAGAATTTAAGAAGTCATTCAGCTCATTGCCAATCATCAAACATATATAGAGATTATGACATTTATATTCTCGATTAAATTATACCCTACACCACTTTAGTGGGAAGGGTATATTGGGTTTGTGCTGATGTTTTTAACGCACAATAACATTGGTCCTATACCCACCTTAAATCGGCTTAGAATCATTTTCTGAGTCGATTTAGCTATATCCGTCCGTCCATGTAAACCTTGTAATCAAAGATTTTAATTTTAAAGATAATTCAATGAAATTTGGTACATGATCTTCTATTGTCCCAGGGACCAAGCCTTTTGAAAATGGTTAACATCGGTCTATTATTTCACGTAGCCCCGAATACAACCGAACCCCCGAATAGGGCTTGTAAACCTTGTAATCAAACTACAGGTCGCAATTTTGAAGATAATTCAATTTGGCACATGATCTTATATGGTACCGAAGACGAAACCTATCGAAAATGGTTAACATCGGTTCATTATTTCACCTAGCCCCCATACAACTGAACCCGACGAATAGGGCTTTCAAGTTCATAATTACGTTCACTATACTCGTATCTCGACAAAAAGCTGCAAAATCAAGTTCTATACTAGCCTTGATGACCCTCATGAATTTTATAATTATAAGGTCTCATTTGACCATAGGCCCTACACAAAGCCCCCTTCAATATTTGACTTAAATGTCCCCAATTTTATTCAACAATAAATGGCTAAAGTATATCTGAGGCAAGGTACATTTCAACTTAAATGCTTTATTATGAAAACTATATCACATTTTGTTTTTGTAACAGGTGTAGAGTATTATATGGTCGGCCTCGCCCGACTATAATTTCTTACTTGTTTTTTAGAATAATACTATTTCTAGGGCTTATATGGGAGTAGGTTCAATTAGAGAATATTTGTTATGAATTTCGGTCGGCCTTAATGAAAAGATTATAAAATAATAGTTTCTTAAACCGTTTAAGACTTTGTGACCCCTACCCCACTACATCTAAAAAACACTTTTAAGAAGTATGTATACATTGTTTAGAAACTTACAAAGATGAACAAATATTTCGAAAGGTAACAGTTCATTATATATGTAATTCTCTTTAAGTTTAATGAACTATTAAGTAGAGCACATAAAATAATTTATACATTGAATCAATGTAAAACAGGTTCAGCAGTAGTAAATGATTTTATTACTATTACGAAACACCGCACAGTGGTATAGGAAAAAAAAAAGAGGGAAATAATTCGGTAACTTCTAAACGGTTAATCCGATTTTAATGAAATTTGGTGTGCACAAAGAGGAGGTGTTGTCGAGTTTAGGTTTTGAATTTGGACCTTATAGGCCAACCAGGGGCCCGGCGGGGGGTCATCAAATTAGGACACCTCGGCTATGTTAAATTTTTAAAACGATCCTATTTCTTCATTTGAGTTCCGATTTAAAAAAAATTTCGTATATAGAATCTCCTCATCGAGCACTATAAAAAATGTTGTCATAGCAGTAAATTATCTCTTATAGTTTAGGAGATATTCGCATTTGAAAATTAAAATTTTAAAATTTTTACCGTCCTTACTTTAGTTTTTTTTGATAATAGCAGGTCCAAATATTCCCGATTTTCGCCATTTTGTTTTATTCGCTTAACAACAAGTTTATATATCAAGCAGTGAAAGAATTATGTAAAAATCATGACTGAGTCCAAAGTTATAGGCATTTTAATTTAAAAAATTAAAAAAAGGCGATTTTTTGTCATTTTTTTGGGAAAAAAGTATCTTTTTCTTTTTAAGTTATCTAAAAAGTTTCTAAGAAGATGTATATAGAATTTATACTTTTTGGAAAGCTGACTTTACATAAAGTACGATAAATGAAACAAAACCTAAAAATTTTTGATACCGAGGGGACCAGGTCCATCCAAAAAAACCCTATTTTTTATAGAAAATTAAATTTTGAGCAAAAATTCTCAAATCGCATAGTCGATATCAAATTATAGTGACCTGTTTTATATGACCCAATATGTTCTTAATCATTTTGTAACGGGTTTCGATAACCCCGCCCCTGGTATGGATATAATAGGCAAAAAACTAAAAAATCCCATTTATGGGATTTTTTAAAACTTTTTTGGGAATTCCGGGATTTCTAATAAGAAAATTCGAAATTTTGATTTAATTTTGGATTTTAAGTAAAAAAATCTACCTAACTGTAAAATTTCATCAAAAAATATTCATAAATAAAATTTTTATTGCAATTAGAAAAATTTGTATCTTCGCAAAAACTGAATAAAAAACATTTTTTAATTTTTTTTAAAAAAAGTATTCCGCGAATTTTTTAATTTTCAAAAATTATATACAGTTTTGAAAAATAGACAAAATTACCTTTCCATTGATATATAACATGCCTACCTAATGTTTTTTAAGTGACAAATTAATTAGGGAAAACTCAACATCTTTTAGAAAATTTGCCTAGCACTATTATTTTCATCCATAAGGTTAACTCTTAAATTTGTTACATATATGGATGAAAATAATAGTGCTAAAAAAATGGCGAAAATCGGAAATATTTGGACCTGCTATTATCAAAAAAACTAAAGTAAGGACGGTAAAAATTTTAAAATTTTAATATTCAAATGCGAATATCTCCTAAACTATAAGAGATAATTTACTGCTACGACGACATTTTTTATAGTGCTCGATGAGGAGATTCTATATACGAAATTTTTTTTTAAATCGGAACTCAAATGAAGAAATAGGATCGTTTTAAAAATTTAACATAGCCGAGGTGTCCTAATTTGAGGACCCCCCGCCGGGCCCCTGGTTGGCCTATAAGGTCCAAATTCAAAACCTAAACTCGACAACACCTCCTCTTTGTGCATACCAAATTTCATTAAAATCGGATTAACCGTTTAGAAGTTACCGAATTATTTCCCTCTTTTTTTTTTCCTATACCACTGTGCACCGATTAAAGTTATTGCTTATTTATAGAAATCATTTGAATAATATTTAATTAAATTGAAAAAGTTTTATTTTAAATCTGGATGTTATGTAAAAGAATCCACATAGAAGATTTTTTTGGTGGACACGTATTTTGTTTTTAATTCATATATGATTCTTATACTAAAATCTATTAAATATTCAATGTTCTTTTAAATCAATTTTTTTTGTTTTTCATATAAATTTTAAAAAGAATATTTGGTGTTTTTATCGATAAAATAACAAGTGGATTTAGTGGTTAATCTCGTTTTTTTTTTTTCAATATTTAAACATAGATTTAAACATAGATTTATGTATGTATAGGTATGTATTTGTAGAATAAATGTACATAAATAAATATGAAATGCTAAAAAACACATATAAATTAATTGGAGCTTTTAAATGGCTTTTAACAAATTCCTATTGTTTGATTTGAAAGTAGTTTTTGTTATTTTTGTTGCTAATATACTCGTATAATTCAAATGTAGTTAAAGTATATTTACGACTCTAAACTAAAAACTAATCAATGATTAGTTCTTAATGCAAATATTAATTTTTTATAAAATAGTAGAAAATTATAGAATTCAATTCGCACTAATTTAATCATAAGAGCCGAATATGGCCATAATTGGGCAGGAAGAATGTTCACCTTCGCTAAACATTAAAATTAATGACTTTATTTAAAAATCATTTTTTTTAAGATAAAATTTGTATAATTGATTTTTATAGCAAATATTTTGTTTAAATGGAAATTAAAACTATAGTTTGCATTTCCCGGTTTATTAAAATAATCAAATAATCATATATGCCTGCAGTTTTTTTCTTTTGAATAACCAACATAAGTAATTTGGTTTAGAATTTTCTAAGAATATTTATTTATTAGATTAGTATCAATCATTTTAGGTTCTTTTTCATGTTCTTGGTTACCTGTGTAGTAATTTAAATAATTTATACAGCTATTATATAGGAACTACTTACGTATGTTATTCTATTCTTAGTTTATATCAAGAAAAAAAAATTTAATATATAGAAATAATATGTCTTAAATAAAACAAGAAAATAATATAAAATATCTTTTTTTGTAGTTTAACTAAATCATTGGAAGGTCGACTCGTAGCGGTCAACGACTTTGTCAATCTTCTTAATAAGAAAAGAACCAAAGACAATTCATCCTATAAGTATGCGCGTTTACCAATGATAATAATTTGAATATTTATACATATGTATGTGTTTTTATGTACATATATTTATTTAATAACAAAAATATGAAACAATAAATTCTTATTAAATATATAAAATCATATTTATGCATAATTAGATTAATAAATATGCAATTTACTATTATGAAGAGAAAAATAAAAGTTGCTACTGTAGCTAATTATACCAAATAAGGCAATGTACTTTGATAATATCTAGATTCTAGAACATCCCAGCAAAAAATCTTCAAATTTTGGTATGAGTAATGTAGTTATTTAACACTTTACCTGGTAATGAGTAGTTGTTATCAATAACATTATTTAATTTATTTGAATGGAATTTGTAGCCAATTATCTAGAGCATCAGTCCAATTATCTAAAACATCTATCCAAAGTTTGTGGTTCGAATCGAAGTTGGTATCAGTATTTTTTTAAAAAACGTCGATTTGTACTTTTATGTAAAAACTATTTCAAAAAGTGCTAGAAAATAATTTGTTAATGGAGCACTGAGTAAGCGGAAAGACTAATAAACACAAAAAAACTGTAGAGCCCAGTTTAAGCCCGGAAAAGTCGGGTAAGCACATTTGTAACCAGTTATTTTATGAGCCTCGTCGAACAAAAATAACTAGTTATTTACGCCAAAAGTAAGTACTTCTACATTGCTCCAATATTACTTGCCTGCTTACTAGGTAAGTAAAGTTTTTACTGGGATATTTCTTCAGTTAATAAAACATGTATTTTGAAGAAGAAATACTCTTTTTTACACTACATGTCTTTGTTGTGTGCTCTTTTATCAGAGTCTCTGGTTGGAATGGAAATCACGACTTCCCTACCGACAGACTGCAAAACTACCAACTAAACTACGGAGTTTATTTATATAAGAAAAACTATTCTTATCCGGTAAGTAGGTAATTAATATTGGAGTAAAGTGTAAGTACCTACACCGGGGGAAAACGAAATATACACGCCTGGTATCAAATTGACACCAAAGAGTTTATAACATAACATCCGCTGTAAAAGTATATACATACGTACGACAACACTATGTAATGTTGACAACGCAACGTTGTTAACATTGCAACAATTCGTTGTCAAAATCTAAATTTTATACACATCCGTTATCTAAATGTTAATAAACTCATTATGTTATTGATAAGACCACTCGTTACCAAGTAATGTATATGAAATAATTACATTATCTACATTACTTATTACACAAATTTTAAAATATTTTACTCGAACACAAAATGTTGTGGAGCTTACAATGAATTTTGGCATAATATCGGATTTTAATATGAGATTTTTGAGCATTGTTGGGAAAAATTGAGGTGAACTTTTCCTGAGAAACTTTTTAATTAGTCCTTCTTTGTTTAAAAATTTGCTGTAGTTGTTGAGATATTATCCGTTGAAATTGATCTGTGGATCTAATATTTTGTTCCTTATAAATAATACTTATAAAGCATAATACCCTCCGCACTAGAAATACCATGAATATACCGAAACCATAAGTTTTCAAGCTTTAGGTGGAGATACCTCAAAGTATAAAGAAGATATGTCAGAAGAGACTTTCAGGTAGCATACAACAAAAACCGCCATTTTTAGCGCTTTATTTATTTCAGGACACAATATCTCAAATACCAGATGTGATGAAGAAAATCTGAGATTCAGATTCGAAATCAATCCTTTAGAAACGTCAAATTTGGTCTCATGGTTTTGATTTTTTTTTTTTCAAATTTTGTCATCTTGTGTACTTGACCCCGACCCCCATATAAATGACGACATAAACAAGTTCTTTATAAACTAAAATCTTCCTACCGAATTTGAGAAATATCGGTCGCTAACTGACCCTACCCCCCATATAAGGTTTCCTTCAGAAAATGATTTTAACGCTTATTACTTAAAAATACCGATTTAATCCGACATGAACAAGTTTTTTACGAATCAAAATCTTTTTACGAAGATTGAAACATAATTGAACCTTCCTTCTATATATGACCCCCTTAATATAATGTATTAGTATTTTTTTGACAATAAAAAAAGGATCGTATGTAGGGTAATGTTCGGAAATTCTTTTTTACGGAATAAAATTTGTTGGTGAGTATATAAGATTCGTCACAGCCGAATAGAACACTACTTTTTGACTCTATCATGCTTTAAAAGAACACGGACGGACATATATATCTAGTCACTAAGTTTGACGGTCGCATCCGACATTTTGAAAATACTCATATTCTAATATTTCGTTTTAAATAGTTATTACTTTTAAACATGAGTCTCGAGTTTACTGAGTATTGTATGAACCAACCGGACAGTTGATCTTCTATTTACACGTCATTGATATTGTATAATTACAAATTTTGTGTTTGCGCTTTTGTAGAGTTGGGTAATTCGTATACTGAGCTCCGTCCCTTTTTCTTCACCTTCGTCAGAAGGATATATGTACATGGGGGATTACATGTCAAGTGATCCAAACTGACATGTCAAATGATTGAAACTGATGTCTTCATCTCTGTTGGCCTATCTGATAGTAGTTTTGACACAATTTTTTAACAAGATCGGTCAAGAACTTGCTTTCAAAAGTTGGGTCATTACAAACATATATACGTTTGCGTTATTCCGTTTATAGTTTCTAATCAGATTTTCAGAAATTTTAGTTATTTAATTTTTTTAAGCAGAAAGTTAGTATTGACGAAAGTTATATTTTTAAGAAAACTAAATTTCTTTTGAATAACTTTATTTTTTGGAAAACAAGTTTAAGTCGATGATTTGAAATTATAGAATTTTCAAATGTTAGAGTTCATATAGACGTAACAGGAAAATTGCAAATAAAAAAAATAAAAACATTAAAAGTTTTGCATAACAAACTGTCATATTTCGCATATAAATTACTAATCAGGCGACATTTTTCAAAACATCTAAATGTTATACATAATTTGTTTCGGTTTTATTGTGTTATAAAAAACAAAATCCAGTATTTTAGTATAGAACTACTAACAGTAATGTTAAGATTACCAGTTAAGCGTATATTAAATATGTTAATAAGTATCAATCAAAATCAAGATAGTTGCAAACTGAAGTATTAAGCTTGAGTAATAATTAATAAGCCCCTTAAATTATACAAATATTCCATAGTATTTGTATCATATCATATCATTCATACTCATAGCTATAGGTAGTGTTCAAGTATGTATTTTACAATATGCTCGTAAAATGAGGATTATAACTGTATTGTATAGAATTTTGAAAAAATTTGTTTTTTTTTTAATGATAGAATTATATACAAATTTTAATTTATATGTTTATTTTTTATTAAATCTCGGAAGTAAGCATTAATCAATTTGAAATAAATTTTATTTATATACTTAGAAATGAATCAAACTGGCTTTAAACTTAAATAAAACACACGTCCTCAGAAAAGTTTTTTTTTAGAAAAAAAAAAAAAAAAAATCAAACAAACCTGCCAGATTTTTGTTAAATATACATACTATTTGTACCTTCTTCTTCTACTCATTATCTCTCCATTCTAGTATGATGTGGTTCAACCTTCAAAAAATATATATTTTTTTTATTTTTTAATTATATTATAACGGTTGAAAGCAAAATAAAACAAGAAAAACAACTTGTATTAAATTAGAAAAAAAATAAAAACAAATATGTGATTTATTTAAAACAAAAGCATAAGTTATAATGTCTCCTGTTAAATATTTGCTGTTGTTTTTTGTTTTTTTCTTAATTTTGAAAAATTGTCTTTAATTTTTTTTTTCTCAAAAGATTGACATGTGTATTTAAATACCATTTACACCAATTATAATGCTATTTGAAAATTATCATTTTTGTTTCCGCCTTTAATTGTATAAAACGTAAAAGGTATTAAATATTTTTATATTTATTTTTATTTATTTAACTTACCACATGTTGTGATCAGCAAGAAGTTGATGGCTACCAATTTTTCATAAATTGTTTTAGGTGAGCTGTGGGACGGTTAAGTATAAAAGTAGTTTCATGAGAACTAAATAAATGTTAAGGATCTTATTCAAAAGGTTTATTAAAGATTTATAAGACAAATTTTGATACAAATTGATAAATTGTTATTAATAAGACAATAAATATAAATAATTCTGTAATCCTTAATTATTAATTAAAAATTGTTATTTTATGAAATGGTTATAAAAAGAATTAGTTTGTAAAATAAGAAAACATTAATTCCCTTATTCATAAATAAGATTTTATTTTATAAAAGGTTTATAAATGATTTATAAACCGGCCTCCGGTAGCTTAGTGGTTAGTGTTGTAGTTTGGTAGACCGGAGGTGGTGGGTGCGATTCCCATTTGAGACACTGATTAGGAAGCAAACAATAGGCACGATTGAGGACAAGGTGTATTTGTTCGGAGTTGATGTGTATACATCCTCTTTTCAAAGTAACTAACTAACTAACTAACTAACTAACTAACTAACTAACTAACTAACTAACTAACTAACTACTAACTAACTAACTAACTAACTACTAACTAACTAACTAACTAACTAACTAACTACTAACTAACTAACTAACTAACTAACTAACTAACTAACTAACTAACTAACTAACTAACTAACTAACTAACTAACTAACTAACTAACTAACTAACTAACTAACTAACTACTAACTAACTAACTAACTAACTAACTAACTAACTAACTAACTAACTAACTAACTAACTAACTAACTAACTAACTAACTAACTAACTAACTAACTAACTAACTAACTAACTAACTAACTAACTAACTAACTAACTAACTAACTAACTAACTAACTAACTAACTAACTAACTAACTAACTAACTAACTAACTAACTAACTAACTAACTAACTACTAACTAACTAACTAACTAACTAACTAACTAACTAACTAACTAACTAACTAACTAACTAACTAACTAACTAACTAACTAACTAACTAACTAACTAACTAACTAACTACTAACTAACTAACTAACTAACTAACTAACTAACTAACTAACTAACTAACTAACTAACTAACTAACTAACTAACTAACTAACTAACTAACTAACTAACTTACTAACTTACTAACTTACTAACTAACTAACTAACTAACTAACTAACTAACTAACTAACTAACTAACTAACTAACTACTAACTAGCTAACTAACTGACTGATTAAGTTATCTCATGAGCTTCCTCACGCTCCTTCTTAACATCAAGCATCAGGAATGAACAACTCAGTACTTCTGAAATTATAAACAAGCGCAGTACAAGTCAATGGACTAGTGGACAGACAAGAAAAAAGACTAGTGAATGGACTAGTCTATAGATCATTTAATGGACTAGTCAGAAGAAAAACCAATATACTAGACTATTCATTGGCTAGTCTATTGGTTTTTCCTCTGACTAGTCCATTAAATAATCTATAGACTAGTCCATTCACTAGTCTTTTTTCTTTGGCAATTGACTAGGCAATTAACTAGGCAATGGAGTAATCAATGTATTAATGGACTAGAAAGTAATGTAGTCCATAAATGAGTTAATAGACTAGTCTGTAGACTAGTCAATGGACTAACCAATGAACTTATCAACAGACTAGTCAGTATTCAAATTAATATAGTAGCCAGTGAAGTGGTCATAGTTATAGCCTAGTCCATAGACGAGTTAATAGACTAGTCGGTGGACTAGTTAATAGAGTAGTCATTATGCAAATCAACTCAAATGACTTATCAATAGACTGGTTCATAGATTAGTCAATGGACTAGACAATAAACTATTGAGTAGACAAACCAATAGACTACTAATGGAGTTGTCAGTGGATAAGTCAACAGAATAGTCAATAGAATAGTCAGTAGGTTAGTCAGTAGGATAGTCAATGGACTAGTCAACAGAATAGTCTATAGACTAGTCATTAGAATAGTCACTAGAATAGTCAATAGACTAATCAATAGAATAGTCAATAGAATATTTAATAAACTAGTAACTAGAATACTCAGTAGAATAGTAAATCGAATAGTCAATAGACTAATAAATAGAATAGTCAACAGATTGGACAACAGACTAGTAAATAGAGTTGTCAATATACTAGTAAATCGACTAGTCTATAGACTCTTCTATTGACTAGTCTATCAACTATACTATTAAGTAGTCCATTGACTAGTCAATGAACAAATAAATAAAAATTTACAAATTTTGTTTTTCACCTACGTAAGTATGACTCAATTCTTACTCTCCCATTTATATAAAAAAAAATATTCCGATTTATTAGGCTGTTGTAGAAAATCCTTAATAGGATTTATAATAAATTTTATATTTATATCAATATAAGACTACAAACAAAAAACAATCTTTCTGTGTCACAAAATATTATTTTTAAGCTGTTTTGACATTGAAACCATGTAACCAAAAATAATGCTGTTACAGATAAATATATAAATTTAAATAACATTTAAAGTTGTTTAAAAAAAAACGACATGTATAAAAGTCAATAACTTAAGGAACCCTAAAAGAAATACAAAAAAGATACATTCTCAAGCTGTGAAGTATTAAATAAAAAAAATAATCTATATATTATATTTATTTAACTCTTGTTTTAGGAAATATACAAGTACCATTCACACATTGCGCAAACTTTTGCTTATAGGGACCAACATGCATTACCCTTTTTACCTCGAAAGTTCAGTTTCAAGGCAATAACTAAATGATAAGTTTCCTGAGTATTTTTGGTGTTTTATTTTTTTAGTAAGTTGCTGGAGAACACATTGTCTGTGAGAAGTTGAATGACTCACAATGTTGCAATACGTGTTCTTGAGGTGTCTTTGGAATTTTAATTTTTTTTGTTACGAATCGAAAAGTTTGTAATTGTCCTTGATAATATGCACAATTGTAAAGTATCAACGGCTTAAAGAATTTTTAGTCAGTTACTTTTTTTGATACAGTTGAAGATATTATGTTGAATTACTCATGATTTTGTTGTTTTTAACTTTTTTTTATTTATTAACAGTCTTAAGGAGTGCTTTAGGAAACTTTTGTGTAAGAGAAGGAACATGAATATCTTTTGCATGCAAAGCAATGTTTAACTAGTTGTTGAAACTATAAAAGTGACGATGTTATTTATGAGAATTGTTTCCTTTGAAACTGGGGAATTTTATGCGCCACAACCATTTGTCTTTAATGAGTGACAGAATAAATATTTAGATACCTATTAACGTATTTTATAAACTTTACTTGACTAAAATGGCAAAGTTTACTTATAGGAACTCAGTCATAATGGGAAATGTTCATATCAGACAAACTTTTGACAAAATAAGTTTAAAAGCTATTTTCAACAAATTCTGTACACATAATATCTTTATGCATTTCTCTTGATCACACTTATTTCACCAAACATTCGATTAATGTGCATGTAATTTTAGAAGTTTTTGTTGCCAGTCGCTTCATCTTAGTGCATATGCTGAATCATATGATAATTTATTAGGTTTAATATTTTAAAATATTTATTATAATTAGTAAATACTTATTTCTGTTACAATGAACTTTTATCCAAAGCGGTACGATTTATTGATTTGATTGTTTTTAAAACCAGATATTTTTTGTGCGCTAAATGACTGAAAACGTTTTTTGTCTCAATTCAAATGCAATTTTTTTTGTTTTCATTTGAAACAAACTTTTTTTTCAGCGTATTCTTATAAATTTATAAAAGAAGGAATGATAAAAGTGAACTTCTTCTATTCGATGTACTATAACTTGAAATTATGGAATTCACAAACGATTTGAACATGACTTTAGAGAAGTTTGACTCCTATGTTTTCATGCGTGACTTATAGGTTTTAGTTAGCACTATTGGATAGTAGGCCAGACACAAATTTTCAGCTCTATCGGCCAAGAACTGCCGTGGTAGAACCAGTCAGACGAATGTAGAGCCTGTTGAGAGGACAGTGATGCTTTGGAGCACTTTCTTTGCCAATGTCAGGCATTCGTCGAAGTTAGATCCAAGTATCTTGGAAATAACATTCCTAACACTGAAAATTCTTAGGAATTACGTCCAGGAAACTGAGTGAACCAATTTTTTTTATGAAAAGGAGCGCACAGCCCGATAGTGGCCTAGGTGTATTTCTTCGGATTTGATGTAGTATACATCCTTCTATCAACCTAACGCTAAATTTTGTTTTCTTAGAATAGCTGCACAAGCATCGCTATATAGCTTCAAATTCTCTGAAAAGCGTTATAGCCCATTTTTTGTCATGAAATTTGAAGTGGGCGGAGGGTGGCATGCCCTTACAATGTAAAAGAAAACATTAGTATATCTGAGAATTTTGTTTCCCAAATTTTGTAAGAAAAACTCTGAAATTCATATGAATATTTGGAAAAAGTGGGCGGACAAGAAATAGTGGGCGTGGGACCACTCATATCAAGTAAATATTAAATTTCGCGTTTTTGGGAAAATATAACGCTAAGAATCCTTCGATTTTTGTACGTTTAACTTTACTGTCAATACAATTATTTAGAATAAAAATGGGAGGACCAAAAATAATGGGTGTGGCACCTAACACATAACGAAAAATATTTTTTTTTATAAATTGAAAACTAAAAGAAATAAAATCTTGAAAATAGTAACATTACTATCCATTTAACTATTTAGGATCAAAATGGGCTGATCAACAGTAGTGGGCGTGGCTACAGTTTACTACAATTTAGCGAAGCACATTGAACATAGCCAGTATATCGTAAAAAAATATATGTATTATTTATTATCATTGAATTGCCAACAAATATGCCACGCCCATTTAATAGATTTATATTGATGTAGTCTATAAACATGCAAAGTTTTATTTCGATACGGTCTTGCGAGTTATTACTTTTGTCCGGCTAGATTGAGCATTTGGACCACTGTGCATATGAAATAAGTTACTATGATTTGATATCGACTTTGCAATTTGAGAATTTTACATAAAAATACATATTTACCCCCTTATTCACAAACAAAATTTGTATGTTATAAACGGTTTATAAATTAGATTTTGTATGGAAATTCTGTTTTATAAACCTTTTATAAAATGAAAATGTTGTTTGTGTATAAGGGGGAAAGCATTTATGCACCTTTATATATATTCTTTCTTGTGGCCTCCGGTAGGGTTCTATAGTTGAAACGAAAAGTCGACTTTTTCCATTTTGTTAAAAGTCGACTTTTCGACATTTTGCATTTTATGAAAAGTCGATTTTTTGACTTTTCCACTTTTTTCATTTAATTAAAAGTCGACTTTTTGACTTTAGTATGTTATCTTCGACTTTTTTCCGTCTTATCGACTTTTTCCGACTTTTCGATTTTTTTCGACTTTTAGACTATTTTTGACTTCTTTCGACTATTTTTTGACTTTTTCGAGTTTTTTCGACTATTTTAGAGTTTTTGACTTTTTTTCCACTTTTTTTTTAAAATTTCGACTATATTTGATTTTTTTCTACTATTTTTTGAGTTTTCGACTTTTTCCGACTTTTTTTGACTTTTTACCACTTTTCGACTTTTTGCATTTAGTTAAAAGTCGACTTTTCGAAAAGTTTATGAAAAGTTGATTTTTTAACTTTTCGACTTTTTTCATTTAATTAAAAGTCGACTTTTAGACTTTTTGACTTTTAGTATTTTATAAATAGTTGACTTTTCGACTTTTTCCGACATTTCGACTTTTTTAGACTTTTTCCGACTTTTCGATTTCTTTCGACTTTTAGACTATTTTCGACTTCTTTCGACTATTTTTTGACTTTTTTCGAGTTTTTTCGACTATTTTAGAGTTTTTGACTTTTTTCCACTTTTTTAAAAATTTCGACTATATTTGACTTTTTTCTACTATTTTTGAGTTTTCGACTTTTTCCGACATTTTTTGACTTTTCGACTTTTTTCAACTTTCTTCGACTTTTTTCGTCTTTTATTTACAAAGTCGACTTTTCGACTTTTTTCACAGACGATAGTCGAGTTATCGACTTTTTTGGAACAAAATAGTCGACTTCGACTTTTCGTCAAGTCAATTGTTCGATTATTCGAAAGTCGATTTATAGAACCCTAGCCTCCGGAGGTTAAGGTTAGTGTTTGTTCTTGTCTGACTATAATTACCTGCTTATAACACTTTCACAATAAAAAAACACATCACCCTAATGTATATAAGTTCGTCATGATGAACAATATTTATTTCAAATCAACATCTCTAAAACATAAAAAGAAGACTTTTCAAATCTTGAAAACATTTGACTTGATCGTGCTAATTAAAATTTTATGACAATAATACGATCATTTTGTGACGCCTTTCAAAATTTATTCGCCTTAAAAATATTATTTGTTACAGGTTGTTTTATATAAAATATATATTCCCACGACACAGTTTTTTGACATTTGACTTGGGATACGTTTGCTTATTTCAATTAGTCATGTTTTTGGGGCATTGACTTAGAAGTTTACCTACCTGAAAATTTTCAATATATTCAAGTGCAGGAGACATTTTTTCGTATGAATGTGATGATGCTGAAAAGAGAGAATAGAGATTTAGAATTGCTCTCAGGATAAACATTATGAAAGACACAATTTACTTAAACTTAATTCGTCCGTTCAGTGATTTAAATGTATTAAATCACTATATAAATAAACTATTATATTGAAACTTAAACTATAAAATTAAAATTTTTATTACTTTTTATATCCACCATCAAAAAAGATGGGGGGTATATTGATTTTGTCATTTCGTTTGTAACACTTTGAAATAATGGTTGTAAACCCTTAAATGTCCGTCTATCTGTCGAACGAAGGAAGCCAGAGAGCTGAAATTTTGCATTAATACTTTTCATTGATAGGCACTGTTTGGTTTTGAAAATGGGCAATATAGGTCAACGATTTAACCTAGCCCCCATGTAAGGTCCCCTTCAGGAAGTGACTCATAACACTTTTCAAAATGCCATTAACAAGTTTTATGGACTCAAAAATCTCCCTGCTTAATTTTATAAGGATTGGGCCATAGTTGACCCTACCTTACATATAAGGCCCTCTCCAGAAAATTATTTTAACGCTCTTAGCTTGCTACAAATTTCCATTATAGCAACGAAATTTGACATATACCTGATTTATAGGAACTAAAATTTCTCTGTCAAATTAAATGAGGATCGGCCAATAATTAACCCTACCCCCCAAACAAGGTCCGCTTCAGAAAATGACAGAAAAGCTCATAACTTGCTTCAAACTGCCAATAAAGCAACAAATTTCGACATATACCTGTTTTATAGAAATTATAATCTCTCTGTCAATTTTATAAGGATCGGTCTACAATTGACCCTACCTATATTTAAGGTCCTCCTCAGAAAATAATTTTTAACCCCAAAAATTGGGTTAAAATACATGTATAGCTATAAAATTCGACATGAACAAGTTTTATACTTTCCCCTCAGAAAATGACTTAACAGATAATATGGATAGAAATGCAATTCAACATAAAAAGTTTTATTGAAATAAAATAGATATAAAATGGTTCACATCTAAGATAGGAGATATCGTGTCCTGAAATTTTAAAAAATGCAATTTTTGTCTCCTTTTGAGACGTTATAACAGTGCCAAGATAATTTTGTTTATAAAATGTTGTATGCCATTTGAAAGTCCATTCAGTCGCCTTTAAAGGCTTAACATCTGATATATCTTCTTTCTTCTTCGAGATACCTGGAGTTATTGTAACTTCTCAAAAAGATAAAAAATATAATTTTTTCAAACTTCAGAACACGATATCTCTAGATGTGATGTAGAAATTCTAAGGCCTGTTTCGGATTTAGTATAGCTCAATCCTTTAGAAAAGTGTACTTTGGTCTTTGGGATAAAAATTTTTCGGTCTGTGTAATCAAATACTGATTGAATAAGAACCTAAAAGAGTGGATTCTAAGAATATACACAGAGAGAAAAGGTACCAAATTGACACCAAAGAGTTTATAACTTTTCAATAACATCCGTTGTCAAAGTATATACATACGGACGACAGCGCTATGTAATGTTGACAACATTGCAACAATTCGTTGTCGAAATCTAAATTGAATACATATCCGTTGTCTAAATGTTAACAAACGTGGTAAGCTCACTATTGACAACGGATTGTTTGTCAATATTGAGCTTACCACGTTTGTTAACATTTAGACAACGAATGTGTATAAAATTTAGATTTCGACAACAAATTGTTGCAATGTTGTCAACATTACATATTGTTGTTGTACGTATGCATACACTTTGGCAACGGATGGTATTGAAAAATTATAAACAGTTTAGTGTCAATTTGGTACCAGGCGTGTATATTTCTTTTTCCCTCTGTGTACAAGTTTCTTATTGAATTAGAATCTCTAAGTAAAAAAGAAGAAGACTTTGGTATACGATTAGGGTAGCGAAGCAACCTGGGTACAACTATTAAGTAATAAATCTAACAAAACTACTTAAGCATAAAATGCAATATATTCTTTTAACAAATAAATTAGACATTCACTATTCGATCTCCTAAACTAAAGCATTTTCCAATAATGGTCCTTCTATTCCAACACACATTTTATTTATTTATTGAAAAAATTTTGGAAGTTTTTCCCAAATAATAGAAAAAGTTTTAAAGTTTTTTTTTTAATTCATCCAACATAATTTCTTTTAGTGTTTGCATATATATATCATAAGAAGCTTAAATCTTATGTAATCCCAACTAAATCAACATTTATATTAAAAAATACGTTTCTTCTTTAAGATTATTAAGTTTCTAAATAAAATAAAGTATAAACTCAATGTTTTTCCTGGAGTAAGAGCCTGATATTAAATTTTAGACAAATTAACTTGTTTTCAAAATTTTATATCGTTTACGGATATAATTAAATATAGATTAACTTAAACACACATATATACATATGTATTTATGTATAAATGAAATAATACGGTTAGGACGAATAAATATGAAATTCTCATTCATAATTTTATTAAAAATGAAACAAATATAATATTCCCACAATAATTATAGGTAATTAAATACGTTGAAAAAAACTTTTCACATTTTAACATTCTAGAGGACTCTGCTAGATTTTATGGTCCATGAATTTTGTGTTTTTTTTAACAGGCTGTTAAGTTTAAATTTATGACAAGTTTCAACAATTTTTACGATCGTAGTGAAATGCTACATATATTCATATGAACCTGTCCGATAACACCTTTAAAATGTTAATCGATATAAAAAAAATGAAATAAAATCAACAACATATCTTTAAAAGTTTTCTTTCACTAAAATTAAATTCATTTTAAACTACTTAAAATCAAATATATGCATAACGAATGTTTTGTATCTTAACTTAATGTTGTTGTTTCAACCAGAAAAATTTTAAGATAAAGAAAAAAAAAAAGTTTTTGCCAAAAAGTTAAATTAAATATTAAAATAAAAAAAAAAACTAGAAAAACTTGAAGTTTTAATATCAAAATATAGAAAATTTAAATTAATATTAAAAACCTTTTAATCAACAGGTTCTTTTACTGAATGTGTTTCGAATAGAAAGAAGAAATAATTAATAAGATTTTAATGGAAGGAAACAATCACAGATTAAATAATAATTCAATTAATAAAGTGGAAGTATATCTACTAGATATCTAGCTACATACATACATATACATATATATACAAATAAATCTAACTATACATGTAAGTGTGTATGTGTTTCGATTTTAAAATACAAAAAGTACTGTTAACTTAAGAATTATACGGCATAATACGTCTAATGAATATGTTATTGTTAACAATTAAATATTTGTTAATACAAGTAGTACTTAAGAGTTATTTATTTGTAAACAATATTTATTATCTGTTAAATTTAAATAAACATTTCAACTTTCGAGTTCAACTTGAAAGAATTTTATTTCATATTTCTTTAAACACCAAATTAACATTTTTTAGTTCCCCTTTATGACCTTCATTAGCATTTTTTTGTATTAGTTTTATTCTTTAATGAGGATTAGCAAACTATTAATTAATTATCAATTATACATAGTGAAAGTTCTTAAATCTTCTATCAAAGTTTTTTTTTTTTTTCAAGAATCAAGAGATTAATTATATGATCTTGGATCAATGAGTTCGAAAGAATGTTTTGTCTGTATGTTACTTTATTGTTTTAAATTACAAATAAGTGAGACTTTTTTTGGGAGCTAATTCTCAAGATTCCCTTGAAATTCCCACAGTACTTTCTCTTACAAAAATTTGCCTCTTTTTTTGGGAAGAGATTTGTGTTTAATAAATATTTCATATAAAATAAATTATTGGCATTTTTTGGGTTTTTTACAATATTGTTAACGGAGAAGTCAATGGACAGAGAGTAAACTGCAGAAGAGTTACCAGATGTTTTAGAGGGTTTTTTGACCGCAAATGGAAGTGCACAATTTCCTTAGCATTACTATAGATTTGATGGATTTATATTAGTCTAAATTTTAAATGAATAAACTGAAGGGTAAATCGATATACTTAATGACAAAATTCGGAAAAAGTTGAAACACTGATACCAACACAGAGGGAAACGGAAATATAGACGCCTGGTACCAAATTGACACCAAAGAGTTTATAATTTTTCAATAACATACGTTGTCAAAGTATATACATTAGAGTGCTCCAAGCTTGTATGAAGGAAAAAAAATTTTATCCGACAGGCCGTCCCCCCCTCTGGAATTGTTCTATGGGTTGTAAAACTATGTCATGCAAAAAATTAGGCTGATAGGATAACGTTAACAGGTGCCGCAACGGCTCAGAAGTTTCCAAGTGCATTTACAAGGGGAAAAAATCGATTTTTTTCAGTTTTTGCTCAATTTTTGCAACTTAATAATAAACTTTGCACTTTATTGTAAAGGAATCGTAATGTGCACAGATTAAGCATTTCAGAAAGATATAAAACACAAAAATTGGTTGAAAATTTTTAAAGTTATTGCAAATTCCCCAGGCCATTAACGTGTCTCACAGCACATGAATTCGAAATGTGACAAAAAAATTAAAATTTTTTAGGACATATTGTAAAAAAAACATTTTGTTACTTAAAATATACTAAAAATTACTTGAATTTTCTTTTGTCCTTATACGATAACGCAAACTTGTTCTCAGCTATGGTCAAAAAAGTTTGATTTTTTCAACGGCCGTTTCAAATCTCCAATTTCAGTTTTTTTGAAACTTTGTTAAACAAATTTTAAAATTTTTAGAAGATCTCATGGGAATTTATGGACAATAGATAAGGGAATAAAACGGTAAAAAATTAGATCAATAATTCTTACAGTTTAGCTGTACCAGCGATTTGAACTCGGCGGATTTCGGGAAAATCGCATTTTTTTGTAATATATTAGAGAATACGTATTAATTTTTTACTGTTGTACATTTTAAACAAAGTATTTTCAGAGTATTATAGACCAGATAATATAAAATATATATTCCAAGTTTTATTCAAATCGGACATTCTTAACCCATAAAATGTGGAGTTCAAAGGTTAAATTTTGCTATATTTGGGAATTCTCAGTGCACCATATTAAAATATTATTTATTTGTTGGCCATATTTACCAAAAATTACTGGAATTTATCGTATAAAGTCCGATATTTAAAATAGAGTGAAAAAAAGGTAAATTAACACTTTAAGGCACTTGGGAACAATTTAACACCAAAGTTCAAAAATTTGAAAAAGCACTATACATTTGAATAAAGCTCTATATAATTAGAGAAATAGCAGAAATATAACAAAAACGTATATATTAAGTATAAAAAATTATACTTTAACCCTTTTCGACTATGGAGTAAACTATAGGTGTACATTTTTAAAAGAAAAATTTTGTTTTTAAAACTGATAATTTATGTAGTCCATTTTTTCGGACCATTTTCGACATAATATGTCTAAAAATACAAACTTTATAGGTTCAAAAAGGGTTAATTCATAAGTTTTTATACCTAATATATATTTTTTTGTTTTATTTATGTTATTCCTCTAATTATATAGAGCATTATTCAAATGGATAGTGTTTTTACGATTTTTTGATCTTCGGGTTAAATTTTTCCCATGTGTTTTAAAGGGTTAATTTTACTTTTTTTCGCTGCTATTTTAAACATAAGACTTTATACTAAAAATTCAAGTCATCTTTATTAAATATGACCGACAAATACATAATATTTCGATATGGTACACTGAGAATTCCCAAATATAGCAAAATTTGACCTTTGAACTCCACATTTTATGGGTTAAGAATGTCCGAATTGAATAAAACTTGGAATATATATTTTATATTATCTGGTCTATAATACTCTGAAAATACTTTGTTTAAAATGTACAACAGTAAAAAATTAATACGTATTCTCTAATATATTACAAAAAAATGCGATTTTCCCGAAATCCGCCGAGTTCAAATCGCAGGTACAGCTAAACTGTAAGAATTATTGATCTAATTTTTTTACCGTTTTATTCCCTTATCTATTGTCCATAAATCCCCATGAGATCTTCTAAAAATTTTAAAATTTGTTTAACAAAGTTTCAAAAAAACTGAAATTGGAGATTTGAAACGGCCGTTGAAAAATTCAAACTTTTTTAACCATAGCTGAGAACAAGTTTGCGTTATCGTATAAAGACAAAAGCTAACATTCTAGTTATTATAGATATATTTTAAGTAACAAAATGTTTTTTTACAATATTTCCTAAAAAATGTTAATTTTTTTGTCACATTTCGAATTCATGTGCTGTGAGACACGTTAATGGTCTGGGGAATTTGCAATAACTCTGAAAGTTTTCAACCAATATTTATGTTTTATATCTTTCCGAAAAGCTTATTATGTGTACATTGCGATTCCATCACAATACATTGTAAAGTTTATTATTAAGTGGCAAAATTTTAGCAAAAACTGAAAAAAATCGATTTTTCCCCTTGTAAATGCACTTGGAAACTTTAGTGCCGTTGCGGCACCTGTTAACGTTATCCTATCAGCCTAATTTTTTGTATGACATAGTTTTACAACCCATAGAACAATTCTAGAGGGGGGGACGGGCAAAATTCGCAACTTCGTTTTTTTGGAGCACTCTAATATACATACATACGACAACACTATGTAACGTTGTCAGCATAACAACAATTCGTTATCGAAATATAAATGTTATATACATCAGTTGCCTAAATGTTCACAAACGTAGTAAGCTCACTATTGGCGACGGATTGTTTGTCAATAGTGACCTTACCACGTTTGTTAACATTCACATTTATACTTTGACAACGGATGGTATTGAAAAACAACGGATGTGTATGAAATTTAGATTTCGACAACGATATGTTGCAATGTAGTCAACATTATATAGTGTTGTGGTACGTATGTATATATTTTGAAAAATTATAAACAGTTTGGTGTCAATTTGGTACCAAGAGTGTATTTTTATTTTCCCTCTGTGAAGTTATACTTTTCTAGAGGATTGAGCTGAATCCGAATCTCACCTCAGATTTTCTCCATAACATGTGGGATTTGAGATGCCTTGTCCTGAACTTGTCCTAACTAACTAACTAACTAACTAACTAACTAACTAACTAACTAACTAACTAACTAACTAACTAACTAACTAACTAACTAACTAACTAACTAACTAACTAACTAACTAACTAACTAACTAACTAACTAACTAACTAACTAACTAACTAACTAACTAACTAACTAACTACTAACTAACTAACTAACTAACTAACTAACTACTAACTAACTAACTAACTAACTAACTAACTAACTAACTAACTAACTAACTAACTAACTAACTAACTAACTAACTAACTAACTAACTAACTAACTAACTAACTAACTAACTAACTAACTAACTAACTAACTAACTAACTAACTAACTAACTAAGTAACTAAGTAACTAACTAACTAACTAACTAACTAACTAACTAACTAACTAACTAACTAACTAACTAACTAACTAACTAACTAACTAACTAACTAACTAACTAACTAACTAACTAACTAACTAACTAACTAACTAACTAACTAACTAGCTAACTAACTAACTAACTAACTAACCAACCAACCAACTAACTAACTAACTAACTAACTAATTAACTAACTAACTAAGTGTGACGATTGACTTCATCGGATAAATGAAAATTTTCGCGCAAAAAAGAAAGCTTTCGCGCAATAGTGTAATCAGTTCTAATGCGAACACAACAACACATTAGTAATTAAAAGGTCTTATAACAGCTTTATAACTCATTATTTGTCAATTCTAAAATATGAAAAACATTTTACAAAATCGAACAATATTGACTTATAAGGGTCAAAGGTTACGTTTTAAAGTTCTTAAATTTTAAATATAGTACAAAGGTTTAAGTTTTTGATAAACAAATAATCAAATCTTGAATCCCTTTTACATCCCCGATAATCTGGCCACTTTAAAACACACACCCAAAACTCACTTTCTGCTAAATGGGTAAGCAGATGATGCTGACGGTTTATAAACGCTGTTTTTAATTTTTGCTAAAAATACTCTTGGTTAAATAAATTCATATAACGCATCTCGTGTGCTGTTCATGTTGTTGTTGTGGTCTGACAGACAGTCGTTAAGTGAGCGTGTGTGTGTGTGTGTGAGTGTTTTAATTCTTTGTTTAAGGCACAGACGCTTGCGCACAAAACATTTGTTTATATTGCAAAGTTTTCGGCGGATCATCTTCAGTTCTCATAGATCGATCAAAACGGTACGGTCTCAGGTTTAAGAAATTAAAATTGCTCTATTAAATTGTAAATCTTCTTCTTCTTTTTTTTTCTTAAATTTTTTAAATAATAATATAAATTAAAAATATATATATATATAAATTAAAATTCCATATGAAAAATATATAAAATTAAAGGACACAAGGAATTAATTAAAGCAAAATAATTAAAAAAAAGACTTTAAAATAAAAGACAGTTTTGCTTAAAAATACTTTAAAAATAAAGAAAATAAAAGTGCTAAATAATTAATTTATTTATTTTTTTTGTTTTTTCTTT
The DNA here is from genome assembly GCF_015586225.1 of Lucilia sericata. Taxonomy (NCBI): domain Eukaryota; kingdom Metazoa; phylum Arthropoda; class Insecta; order Diptera; family Calliphoridae; genus Lucilia; species Lucilia sericata. The sequence continues at coordinate 309,980 of NW_023994280.1, forward strand.
AAGATTTATTAATTGGATCTCTAGAACGTTAATCAAATTATATTTAAAAAAGCTGTGATTTTTTGTTCATTTTTTAAAAGAAATTGATAAAAATGGCGCGTGCAGTGTTTTGCATGGTGAGTGTTTAAAAAAAAAGAACTATTTTAATTAAATAAGAAAAATGTTAAAAAGTGTTAAATATGTTAGAAAATTTAAATAATAATTTTAAAGTGTTGGGTTCTTTACAACTAGCAGTAATGAGTTTAATTTAACTGCTAATTACTGCAACTAATAACTATTTTCAAATAAATTGTAAAATAAAAGCTAAATAAATATGGAACCGGCAACAAAGTATTTGCAAATATTGTACTGATGACGTTAATTTCAAATGTCAATTATAGTTATCAATTAGATTTGAAAACATTTTTAATTAAACAGTTGTAATATGCAAATACTTTTACGAAATCTAAATGAGTAATAAGTTTTTGCAAGGTAATATATAGGAGGAATTATGCAATCATTTCAATTTTGTTGAAAAAAAGTAATTTGAAGGTACTTTTATAAGTGCCCTACAGGCAGACTTTCTTTATGAGGTTTCAATTGCACACAAAAGTTTTGTATTGGAAATTTTTTTGCCAGTCAGCTATAATTATGATATTTTTTATAAATATCAAATCTTGTTATTAGACCATTGAAAAAAAAGCAGTACTCTTTATTTAAAATATTTATTTTGTTGAAGATTTTTATAAACAATTTATAAGTTAAAAAAACATTTGAATATTTCTGTTTTTTTTTTTCTTCAATAAATCCGGTTCCATAAACAAAAAAAACTTATAGTATATTGAATATTTCAGAAAAATAAAATCCACTAATAAAATGTAAACAAATGATACTTACAAATACACGAATAAGTGTGTGTGAACTAATGCTGTATCTATGTGTTCAAAAACATTAGACGTTTCTAATGAAGATGGGCGCGCAGTCGCGTAAAAATTCAATGTTATTGCAATACCAATTTTTGGCAGAGCTTTAAGTAAATGCAAACGTTTAAAACAGCAGTATGAATATATAACATAATATAACGAAATCTTTTTCATAAATACTATGAAATGTTTTTCTAAGCAAAGATAATTTCTTCTAAAGATGTTGTTTTGAAAGATAAACTTTGTAAACTTTATTCTCTTTATTTTTCTTTTACAAAACACACACCTGTTTGTCACAAAACTACAAAAAAAAAATAAACATATATAATTAATAACGAATACTTTTGTTAATAAATCTTTATTGATTTCTAAAGAACATTTTTTCAAGAAACTTTTTTTTAAATAAATATATTTTAAATAAATTTATTAAAAATCTCTAGAGGAAATCTATTTTCTAACATAAAAACTAAATCACGCATTAATAGATTATATTTGAAACTCTTTCTTCAAGGTTATTTTTCATAATTATTACCTATAAAAGGTGTTAATAAATAGACACACATTTTGCAAAAATTTTGCTTAAATTATGTGAAATTGTTATTTAATAAATTCCATAGAAAATATTTGATTAGAACAGATGTAAGTGCTTTTTTTCTCAGAAGATATGGGGATTTTTCTCTTAAGAAAACTTTGAAATATTTTCTTAGTGTTTGGTACTCTTTTCTGCTGTTAACATAAGAATTTCGTTAAATTGTCATTAGTACTGAAAAAATCTAAAAAAAAATAACCGTACTACAAAAAAATTTCAATATTTTTTGGCAATCTAACGAATTTGTCTTGTTAATATTTCCCCAAAAAGTTCAGAGTTTAAGTCAAAACTTTAGATTAGAACTTTTGTTACACAAAAATCCTTAGAAAGGTGTTTCACTTTCCCCAGTGAATCAAAAAGTTCTCATAAGTAGTAATGAAACAAAACTCTTTGAAATTTCAATTCTCCACTAGCTTTTGACCTTTCACCCCTTAAGAACTAAAAGACTACTCCCGAATTTTTAGTATATTTCAACTGTCAGCATAGACGAATCATTAGATAGTCATTAGTATTGAAAAAATCTATTAAATTTCCGTACTACAAAATTTCAATACTTTTGACAATCTCGTGAGTTTGTCCCGTTGACATTGCACCTAAAGTAAGAGCAATTTGACAGCTGTCATAATATCTATTTTTTTTTAATCTAATCAAGGTTATTGAACTTAAAGTATTCAACTAGAAAAGTTACTTTCAAAAAGAGCTTTATACTTTTGGTACCAGTAGCAAATTTAGTACAATGATCTCAAAAGAGCAGAGTTAGGCAAAAAGCTCTCAAATGAATTATAATGTTCGCTTGCTATGATGCGTACGAACAAATCATTCATAGAGCTTATATTTTACTCTCAGCATATTGCTCTCAAATTAATTATAATGTTCTCTTGCTTTGATACGTACAAAAGAAATTAGTACAATGACCTTAAAAATATCAGAGTTAGGCAAAGAGCTCTCAAATTAATTATAATGTTCTCTTGCTTTGATGCTTATGAACAAATCACTCCCAGAGCTTATTTTTTACTCTCAGCATATTGCTCTCAAATGAATTATAATGTTCTCTTGGTTTCATGAGTACAAACAAATCATTCAGAGAGCTTATTTTTTACTCTCAGCATATTGCTAGCCTTAAAAGCAGAGCTAGGGAAAAAGCTCTCTTGTTCTTTACAAAAACAATGAGAACCAATTGAAGACCCCATTCTTTCTCTCCTTGACTAGCTCTAATCTTCTTTAAAGTATGAACAGGTCAACTGTAGTCATTTTCATGACCTTTATCTGCCGATATTACACAGTTTGAAGTTTAAGAAAGTCTGTAAGAGACACAAGGCTTTGTGAGAGTACTATAACATTGATTTAGATTTAAGTATCATCTGTTACTAATCCTCTTCAAAACATTCAATACTCTCTAAAACAATCAAATCAAAAAAAACCTTGAGCAATTAACAGTAATTTTTATACAAATTTTTATTAATAACAAATTTTTACACAATAACTTTTATTTTTTCCCCCCCAATTTATATAAAAACAAACGTCAGCACATTTCAACTCAACTGCCAAAATTTAGTCTGATTATTGATGAGCCAAATAGGAGATTGTTATTGTTATTGACTACTTTTTTTATATATATTTTTAAATAAAATATAAATAAATAAAACTTGCTACAAATCTTTTATTATGCAAAACTAACGCCTTATTATACTATTAACAAATAACTTAAAAAATTTTATATGGCTTTTTTTTTCTAAATACGTATTTAAAGATACAATTTATGCAAATTATCATCTGTCTTCTTTATTTCTCGAAAAGGTGACTTGAATGTGGTTTCCCTTTTAATTTTGAGATATAAAAGCGAAATTTTATTTAAGTTGTTAAAGAAATTAGCAAAAAAAAAAGACTTTTTTCTAGTTTGGTGACAATGATGTCATCTTAATATTTTTAATAATTTTTTTTTGTGAATGAAATATATTTCAAAATTTCTTTTCACTTTGGTGTTGTGCTAGTTCTCATTTTTTTCTAAAAATTAATTAAAATTCTTTAAGAATTTAGCTTTGTTTTACCCTTCACTTTGTTAAATATTGGGTCAATCTAATAGCGTGATTAGAATTAAGGGCAAGATGTCAACAGTCGAATAGTTCACGTTTTGAGCTCTTATGAGAGAGCATTTCATTACTATTGACCATCATCTGATTGCGTTATTTAACGTTCTTTAAGGATTTACTTAGTTGTCCTGTTTCGATCTGTATCGTTAAGTGAGAGAATTTAAATCTTACTTTGGACAAGCATATCAATACCATTGATAATGAGTTGATTTTGCTCTCTTAAGAGAGGAGCTCTTTCTTGTTAGCACTCTTACTCTTTTGCTTTCACGCATAGGTAAGCTCGTATATGTATAGAGAGCAAACAACAACGCTAGTGAGAGAAATCTCTGCTGATGTCTGTTTTAGACAAATATTAGCAAGACTAGATGAGTAGGATTACATTAGTACTAAGATATTGTAAAGTAGTACGGAAAAGTTGTACTCTTGTAAATGCTGATCTAGTTGCGTTAATATTTCTCTAAAAGAATATATGAGGATATCAAAACATGACTACTTTCTGATATTCACATAAGTTTGATCAGACGGCAGCAGCTCAAAATCTAACAAAGAAACGGTTCTCTATTTACATTTCCCTTAAAGAAATATAGTGATGTTCTCTGGCTTTCACAATAATTTGATGAAAATTGAGCAGTATAATTGTCAATCTTTATCAGCGAAACGCAATTTGCTCTCAAATGAGCTCTCTTGTACTCTTTCTTTCGAGCGTACATATGCTCACACACATTAAGAAAAACAAACACAGTCAGAGAACTAATTTGTTACTCTTTACCTTTCGCTTATCTATTTAAACGTTGAACGTACGATAACTGATCACTAAACCAAAAGAACCCTTTGATCGTTTGTTAAGCTATTCTAGTTCACTCTTCTATTCGATTCAAACTATTTTTACTCTTTTTCTTTAACGCATAGATATGCTTTCACATGTATAGAGAGCAAACAGCAAAGCTAGTGAGAGAACTCTCCGCTCATGCCTGATTTAGACAAATATTAGCCAGACTAAATCAGTAGGATTATATTAGTACTAAAATATTGTTAAGTAGTACGGAAAAATTGTACTATTGTAAATGCTGATCTAGTTACGTTAATGTTTCTCTCAAAATCTAACCGAAAAATATGTTCTCTTTTTACATTTGCCTTAAAGAAATCTAGTGATGTTCCCCGACTTTCTCAATAATTTGATCGAATGTGAACAGGATAATATCAGTAGTATGAAAATATAGCAGAAATGTCGTTAGATTGTCACGATCTATTCTATGTTGATCGTACTAAACCAAAAGAACCCTTTGAACATTCTTCTATTTGATTCCAAACCATTCCTCTTTCTAACAAGGGAATTACCAAAACCATTTGTTTACCCAAAATTAAATCATATAAGTGATCTTTATCCAGCCCCCAAAAAAAACCCAATTATTCATAAAAATAAACTGTGACTCACACTCTTTCAATAATTGGTCATCTCTTAGCGAAACCACAATAATTATTAAAACAAAATCGTCTGGGGCCGGAAATAGCTTTCTACATAAATGTTTTTAAATTTGAAATTATATCTTACACGTAGTAGTAAATCATTAACTATTATCTTTAACATCGTTCTCAAACAAAACGCATTCTTCTCGTGACCAATAAATGACAATTTAATGGGGCAGTTTGCCCAACATTAATGATCAGAATCAATAAGAAAAAAAAAAAAAAAAAACACACCGTTAAAAGTTTCAGCTAAAATTAAAGCTTCTATGCATACCAAATATGCTTTCTTTGGACTGAGAACAAAAAAAGTTGAAAAAAGAACAGCACGAAATTAATTTAAATGAACTTTAACTAGAACTAGAATATATATGAATACAAACGACAATTATGCTGAATATTTTAACCACCAGATAAATGGGGATTAGATGATTACAGCTGAAAAAATAAATTAGCACATTACGTGCGTTCAAAATAAGTGGCCAAAAATAGAGTTCAACAACACCTTACCAATTTATGGTCGTAATAAATATTGTTTCTTTTTTTTACATATTTTCTTTTAACAAACAAACGGATGTATTTCAAATTATTTAAGAATTATTTGAGAACTAAAACCAAAAAAAAAAGAAAGAATAAAACTTTTTAAGTTAGAAGTTTTAAATTAATTTGATGCCGGAAAATTAATTTAAAACAAATTAAATTGGATTAGTTTATTTTGCCAAAATTTGTTTCTAAATTTTTTTTTTAGAAAATGACATCATTACTAAATCTGTTATTTATTTATTCAAAGATTTAACCATGTTAGTTTATATTTATATTTGTATGAATATCTAGTTTTTAAATAATATTTTTTTTCTTTAAACCTGCTAACTGCTTAAAATTGTTTATTGTCTTATTGGCGTATCTGGTTTTATAGGTTGTTTTAAATAAAATCACAAAAACCATAATTTAAGTTTTTTTTTTATATTTAACCAATGCGGATATAAAATCAATGCTTGAGTTAAGAAAACAACCTAAAATATTAAAACAACAACTACATACATAAAATTATTATTAATAATAAAAAAAAATTAATAACAAAAACCAAAAAAATAAAATGTAGTATGACCAAAACCTCTTCGAGGCCTAATTTGATTAACTATTCAAACATTATAATTCGCAAGAAACACATATAGATATTTGTCAACATTGACTAATGCAAAATCAATAAATAAACAAAACTTATTTATACTTTTTTGAGTTTTTTTTTTTGTTTCTGAAAATAAATTATAGTAAAAAAATGCACTAAAACTGGTCAATAGCATTGATTAGTTTTAAAATTTTTAGATCAGTTCATTCATGGTTTAAATGAAATAGTTTAAAACCGGCTGGTAGGACCATATGTGTTTTAATAACGGTTTATTATATCTTGTAATGATTTCATTGGTCATTAGCATTGAATAATAAGAAAACTTTTGAGACCTATTTTTCAACCTATTTCAGGTTAAAGACAGGCTGGAAGGACCATATTTAGTCACTTATATGGAGTTCCAACTTAAGCTAATGCTTGACTTTAGACCTGTAATCAAACAGGGATTTCTACACGACCATGTTGTTGGTTTTAAACTCCTTAACTTCTTCTGTGAAGTAAAACTATTTGTCATACATTTGTTAAAATATCAGCAAGACTAAATCGGCAGAACTTGTCCTTTAGTACTAAAAAATAAGTAGTACGGAAGCATTAGTACAATATACAACAATTTGATTTTCTTTTGCTGATATTTGACTTGCGAATGATATCTTACCTTTAACATCCTAATGGAAGTATTCAAACCGACTTGAAATCATGATCAGACTCTTTGACTTTTCAAACAAAAGAAATCCAGTACTCTAGTTACTATAAAGCTCAAACAGAGCTTAATGTTTTCTAAAGATTTTCGAACTTCTTACTCCACTACTTGGAAACTCTTTAAACAGCAGTATTGTTATCGAAATCATGATCAGATTGAAAGAAAGTCGGAAAGTTCCAACATTCCTTCTCCTTCGAAATTTATATGTCATCAAGACAGTCATTAGTTTCCAATAGTACTAAATTTTAGTAGTACGGAAATGTTAGTACTAATGGGCTCAAAATGATTTTGTTTTGATATGGCCCCAGTGTAGTCTGCTGATTTCAAAACCCTGCTTCTACTAATAATATATCAGACTGTCTTTATTCAAACCGACTTGAAAATATGATCAGACTCTTTGACTTTTCAATCAAAAGAAATCCAGTACTGTAGTTATTACAAAGCTCCAGAAGAGCTTAATGTTTCCTAAAGGTGATTGAACTTCTTACACTTTGATTTAGAAGATCTTGAAACAGCAGTATTGTTATAGAAATTATGATCAGATCAAAAGGAAGTCGAATAGTTACAACATTTCTTCTCTTTCGAAATATATTTGTCAGCAAGACTAGTCATTAGATGCCAATAGTACTAAAATTTAGTAGTAAGGAAATATTAGTACTATTGTCCTCAAAATGATTTTGTTTTGGTATGGCCCCAGTGTAGTCTGCTGATTTTAAAATCCTGCTTCTTTTAATAATATCTCAGACTTATTTATTGTCTGTCATATGTCAGCAGAATAAAATTTTATAAAAATAGCTTTTGTTCCGCCGAAATATGAAGGGAAACGGAGAACTTGCAAGTACATAATATTTTGAAAGGTCAGCTGGAGAAAAATGGCCTTAAGTAGCCCTTGATTAATTTAAGTTCTCCTACGAGTCAGAGACTTCATCATCTCATACCCTTTGTTAAGATGAATAGAACTAAAATTTAAGTTTAGCTTTATGGGACTAGTGAAACTACTAGCTACTAGTAATACAGAGAGTGTGAAGTTTGACAAATTATTCAAATATTAATCATAACTCTGCTTATCATTCTTTCGGTAAATATATAAAAATTTATAGAAAGTGACTAATGGGACGACATAGCTATTGGTAATGCAAAACTGAGACATATTTGTAAAGCAAATCGTAAATATTGTCAGATATTTCTCTGTCAATATTTCTACCAATATAGAAAACCTGCAGGCATTATGTAAATGTTGGACAAGTCACTGGATTGCTTATAATGTCACATAACCTCAAGTTGCCCCCCTAGATATATAACAGCTATTCCCATTACTGACTCAGCACTTCGTTTATAACATACAGCAAGTCATTCTGCTAACAGCAGGGATTTAATTACAAAACCAAATGTAATATCTACCAACATCCTATATAATAAATGGCTTAAAACAAAAAACACAATGAATCCCCCCTTTATAAAGATAATAAAAATTATTAAAACAACAAGTTAATAAAAATAAATAGCCTCAAAAAACCAACGAACGACATGCAACAATTACCAGCATATAGTAGGACCCCAAAAAAAACAGCAAGGAAAGGACCATAAATACAATATTGTCATTTCAAGTTCATTTATTTTATCAGCTATAGCAGTTGGTTTAAATAATTTCAAGCTGAAAAAAAAACCTTCAAAAGTAAAGCTTACAAAATATGGCTCAAAAAAAAGCGAGAGCGTATATTCCCCAAAACATAAAATAAAACTGGTTTTACATTTTCAAGACAATAAATATATCGGTAGCAGACAAAAATAATGCAGTTCCCTCCAAAAACATAAGTAGCTGCAGTTAAGCAGATGCAAGAGGTTTTCATTGTTCAGTTTATTATGAATGAACTTTTTGGTTTAGAAAGTAAAATATTCAAATATCACACTTACGGCAAAGGCCTATTCTATTAAATCAAAAAAAGTTGATAGGTGATCAAAGACATTTTTGTTTTTTTTAAGTGTTTGCCTTGAACTCATACATTTAAAGAAAAATTCTCTATATTTGTTGAACAAAATGAAAATGGCTAAAATATTTTAACCTTATATATGAACATCTCTGAACATTTTGACAAACTTACATCTATATGTATGTATATATGTAATCCAAAATAGAAGAAGAATGAATGAATAATAATGTTGTCTGGTTGACCTTCTCCATAAGGCACTGGCTGGCTGGCAGCCAGACACACATGTAAAGTAAAGTTAGTCCGTCAGTTAAGCAAACTGGCAGGCGAAGATACAGTATCTGTATCTGTAAAATATTTATACTCATAAATTTATAAGTGCGTAAAATGATGGTCAAGTTAGTTTGTATATATTTTTTCACACTAGTAAATCAACAAATATTTAAACATTTTTCATTTTATTTTACCAACAAATATTTATTTATTATTATTATTATTTTGTTTCATAAATTTAAAATAAGTTCTTAACTATAAGAACCCAAAAAAAAATATTAAAAATCAAACAAGTTATGATAATTTAATAAATTTTGTTTTACGTTTATAAATATGTAAAATAATTTAGTATTCCATACTGAAACATTTATATATTTTTTAAATTGTATGTAGGCATATTTCGGTTTTTTTTTTAAAGTTGACATTTTAACATTTCAAATTTTGCCTCATAAGTTGTTTTTTCCAAGAATAATAGTCTCCTATAATAAATTGTCATTATAGAACCCAAAATATGTTTTTTTTTTTTACGAATATTCTAGTCTATTTAGCATATTGTTTATATATATAAAAAAAAAGAATATAAATGTTGCTCATCTTTATTTTAACATTCATTAGCAGTTATAAAAAAAACAACAACTTTCAAATTTGAGGGGAAAAATATAAAATAAATTTTATGATTGTTTAAAGTAGTCTGAGAAGTTGTTAGATTGTTATCTATAACTAGAAATATTAATTAAACTAGTTTTAGCTAATAAAACATGTGTGGAAAGGAATGTATCCTGTTTACTATATTAGCATATTTGCTAGAACTATAAAAAAATGCTTAAATCATACCAACTTAGCAACATATTTTGATTTTCGCCCAATACTTCTAAAACAACAAAATTTAAGACTAAAGCCTCTCGCTCTTATATCTACGATTTTCTCCTCCGATTTCAAATATAAAAAATCAGCCAGTTGTTTAGTTTATATCCCTAACGGCTTTGTTTACACGAACTCTTCCTGCTATTTGCATGATATATTTGAAAAAGTACTAAATCGGTCTGTTGTCAATACTATTGCGTATTCTGTATTACAAAAAATTTGAAATATCTACCTTATGGTTAATAAGTTTCTCCGATATTTGATTAAATTTATTAAACTACTGAAAACTCTATAACATTTCAATGCTACAAGATTTCAGTACTACTGTTTTAGTCCCTCCAATATTTCAACCAAATTCCTGCTTTAAAAAGAATGACAATTTTTCAACTATTTGTCAGTCTTTTATTTGATCTATTCTGATTAGGGCTAAATCGGTCAGATGTCACTAGTACTAAAATGTATATAACAATTCCGTAATAAAAGTTTACAGTACTATTGAACATTTGCAGAATTAGTCCCTCCGATATTTTAACAAATTCCTCCTTCAACAATTTATTTGATCTATTCTGAATAGGCCTTAATTGGGCAGCAGCCAATAATTCTGAAAATTCTATAAAATTTCCGTACTTTAAAATTTCAGTATTATTGAATTAGTCCCTCTTTAAAACTAAAGTTCCGAAATTTTCATACATTTGCTCAATGGCAATACGATGAAATCAACTGGTTCTCAGAAGTATAATACTATAATATTTCCGTACTACAGTTTTATTGTGCTTTTGAGAAACTGTTGATTTGTCTTCCTGATATTTTGAACTAAGCCCCGCCCCTAATTTTTCATACTTTTGTGGATTAGAAATAGAATAAAACCAATTGATTTTGATAGTTCCACCATATTTAGACCCTCTGATATTTGAAAAAATTTCATTCTGAAAAGTCATGGGATTCTTTATAAAAAGAGAGCTTAAAAAATGATACATGTTCAAGGGAAAATTCCTTTAGAATAGTTCCTCCGACTTTCTCAAAAGTACAATACTATAACATTTCCGTACTACAGTTTTATTGTTCTTTTGAGAAACTGTTGATTTGTCTTCCTGATATTCTGAACTGAACACCCCCCTAATTTTTCATACTTTTGTTGATTATAAATAAAATAAAACCAATTAATTTTTAATAGTTCCACAATATTCAGACTCTCTGATATTTGAGCAAATTTTATTCTGAAAAGTCATGGGATTCTTTATAAAAAGAGAGCTTAAAGAATGCTACATGTTCAAGGGAAAATTCCTTCAGAATAGTTCCTCCGACTTTTTAATATAATAAATCAAATGAAATCACTGGAATTAAATCAGAAGGTTGTCAATAGTCCACATTTCCGTACTATGTACTATTGACAATCTTTTGAATTTGTTCAGTTGACATTTGGGTTATAAAATCTTATATCGGACACTCATTCCCACATTTTTAGAGATATTCAAGCAATCAATAAATTGTACCTATGTACCCGTACTACATTTTAGTACTATTGACAACTTGCTGATTTTGTCAGGTTGACATTTGGCCTATAAATTCCTCTACCGGATATTCTTCTCTCCAAATTTTCACACACTTGTTTAGATATCGATGGAATCAAAAGATTGTAACGTCAGTACCAAAATATCGAATAAAAAAAACCGTGCTACTAGACTTTGGTACTATTTGCAATTTACCGGTTTCACTGGCCAATATTTGAACAAATCAAATTAACAATTTCAAAAGGCATTTCAGTTTTTTAAACATTTTTCACATTTCATATCAACAGGGAATAAAACGTGACAGATATTTCCATGATAATGATTAAAAATTAATAAAAACACTTTCCTAGAGTACGTTTAGTGTGACACTAACTAGTGCCTTAATTCAGTACGTTTAGTGCATACCTAACTACGGTACATTCAGTTTATGTCTATTTACATTGAAAACTTTTCTAGGGTACGTTCATTTTTCACAACTTGTTTAGAATTAATATAAATATCAGGGTTATTTCATTAAATATTTCAGATCAATCTTCATCTTAAAACTTTATTAAGAACATTCTTAACTGATTTTTTTAAACACCGCTACAAGCTAAAGTATTAAATATAATTTAACACATAATTAAGCATTTCGGAAATGCAGATTAAAGTCTGTCTAGCAGCATTTCAAACACAACTGACAACTGTTAGTATTTCAAAAGCGAAAAATCTATCAAATAAAAATACTTAAGCTAAGATTATGTGAATAATAAAATATGTCAGTTATTTTATAAGAAATACTTACACATGTATAAATACATAGATACTACAGAATTTAAGAAAATGTCATGATAAATTAACGACCAGCAAACATTTTTATTTAAAAAACTACAGAAAATCTAGAAAACAAAAGAAATTTATAAAAATTTAAGAAAATAAGTAATAAAGTTAAAGATTTTAGCAAAAGATACTAAAGGATTTTAGAGATCTTGATAACAAATGTTTGCTGGGTGGTATGCATTTAAGGTGCACGCATAATGCTTGTAACACTTTTTTATTTGAAATGTAGCTCTTTAATATTCAATCATTATAGGTGGAATATTGCTTATATGAACAGACAGACAGACAGTTAAGTTACTTAAACGTTAGTTATAGTTTTTGTATTTATTCATTACTATATAGCTCTTAACTGGTTCTGATTAAACATGATTATTGAAAAAGACAAGGGGGGTAATCAATTCATTTTGTTGGCACATATCAAACAGATGACCTATGAATGAAAATAAAAAAAATCCAAAAAGAAGCTGGAAAAAAACGTGATGTTTGCTAAAGTTTAGAGCCACATTAAACACGTACATATGTATGTATGTAACTACCAATGGGGCGTTCACTTTATGCCTAAGCTTCTCAAGTAGTAAGCGCAAAAAAATTTCGTTAGTTAACTATTGCTATGTAGATTAATGTGTTTTTTCTTGTATGCTAGTAATTTGTTAAGCCTGTCAATTTGACATGGTACCAAATCGTTAAAGCTAAATTTATATAGAATGTATTAATTTTCGCCCTTAGGTGGTGTTTTCAAGAAATATTATATTAAATAACAATAGGAAAAATCTTAACAAAAGCGAATTATGTATGATGAAATTTAAGTAAGAAATTTGGGAATTGTTATAAAAAAAATATCTTCACATTTTGTGTGGGTGTATTTTAATTTGATGATAAATGTGTGTCAAAATGTTATATTTGTCAGTTTGGAAATTTGATTTATCTTTTGCTTTGTCATTTTGTTTAAAAGAAACTATCAACAGTGTTAGAAAAACTACGTTGCTACCAAGTATTATATTATTGCTTTAACTACTGCTCCAAACAATTGTCTGAAGTTGTAGCAGTAGCATTTGTTTTGTTTTATAATCATACGTTTTTAAAACTTTTGCTACTTATAAAAAAGTAAATCTCAAAATATAGCAGTAGTAATAAAACAGTAGCAGTAGAAATAGTTCTAAATAAAACATAAACTACAAATGGAGTAGTAGCTTAAAAATATAAATAATTCTATTGCTACTTTTGATAAGTAGCAATAGAAATATTTGCTACTAGTTGATCGTTCTATTGCTACCAAATTATTGAAGTAGCAATAGAATAAAACAAAAAACTTCGACAAAAAAATAAACTAACAAATACACATATCTCAACGGGAAAAAGATTCAGTATAGGGGCCTTACTAAGGGCATTTTTCTATAGACACAAGTACATACAGCCGCATTGCAAAATCGTTTCAATTTTACATGCTTACTTAAAAAGGTCTTCCGTTAAAGGCTTTTTAGAAGATTTTCAGTCGAAGGATTTGTAAAATAGCCTTATAGGAAATTGCATTAATAATTATACATTAGAACTTATAAGAATTATATAAAGCAAATTTTCATACAAAATTTGATTCATAATTCTTTGATAAATGTGCAAGAATCCTTTTAGTAGAGGAAACAAAATCCTCCTTGAATATCTTTTGCGAAAAGGCAATGAGAAACTTTCATAATATATAAATATGTCTTCAGAAGGCCCACGAATCGAAGTCCTAGCATTTTTCCCCGCTACTTGTGCCTTTTTCTGAATGTCATAATTTTTTTTCGTATTTTAATAAAATTTTTATTTTTTTATGCTACCAAAATTTATGTAGCATTGCTACCAAAATTTTGGTAGCATTGCTACTTTATTTAGGTAGCAGTTGCTACCAAATTTTTTATTGTTGAAAAATATAATATCGTTTATTGCTACTTCAGGAAAATATTTACTGCTACTATTTGAAGTATTCAACTGCTACATTGAAACATTTAAATACTAATGACTGTACTGCTGCTATCAAACTTTTTATTTTTTTGCTACATCTATAAATACTGCTACCAAAATCTAAAGGTATCAGTAGTAATAGTAAATGATTTGCTGCTAGTTTTTGAACATTTTCTAACTACAAAAGTAGTTATTTTTCGTTACTACAGCTACTTGTAGTCTAGTTTTTTAAACACTGACTATCAATATTTTTGAGGTACTAAACTGTTAATGATAGAAAATATTTTGAAAAAAGTACCTTATTGAAACTTGAGCTACATAAGGGCTTTAAGAACTGTCAAAATTTCATATTCATCATCAATTCTCTAGAACTAGATTTCTGGCATTTGTCTTTAATTGTTCAAATACACAAGAGGATAAATTCTACAGGTTGTCAATTGTACAGTAACATTTAAGTACTTCTGACAACGTGAGCTGATTTTGCATTAAACTTGTCCTTACTACACTCTTTAGTACTTTTCTTTGGACAAAAAAATATTGAAATTTGGAGTGGTTTTTCCAAACAGTTCCAAATTTTGATTGATACGACATTTTAGTACCATTTATCACATGAACTTTTCATAGAAAATTGTACTTGTTTAAATATCACTTAAATGATATCAATAGTTTGTAAATAGTCAAGAACTTCCGTACTACGTTCTTTTAGTACTATTACTTAAACCGTTGATATTGTTTGGCTGACATTTGAAAAGTACAATTTTATCGCAGATCTCGATTATAATGATTTTCTGAACATTATCATATCACAGATCAAATATCTTTGGAATATTATCCCACAAAAAAAAACCCATAAAATGTCCCTACTACTACATATTAGTACTTTTTGCAAAACTATCTTAGTCACAAGTCCATATTTGATTGGATTGCAGTTCTAGAATTTTACCTAAAACCAAATTTTTTAAAATGTCGAGGCTTAAATGATGATGACTGTTTTTAGCAAAATCTCTAAACGTTTTAAACATCAGATGTCGGTAAAATTTTCTCTCGTTAACGTTTCTGCTTTAAAACAGGTGCTGGTAAAATTTTCTCTCGTAAGCATTCCTGCTTTTAGCTCACGCATGTTTATAAAACAAACAAAACCAGTCAGAGATCTAAGTATTCCTGCTTTAAAACAGATGCTGGTAAAGTTTTCTGTTTGAAGCATTCCAGCTTTTATCTCTGCTCTCTTTTACTCATACGTATGCACACACATGTATACAAAACAAACAAAACCAGTCAGAGAACTAAGCATTCCTGCTTTAAAACAGATGTTTATAAAGTTTTCTCTCGTAAGCATTGCTGCTTTTACCTCTGCTCTCTTTAGCGCTTACGTATGCTTACACATCAAAAACAAACAAAAGCAGTCAGAGAACTAAGCATTCCTGCTTTAAAACAGATGTTGATAAAGTTTTCTCAGAGAACTAATGTTTTTACTCTCAGCTTTGCTCGCACACATGTATAGACTACAAAATCCAATTAGAGAGCTTATTACTCACTCTCTGTCGAAGTCAGAGTAGCAATTTTAAAGCAGCAATAAGGTGAGAATAAAAAATAAACTCTCTTACTGCTTGTTATTCCTTTAAGCAAACGAAATTGAGAATTTAAGAGTGCAAGAAAGCTCTTCGCAAGAAAGCTCTTCACGCACCACTCTTTTAAAGTAAAATGATCTTGTACTTGTTACGTTTAGTTGGTAACTAAAAAGCTTCCCAAAAGCTAAAAAGCTTTCAAAAGCGAAATTGTGAGAATTAATTATACTTTAAGAAACTAATTTCTAAAGCTTAGCTGAATTCCTGACTTTAAAAAGTTTATAAAAAAGTCATGGCTGAGGGCTGAAAGTTTAAAATTTCCTACAGGTCTGTGGGAGTAATTAATTAACAATTAAAACCCAAATAGCAATTCGTTAAACAATTTTATGTAGGCTTGTCTTAAAATCCCATAAAAATAAAGACAATATTCATAACAGACATTTCAGGTACATTTTCGTTAATTAACACTTAAATGTCTCAAACAATAAAAAAATATAGTTGAGTTTAAATAACCAGCTTGTTATTGAACAATAAGACCACGAGTAAATTATGACAAATATTAAAGGCTTTGTCTGTCTGTCTGTCAGTCACACAGCTGGAAGGAAAACCAATTATTGATAAACTAACCTTAACCTATACGTTTTTCATTATATTTTTTTGAAGTTTTTTTTTTCATATTTTTGCTTTTGTTGATTTCTTATAAATAAATACAAAAATTTATGGTTTAATTGCATTTAAGCCACAACAACACGCCCTTAACTAACAAAAACAAAATAAAACAAGAAATATTAAACATAAAAAGACAAATAATTAAAAAAAGAGAAAGATAAGGGAAACAAAAAAATGTTAAAAGAAGCAACGAATTGTTGTTTTAATGCTATTATTAATAACACCAAAAAATTAACAATAAAAGTCATCATACAACAAACTTGGCATTTAAAGAAAAAAAGTGTTTAAAATAAGTTATCGTGTCATAAATTTTAAACTGTAGACATTGTCTATTAGAAAGAATTTTGACAGTTGATTAATTAAACAATAGCTGTCAAAGTTTTATTTAACGAAATGTTGTTTAGACTATTTGGCAAAATCATAATTAAAATAAATAAAATAATTTGTTTATAAAAATTTGTTTATTTGATTTCTTAGCTAAAGAAAATATATGTATATTTAATAAAACAAAAAGAAGTTTCAGTTTCAAGGCAAACATTTGTAATTTTTCAAAAACTTGAAATGTCAAAAATTTGTTATAATTCTTTAAAGTAAACAGTAAATTATTAAATGAATAATAAAAAAAGGTTAATGCTTAAGAAAATTATAAAAAAAAACCCAATAGGAATTTGTTTTTAAGTAGCTTAAAAACCAACAACTTAAGACTACTTACAACTTACCTTATAGGGTAGTTACTCCATAAGACATAAGCATTACTTTGTAAATAGTTGAACGCAAAGTTTTAAAACCTTAGGGATTTGTAAGTTTTAGCCAAAATATTTCCAATTGGTTTTTCTCTTAGCCTCATGTTTGTTGCTAATTAAAGCCAAATATAGAAGAAAAATATTTACAAAAATTACTTGTATATTGATTGCATAATCATTATACAGCAAAAATTTGCAATTGTATACAAAAAAAAAAAAAAAAACTATTGAAAATTGTTTTTAATTTAGCAAATGCATCAAACTCAATGACATTTACGCAAGTGCGTTTTTTTTCTTAAAACAACTCAAATTACTCTTCAAAGACATGCAAATTTTACAAAATAAAATTAACTTTAATATTGGCATACCATCCCAAAAAATAATTAAAAAACACAAAAAAAAAAAATTAAACCAAAATTGAGTGAGTGAGTGCATTTGACATTTAGAAGATGAAACGTTATTTGAACCGGATCTTAATAACTGGAAACATAATAATAAGCAGCCATAACAATAACAACAAAAAAAAAAAAAAAGCATAATAAAATTAAAAAAAATTTCAAAGTCGAAAAGAAATAACCAAAATTTTAACATTCAAAATAAAATGTCGTTAATTGGTTATTGTCTTACTTTTGTTTGGTGTTTTTATCATTTAATACCTTTTATTATATTTCTAGCTTTTGTTGAACTTCCGAATTTAGCTTTTAGAAGTAGGTATTTGAGAATAATGGTTTTATTTCTGTTACTTCTTCTTTTTATACCCTACATCACTATAATAATACGTTTGTAACACCCAAAAATTTTGGTCCTACATCAGTCTCAAAGTATACCAATCGGCTCAGAATCACTTTCAGAGTGGATTGAGCTATGTCCGTCTGTCCATCCGTCCGTCTGTCCATCCGTCCGTCCGTCTGTGTGTCCATGTACGCAATCTACAGATCGCAATTTTCAAGATAATTTGATGAAATTTTTGAACATGCTCTTCTTTTGGCCCAAGGACGAAAATTGGTTAAAAACGGACCATTATTTCGTATAGCTCCTCAGAATCACTTTCAGAGTCGATTGAGCTATGTCAGTCTGTCCATCCATCCATCCATCCGTCCGTCTGTGTGTCTACAGATCGCAATTTTCAGATAGTTTCATGAAATTTGGAACATGCTGTTCTTTTGGCCGAAGGACGAAAATTGGTTAAAATCAGTCCATTATTTCGTATAGCCCCCATACAAACGTACCCCCCGAATAGGTCTTTTGAGCTCATAAATATGTTAAATGTTCTTGTAGTAACATTTTTAATATAATCACTGATGTAGCGTATCATATGGGCGGCCATAACCCACTATAAATTCTTACTTGTTTTGCATTGACGTCTGTATTGCATTTGTATTGAATTGAAATTGAAACTGTATAAATTAAAAACGTTATTTCATTTCAGTGACACATATTTATTTTTGGCTTTAACACCAATCAAATGCTAGATATTTAATTGCAATTGTTTGTCATTAATAAGATGGTAGCAGCTTTTATGGATTCAATAAAAGTTATGGCTAAGCCAGACTCTCAATGGTAGAGAAACAATCTCAGATATTCTGACATAGAATATCAACTTTGATTTGCTCTCAATTTACTCTCCTGAAGTTCTCAATTTTTAGTTCTGTTCTACGCTTTAATTAGTTTGACACGATCCTAAAAGGATTTTATTCGGTTTTAAATGGCTAGTTAGTTAGTTTGAAGGAAGGTGTGAATATATACTTCAAATCCGAAGAACTACACCTAGGCCTCTAATGGGCCTGTTGTGCGCTCCTTAACCAGTGAATCAAGTGGGAATCGAACCCACCACCTCCGGTCTACCAGATTAGAACACTAACTTACCGGAGGCCACAAGGCGTAAACAGTTAAATAGTCGATAAATAGGCGAATTTGTATAAAACGTTTACACTTTAAATGCTGATAGGGCAACACTGATCTCAATTTCCTATTCCCAATTATAATTTCGTTACGATCATTAAAATGCATGATCGAAACCTATTAAAGTTGTGGGATTATCCCCAAACTCTCAATAAATTCTCAATTTGTAGTTGTAAAGAACCAATACACCACTTAACTATAGTTTAAACTAATATGATCTTAACTTTCTCTTAATATTATAACTTTATTTTAAACAACATTTTCTCTATTTTACCTACTTTTACTTCCCCACTCTAGGCCGTCGCTTGCATTTTAGTGCAATGCGCGTTCTCTGTTAAATTAGATGCAGAGAACCGACGTCTGATTCTCGATATTAAAGATCAGAAAACTACCAATAAACAGTACTACTCGTCAAACTTTGACACAAGTAAGTAATAAATTTTCCATTATTTTGCTGTCTCATTACTCTCATATTACAAGAAAAAAAAACAACAATCATTAATCAATAATCCTGTTTTCCATTTAGAAAAAAACCAAACCAAAATTTTGACATTTTGTTTAGAACTCTATCCCCACCACTACTACTGTTGACTACTATCTCTTTCTCTCTCTCTGTCTCTACTCTATATACATCTGTATTTGTTGATTTTGTATTCAAAATTGAAATCATTTTAAACTCATGCAGGTTGTAGGAATATGGTTCCAACTGTAGAATCATTTACAGCCTAAAAAATCCAATTCATTTATAAACTTCTTTCCGTTTCCGTTTACACACACACACAATAAACCACTTTTAGAATTTGGTGCGTAATTAAAACAAAACAACCCAAACAAATTTTCAATTCATCTTAAGATATTTACAAAATTGAAACTAATTAATTTAACTAACATATACCTCTTTCTGTAGTTAGTTGTTGTTAAATTATTATAGCAAAAAAAAAATAATAATAATAAAACTTATTTTATTTAACTGTTTGTTTAGTATGACTACAATTTAAAAAAATATTTAAAAAAAAAGTATGTTATATAAAAAAAAGACCAAAAAAATAATTAGCAACAATTATTTAATTTGAATTATTTTTTTATTTTAACGTAGCGTGCTGTAGCCTAAACAAATAAAACAAAATAAATTTACCTAAAATACACGTTTTAATAACTATTGATCTAATCTGGATGAAGTGTTAAAACCTAATCCATTTTGTAGCTAAATTGTAGTGTTTAGTATGCAAAAAAAAAGCCAAAAAAACAGTAAATTTTAAAATTAAAAATTAAATAAAAAAAATGTATTATTTAAATAACCTGTAGCTTCACTACTAAAACTAAATAAAAATCAGAAAACCACCAGCAAACAGCCAATCTCAACCAACCAACCAAATACAACGCAGTAGTAAACTCAGTTATCAACAGTACATCTTATAGTGATCGTCTCAAACTATATCGACTTGTAAATATTCCCTCTCTCTCTCTCAAACTCTCAAAACAAACAACCAAACAAACAAGCCACAATATCAATCCACACAACACTATTTTGTATGTATGTATTGTATGTTAGTGGAAGTTCGTAGTACATAATCAGCTTCGCATACTCATCCCCCCTCTTACCCATCTTTTTTTTTTTACAAAAATCCAAATAATTTAAAGAATTAAAAAAAAACAAGTTAAGTAATACTGCCAACAACAACAGCAACAAAAATCTAATCTTTAATGTGAACTTTAATCACATCATTTAAATAATAAACTATTTCTTTCTAACTAACGGTCTTATGTACGTACTTATGGACTGCTTGACTAACTGACTGCCTAACGAACTGTAATTTTTGGACATCGATAACAGCCAAACCGTAATATCCTAACATCCTCTACTCTAACCTCTTACTCCTCTCCCCTCTCTAACACCTCTTAAAAACCACCCCCCAAAACCTCTAAATACTCCTTCCCTTTTCCTTCTCAAATCCTTTGCTTTTCCCTCATTTTTCTCTCTATGCGAGCAGTGTTTCCTTGCGCGCTTCATTCTCTCTTTAATATGAAGTTTTTCCTGTATCCCTCCTCGGTTGTGTCGCTAAAAGTTCAGTTCAGTTTAGATTAGGAGACGTTGAAATATTACCTCAGGTTATTAAGTTGTATATATATATATGAAACAGAATTATAAATTTTTATGCAATTTCCACTACATTACAAAAAAACCAACAAACATTTAACTATTCCTTATGTAAAGACGCTTACCGTTACGGTTATGATATTGGTAAGACCGGTAATTTCCATCACGAAACTCGTGGTCCCGATGGCGTCACCTACGGCTGTTACGGTCACATCGATCCCTATAAAATTTTGCGCGCCACACATTACGTTGCCGATAATCACGGTTATCGCACAGTCGAACCCGAAAAGCCAGTAGTAACATATCCCCTACCTGATGATCCCGCTACTGGTAAAAGTAATGGTGTCCTTTTGCAATGGAATGAACTTTACTTCCCCATTGGTTGCGGCAAGTTCGAAGGTGGTGTCCGCCCCAATATTCCCTTGATTTTCGTCGAAGATGTACGTTGAATTATTTGCAAGACCTTGTTTCCATTTTAATCTGACAACATATATTTTAGAACAAAGGAAAGGAAACAGTCGCTCCGGGATTTTCTAAATTCCCCTCTATAGTGATTAAGGGTTCGGACCAAAAGAGTCCTCAGATTCATAGATACGGTGAAAATAGTAACAAGCGTGTCACTGGTGGAACAGGTCTATTTGACACTGGTAAAGGTCATACCTTCGAAGGTTCCCCAGGTGTTCAGTCCCCATCTTCCCATTCGGTTGCAGCCTTGAGACCCAGTGGTAATGGAAAATACAATGGCAATGGAAAATACAATGGAAAAAGTGAGCGAATTGAAATCAAATAGATGGGACGAACTGGCGCTAGCCCTCAGTTTGTTTGTGTTTCAGATGATAATAACAATGGCCAATACAATCACGTTCCAAATCCCTACGGTCATGTAGTTGGTGCCCAAGGAGGACATGGTGGTTTCGGTGGTAACGGAGGTCATGGCGGTAATGGTGGCAATGGAGGTTTCGGTGGTAACGGTGGTCCTGGAGGTTTTGGACCCGCAGGAACTCCTGGTCCAAATGGACCTCCCGGACCTAATGGACCCAATGGACCCCCTGGACCACCTGGTCCACCCGGACCTCATGGACCCACTTCTCCCGGACCTAAGGGACCTTTCGGACCACCAGGTCCTCCTGGACCAACTGGACCCGGCAGCTATGGACCACCAGGACCCCCCGGACCTGATGCTCCAGGAAAACCTGGTAATTACGTAGGAAGCGGCAGTTCTGGAAACTATAATGTAGGCGCTGGTAATGGCAATAAGAACAACGATGGACATTCCGTGTCAGGTTTTCCTGGAGCCAACGGATACACACAAGGTTAGCTCTCACACAAAATACACACACACACAATTTTTCTTTACCGGAGCTTGGACCGCGCACACAAATTGCATCGAAATCATAAACAGTCTTAAGTGCTTTGCGTATTATCCGCACCAAAGAATTTTCGCAAAAAAAGCAAAAAACAAGTTTTAAAGCAACATGCTCTTTTAACCACACATTGAAAACGTTACTCCTTTTATATTTATCTATACTCATTTATCCAATACTGGACGCAGTCTTCTTCTTCAACTATCCCACCTATTTCAAAACATTTCACAAACGCCCCACTGCACCGCACTAACAAAACTTCAGAGCAATTAAAAAAAAAATATATAAGAAAAATTGCAAAATAACAATTCTAAATCACAGTGACACATGCTCAATAAATTATATCGTTTACTCTCTCTCTCTTTCTCTCGTACATATTGCAAACACATATATCTACATATATATGCACTTACGTATCGATCGTTTCGCATCGTATGTATATTTGTGTGCATCCAAGCTCCTCGATTTACACATATATGCATTTAAATTTATTCTTGAGATCATCAAAGATCCGTTATTTTTTTAATTTATGAAATATTATTAAGTTTTTTTTTGTTTTCAAATTTCTTTTGAATATCTCGCAATAATATCATCATATGCTAATTATTATTTTTTTATTTATATTTCTAAGATTTTATTTTTTATTTTCAGCAGTTTATTAAGAAAACAAACAAAAAAAGTTTAGAATATTGTGAGCAAATAAAATGACCGTAATCGTAACAGCACTTTAGGAGAGAATACACATTATAAAGAAATGAGATAATGAACTTTAGCTTAGGGATTGTTTTTCAAGGCACTGCAACTTTTTGCTCAAGCACACTTTCTCTTTTATTTCCTCTCTCTTTCTCTATCTTCTCAGCTCTTTCCATTTTACTTTTGACTTTATTTTCTCAAATGTTTTTTTTTTTACTCAAAAAAGAGAGAAAAATACTAGACATACCTGATATTCAGTATGTAAACTATATAATTGCTAATCGATATTGGTTCGCACTTCTCACTTGCATCCTCATTTATACCCACCCACCCAATACAACTGCAATCAATACAACCGTCCACCAGCATATTCGCCCATATAAACATACACACACACACACAACCACACTCTCTCCAAAATCATTTGCTGCATAAAAAGAATTATTCAGTCAATCGTATGAGATAATTGAACATTTCAGCGCGATCGACGATTTAACCAACATTTTGCATTGAGGGTGGTAAAAAGAAAAAATATATATATAATAAACGAAATATCAAATATCACATTGTTGCCTTAATCGTACTCGTACATCTGAAGTATGTTGTAGATCTTAAGGCTTTTATTTAACAAATTTTTGTTTTTGGTTGGCTTATGGTGAAGGGCTTTAGCTTAAAGCTTCTTTAGTTATATGTTTATGTATGTGTATCTGTATCTGTATCTATCTGTATTATTAGAAGTATATGTTTATGTATTAGTAAATACCAATTTATATTATTTAGCTAGAGTAGTTATTTCAAGTTTAATAGTAGTTATTAGTATTAATTAAAACACAATAATACATTGTTATTTTGATCAAGTTTCTAATCTGTATTTTTTGTTTCCAATTTACAAACAATTTCTTATTTAGGAAATGGTAAATATAATAATTATGATGATGGTAGATATAAAGGTGAGTTACACTTAGCTTCTAAGCGGTCTAGATGATTTACTTACTAATTGCTTTAAATATTGTTGCAGGCATTCAAGAGGGTAAATACTATCATGATGATTCTGGAAAATATGTTCATATTGAAGGTCCAACTGGTCCCCCAGCACCACCATACGTCCACATTGTAGGACCCAACGGCGGTTTTGGCGGTGAAGGCGGTTTCGGAGGCAATGGTAATGGTGGCGGTGTCGGACCCGGCGGCCCTAAAGGACCCGGTGGACCTAAAGGACCCGGTGGCCCCAAAGGACCCGGTGGACCTAAAGGTAATTTCAGTAATCATTTTTAATGTATGATGCTCTGGTGTTAATATAATTTTGTTTAATATTTTAGGTCCTCCCGGACCTCCTGGCCCACCCGGACCTCCTGGACCTAAAGGACCCACTGCTCCCGGACCTAAAGGACCATATGGCCCTCCTGGACCTCCCGGCCCACCCGGACCAACTGCTCCTGGACCTAAAGGACCCTATGGCCCACCCGGACCTCATTCTCCTGGCCCATACGGACCTCCCGGCCCACCTGCCCCTGGCCCATACGGACCTCCCGGCCCACCAGCCCCTGGTCCATATGGTCCTCCCGGTCCACCTGCTCCTGGTCCATATGGTCCCCCCGGACCCAGTCGTCCAGGTCCACCAGGTCCCGCTCCTCCAAGCCCACCCAACTCTAACGGAAGACCACCAAAGAAACCTAAAGATCCTAGAGAATCCGATTTGTCTGTTCCTGGCTACTTGCCTCCTCATCAGAAAAATGGTAAAATAACTCAAACTAATAACACTTTTTCATACCAAGTAGATAGAGTTCCACCAACGAATACCAATACGCAGACATCTTTTGTGTCCAATTATCCCCAAAATAATGACTACACACAAAAGAAGGTCACCACAACAACTACCACCACTTCCACAAACACAATCAATAGCAATAAGAATAATTTAGAAATTAATAATCTTAATGATAAAACTAAACTAACCTATATTCCTCCTTCTTCTTCCTCTTCCTCCCCCGCTCCCAAACCCCAACAACCCATCAATCAACAACAACAAAAAATCCCACCAAACACATATATCCTTACAAACACCGCAAATCTCCAGGTCCCGGATACCACTATTGAGAAGGACAAGCCCCAAACGACCTACACCACAACGACGACAACTAATCAAAATTATGGTAATAATAAATCAGAATTGAATAAAGAGAAGACAGTTGTGACGACACAAACGAATAAGAATACCTACACAAATACGAACACAAATACCAATACAAACACTTACACTAAACCCCAGGTAGTGGAAAAGATTACAACGACAACAAATACGTACTCTAGACCTCAAACCGAAAAGGTGACCACAGTAGAAAAGGTAACCACAACCAATACATATTTACCTCCCCAAAAAGTTGTGACCACTAACACCAATACATATGACAGTGGCAAACCCATAACTGTTGAAAAGGTAATAACGACTGCTTATAAAACACCCGAAAAGGTGGTAACTACACAGACAGGATCCTATGTTGAATCCCATGGTAAGGACAAGACCACCACAGTTTATAAAACACCTGAAAAGGTTGTGACTACAGGATCTTACATTGAATCTCATGACAAAGATAAGACCTCGACAGTTTACAAAACTCCCGAAAAGGTTGTAACAACAGGATCCTACATTCAGACCCATGACAATGAAAAGACAACAACGACTTACAAACAACCAGAAAAGGTTGTAACAACAGGCTCCTACATACAATCCCATGACAATGAAAAGGTAACGACGACCTATAAACAACCTGAAAAGGTTGTAACAACCCAAACAGGAAACTACAATGACAAAACGGTCACGACTACTTATAAACAACCGCAGCCTTTCAATCAAGTCAACAAGGAAAAGGTTACCGAAAAGGTTACTAGTACGTATGTGAGCAACAATGAGTATCAGAAGAGAAAACCCGAACAGCCACAAATTTCGACTGTGACAAAAACCGAAACCTATACACAACAACAAAATAAACTAAATGTAACTCCCCGTCCCTCTTCCCCCTTCCCTACACAGAATACTGACAACTTTTGCCCGTGTCTAGCTGATAAGGCTCATTCATCCAAAACCTCAACTTCCTCAACCTCTTCCTTTTCCACCAATGGTTTCTCCACATCACAACACAGCAATCCTTCCTCTTCCTCCTACCTAAACAGCAACAATTATCAACAACAATTCACGACTAACGGCGGCTTCACAGGTCAAGCACACTTTGGTAGCATAATGAGTTCAATGGCTTTATTGCAACAGATTCCCGTAGTTCCTCAAGTACCCGGTTATCCAGCATTCTATGCCCCTGACAAAATTCCCAAGGGAGCCATTGTCGCTTTTATGCCTGTCATTATACTGCCCGAAGCTGCCTATACCAAATGCGATGAGAACTCGAAACAGTTTTCTAGCGAACATATTCAAAACCCATTGGGAGTGCAACCCGCTTCAATTCCCTTCGGATTTAACTCCATCTTCCCCAATAGTGCTAAGAAAGATCAGTGCATGTGCCCCTGCTCATGCACCCAAAACATACCAGAACATCTTCACACAAAACGTGAAGTAGAAAAAGATGATGCAAATGCTGCTTCTAGCACCACTGACCACTTGACCGAAGAGACAAAAGTTGATAGCAAAGTGAGTGAAAAAAATGACTCGCAGATTGCAGCTGAGACCAAGGAAATCGATACGACTGCAACGAAAACGACCGCTGAAGCCGAACCTGAAAAGGTGGCTGTAGTAGTCGAAGACAAGAAAAAAGATTAAATAAACGACGTTTGAGTGAATATTCCCGTTCCAAAAGAAACAAAAAAATCAATCCCGATTTCCAATTCCCGTCTCCCAATTCCAGCTTCCTGTACGTCTATCGATCCCGCTCCCGATCCTCAAATCCCAATGCGATTATATACTAACTCAAATGATAACAAACAATGACCAATTAAAATGTGTTCGCTTTTTTTATATTATTATTTCTTTATCACTACCTAATGTATTGTATTATTATGTATGATGTATTTGTTACTAAAAATTGTTAAAAAGTTCTCCTCTCCAACACCAAAACACCCACATACCAATCTATACTCAAAAAAAAAAAAAAAAATTGAATGAATGAAATAATAATGATATTAACGATATAATCCTGTCTACACCCTGTCTATTGATTAATATTGTTTTATTATTTTAATTTGTGAAATGTTGTTCATTATTGTCTACTTTTATGTATTTTTAAATATTATTTTTATTTTGTTTTATTATGATCATTATCATTTTTTTAATTTCTAGTTAATAGTTTTTATTTAATACAAAAAAAGAAAAACAAAAAAAAATTGTTTTATTAATAAATGAAAATGGAATAAGCTTTGTTAAACTTTATTTAGAAGTAATTCCAATTTCAAATTTAAACGAAAAATTAAAAAAAAAAATTAATAATAAAATTGAATTTTATCAAATTTGAAAAATAATTATGAAAATGTGTGTTGTTATTTAATACTATTATTATTATTGGGTAAAAGTGTTGAGTATTCTATATAGTAGGTATGATATAGTAGACTATGATGAATCCTGGAAAGGAATTACCACATATGTGATCGGTTGATATCAAAATGTGTCTTCGATAACAAAGCTTATTCGATCACATATGAGGTAATTCGGTGCGTCTACCGATGTTTTCCATTCGACCGATTTTCCTTAAAACCACTTCTGATCAACTGACAAAATTTGAGCGATATGACCGCAAACAGAAAATGTGACTCAGTAAAAAATATAATCACAACCGATACATTTTTCCCTTTTAAAATAGGGCACACTAATACCGATACGTATTTATAATAGTTCCAAACAAATAACTATTGTAAAGGTAATAACGATAATAACGGTGGTGATAATGCTGACAGATAATATTTGTGTAAAGTTTGGCTTTTTAAAGATCCTACATCATTATAATGGGGAGGCTACATATAGGTTTATATTGATATTAGTTATGCGTAAAAATTTTGGTTCTAAACCCATCTTAAAGTATATCAATCGGTTTAAAATTTTTTTCTAAATCGTTCGATGTAATCCCTATAATCAGATCGTAATTTTCAAAATAATTTTATGAAATTTTGCACATTTTTGAAAAGGTTGCAATTGGTCCATTATTTCACCTAGCTTTCGTATAGTACAAAAGTCTTCTTCAGAAAATCAGTTTTTGATCAATGAAAAATAAATCACATATACTTTTTTCATAACTAGCTTAGGGCACATTTATCGGGCATGACCGATTTTATTTTCTTACTCGATTTTATTGTTGTTGGATTAAAAACGTTTTCAATTTTGTTTTTCGTTCGATCAATTGGCAGATTTTCATATCGAAAAATTTTGTTTCTCAGAAAATATTAGGTCATCTGTCCGTAGGACTATTCTGAATCGTTTTAAAGTAAACCTTGTAGTGAAACTAAAAGTTTTTGAACTTCCTATACGTGCCTAAAATATCAATTTCCTCAACCTCTTCCTTAGAAAATTATATAAGAAAAATCGGTCAAAATTTAAATCCCTTATAAGGTTCCATTCTGAACTGAAAATTGTATCACATTTTTCCTTTATTACTTAAACGTTAGACATTTATCAAGTTGGACATTTATACATTTTAAATAAAATTGAAAGCTGATTTTATAGGAATCGGTTTATAATACTCCCCAATTGCTTGGAAGTCCACCATTACTTACGTTACCAAATCGGGTGCTAAGCAACATTTCAAAATGGTCTCAGTAATTTCTAGGAATTAGGTATGTAGTTCTTAGGAACTCCCAAAATGTCGTGGATTTATACAAGGATCTTTTAGTATTGGGTCCAGTCCCCATTCCTTTTTTAATTATACCCTTTTGTACCCAAACAAGATAGGGATATATTGATTTTGTATTCCGAAAAAGTATATATATATTCTGGGACCATATTAAATTCTAAGATGATCTAGCCATTTCCATAATGATGACAGACAGTTGAAATTTTGCGTAAATATTCTCTGTTATTAAAGTTTATTTGGTATTGCAAATGGGCAATAACGGTCTATGATTTCGCCTAGCCCCCATACAAGTGCTAACCCCCCACCTGGGGGTGCACCCCCAGTTTAAACGGTAAACAATTTGTTACTAATGCAACACAATTAATTTTTATGCAATCAAAAATTATTATTATATTTTTTATATTATAATTGACCCTACCTCCCATACAAGGTCCCATTCCGAAAATCACTTCAACGCTCATAACTGGCCTAATAATATCAGTTTTGCAATGAAATTCGACATAAACAAGTTCCATAGGAACCAAAGTCATCGTATCAAACTTTATTGTTCATAATTGTCCATAATTGACCCTACCTCATATAGGGTCCTCCTCGGAAAATCACTTTAACGCTCATAACTGTCTTTATAATACAATTATAGCGACAAAACAAGTTTTATAGGATCTCTCTACCAAATTTAATGAGAATCGATCCATAATTGAGCCAACCACCCATACATGGTCCATTTCAGAAATAAATTTTTGGAACATAATTGTCCCTTCTGTAGGAATACCACTATTAAATGTTGCCGATTTACCGTGAAAAACAATAGCACATTGTTTCAGTATAAAAAGGGCCGTTTCATATTTACAGAAAACTTGGTAATAAGGTCCTTTTAATAACCCTATATGTTCAGGAGTCAGTTTAAAACATGCGTATGGTCCACTTTTTTTAATTATCATTAAAATATTCCAAACAAAAATGTAGTAACAAGTAGGAAAGTCGGACATGTCCGACTATATGATACCCAACACCATGGGAATATCTTAAAAATTATTTAGTTTTTATAAAAATTTGTTGAATTTTACCTTAATTCCAATGTATTTAAGCAATTTATTGATGAAAAACTAAATTTCTAAAAGAGGCTTTATATGGGAGCTACGGTCAAATATGGGCCGATCCTCAAAAAATTAGGAAGAGGGATGTAATTTTATATAAAGGTTTGTTATGCTGAATTTCATCGCGATACTAATGGTTATAAGTAAATTTTTGGAGGGGGTTTATATGGGGGCTAGGGTCAAACGACGGCCGATCATTATAAAAATTGGCATGGTCATTTATGCTTATATAAAACTTAGTTGTGCCAATTTATGGTGAGATAGTAGTATATTTGACATTGTTATGTGTTAAAAACCCAAACTTGACCTTCCAAGTTGTATGGGGGCTAGGTGAAATAATGGACCGATTTCAACCATTTTCAATAGGCAAAAAACTCGTATGGTTCAAATTTTATCCAAATATCTTTAAAATTGTGGGCTGTAGTGGTGTAGGGTATAAATATATACATATGTATGTACATATATCGTTGAATTTCATTTCGCGGCGATCATTCCACTACTTTAAATAGCTGGTGTCGGACAATACTTTCCTATTTGCTGTGCATTACCTATGGAATAGATATAATAAGATCAATGCAGCTGGACTCAAGGGAATCGAATAATGACCTTGAACCTATACTTGCTTTATAAAACAGATCTTCACAAAACATTCTTGACAGCGAAAAAAAGATTTTAAAAATTTTCAACTGAAATCGAAAGAAACCAAATTCTATCTGTTCCAAAGCTTATCATAAGACTTTGAAAAAAAGGTATTTATAAATACACAAATATTTATTTTAGTTTAAATCCCAACCAAATGCTTTAGCTAAAAGTGGTAAAGATGTTGTTTTTTAAACTTAATTGCTTTAAGTAAATATTAATTATGTCGGGCATATAGAGTTTGTTAAGTAAATAATGATTACTAAATATAATATTTGACAGAAAAATGCCGCCTTCGCACCAATATGCTACAGTTTTTCTTTTGTTGAAATTCTCACAAACCCAGTGTTAATGAAAATGTTTGTATTGACAGTGTGAACCATAAGCAAAGAAACAGAATTTTTATTTCAACTCTCCATAATAGTTGTTGGAAGTTGCATATGTCACCTTGTAGTTAGTACCCCGATTTCAATGTTTTAAGTATTTTCCCAAAATATGTGCATATGTATGTTAAAAAGTCACCTCTTTTAAACTATACACGTTTTTATTTAAACTTAACACCTTAGCTTATCTTATTACCTTAATATTTATGTATATTATATCTATAATTTGTAATACAAAATTTTTAGCAACAATTTAAAACTCTTTAAATATTTATGTACTTAAATATTATGTATTTTTAATAACTAATAATACACCCAATTTTGAGAAGTAATTCATTGATGAATTTGTACAAAAAAAATGTGAGTAATGTAGCAATTTAACTAAACTCAACGTCCAAAAAAACTCTGTAATCACTCACCAACTCATCCGAAAAAAAACTACAAAATATAAATACAACTCCACTCTGGAAATTAGCATTATTATTGTTCTGAACGTCTTTAAGTTTAGCCGTTTCTCAAAGTTTTATTAAAAAAAACAATTGTATTTTATTTTACTTAGTTTTTGTTTTTGTGTGTAAATTTCAAATAATGAGTTTCAATTTAATTATGTTCAAATTAATGGTTTGTACTATTGTATAAAATTATTCAACAAGACAAATTTATAATTAAGTTTTTTGTTCTTTGTTCTATATATAAACTCGTCATTAGTTGTTTGTGTGGTTGACATGTTCCTGGGCTGCTGTAATAAATAAGGATAATGAAGCAGACAAATCAAATGTTTCCGATTTGGAAACATCAGCTACTTCGGCAAAATGTAAGTAGAATTTTTGAAATAAACTGCTTTAAATTTAAAGTTTGTGTAATATCGGGACTATAAACAAATCTAATGTCGGAGCTATAAAGTAGATTGCAGTCTAAACTTTAAGCTAGTCTATAACTTGGTCTATAAACTATTTCATTGACAGAACTATAACTGGACTAAAATCTAGACTACAGTCTGGACTAAAACGTAGACTAAAATCTGGACTATAAACTAGTCTATAATCTGGACTATAAAATAGTCTGTAGTCTGGACTATAAAATAGTCTGTAGTCTGGACTATAAAGTAGTCTATAATCTGGATTATAAACTAGTCCATAGTCTGGACTAAAAACTAATACATAATCTGGACTATAAACTAGGTATAGTTTGGATTAAAAACTAGATTATAGTCTGGACTATAAAGTAGTCTATAATCTGGATTATAAACTAGTCCATAGTCTGGACTAAAAACTAATCCATAATCTGGACTATAAACTAGGTATAGTTTAGACTAAAATCTAGATTATAGTCTGGACTATAAACTAGTCTATAGTCTGGACTAAAAACTAGACTACATTCTGGACTATCAAATAGTCTTTTTTCTTGGCTATAAACTAGTCTATAACTGGTCTTTAGTCTGGACACTAGACTAAAGTTTGCACTAAAAGCTAGTCTAAAAACTAAAAACTACTTACACTACAAACTGGTCTATAGAGCGAACTATAAACTTGTCTATAGTCTGAACTATAATCTAGATTATAGTCTTGACTATAAACTATTTCTAAATCTGGACTATAAATAAGTTTACAGTTTGAAATATAAACTTGACTGAACTAAATATTGCTCTGTAATCTTAATTGTACTCTAGTCTATAGTCTGAACTTTAAATTGGTATATATTCCGGATTATAAACTAGTCTATTTAATTAAACTAGTATGTAGTCACAATTAAGTGTCTGTGACACTGACTATAAACTAGTACATACTATAAACTAGTAAAACAAAAAAGTTGACTCTATTCCCTACTAAAGTTTCCGATATTCAGTTATCAGCGAGCAGGACCGATCGCAATTATTTTGGAATTTACATAGAACAATTAAAATTATTAGTTAATTATTTTTTTCCATTTTCAGTGCTTAATCTTGGTGGTCTATTTGGTTACGGCAATAGTGGTTATTATCCCAACTACAATAGACCGGGTTATTATCCCAACTATAACACAAATGGTGGTTTCTATCCCAATTACAATACGAATGGTGGTTTCTATCCCAGTACAGGAAAATATCCCATAACAAATACGGGCGGATACTATCCCAATAACAATTATTATCCAACCACCGGCACTGGAACCAATATCCTAGGAGGTGGTTATGGAGGATATGGTGGCTATGGAGGTAATGGTGGTTTGCAACAATATAGTGGCTATTGGGATCCTAACTACAGCGGCAGACGTAATTTAGGTTATGGTTACTACCGAAACACCGATACCTATGGTTTGCCCAAGACTACCAGCGATCAGTATGGCAGCAGAGAAAGAGATCGTGTTTCCTATAGCTATAGAGGTTATGAGTGAATATGAAAAAGCTGTTAAATTGTTCACTGGGTCTTTAATGTTTAAGTTAATTGTGCGTTTTTGTTAGAATTTAATATTTGTATCTTTTTTGTTTTTTTTTAATCACTTGATGTCTCAAAGCATGTTTGAGTTTCGTTAAGATTGATTACTTCTATTCAGTGAGTCATTTTGCATGCCTAATTTAATTTCAATTCAATTGTCAAACAATCATACGTTTTAGACACATTTAAATTTGTTGATGTTTTATGGATGTGAAAAATGAAAAAAAAAAAAAATAAAAAATAAATTTAATCAACAAATTAATGTGTCAACTTTTGTTAAGAATATTCATTTGAAAATAAAAGTTGTCATTTTCTTGTTAAATTTGTAAATACATATTAGAACTCTTTTTGATGGAAAATTTATACGATGAGAACTTTTTGTTATTATTATTTATATAAAATTAATTAAGCTATTGTTTGTAAGAACAACTATTTATTTGGGCAATATTAAATTCATTTTTGAAACATTTTTAAAATTAGTTGCTTTGATCAGCCTTAAAATATGCCTTTGTTTATAAACAAATTTTGACATTTAACACTATTAATACCTTTTGCTATTTATTGATGGAACAAACAATTGTTATGCGGTTATTTGTGTAAACATTTCGGATAATTTATTTGTCTTGTTTGGTATTTATTTAGTATTTCTAACAGATGTTTTTGGCAAAATTTTTATTATATATAAAAAAATATTTATGCATTTTTTTGTTTATTACTGCATAAATAATTAATAATAAAACTAAATATTTTTATTTGGGTTAATTATTACCAAATGTGGGGAAAGGGGGGAGGGGCGAGGAGAAACAACGGGGGCGAGGAAGGCGCGGGAGAAGAAGAACGAACGAACGAAAGAACGAACGAACGAAGAACGACGAAACGAACAAGAACGAACGAACGAACAACGAACGAACGAAACGAAAGAACGAACGAACAGAACGAACGAACGAACGAAAACGAAGAACGAACGACGAACGAACGAACGAAACGAACGAAAAAACGAAACGAACGAACGAACGAACGAACGAACGAACGAACGAACGAAACGAAAAGAACGAACGAACGAACGAACGAACAACGAACGAACGAACGAACGAACGAACGAAAAGAACGAACGAAGAACGAACGAAAACGAACGAACGAACGAAAGAACGAACGAACGAAACGAACGAACGAACGACGAAGAACGAACGAAGAAAGAAACGAACGAACGAACGAACGAAGAACGAACGAACGAACGAACGAACGAACGAACGAACGAACGAAAACGAACGAAGAACGAAGAAGAACGAACGAACGAACGAACGAACGAACGAAGAACGAACGAACGAAGAACGAAACGAAAGAACGAACGAACGAAAACGAACGAACGAACGAACGAACGAACGAACGAAACGAACGAACGAACGAAAGAACGAACGAACGAACGAACGAACGAACGAACGAACGAACGAACGAACGAACGAAAACGAACGAACGAACGAACGAACGAACGAACGAACGAACGAACTAACGAAATAAAGAACGAACGAACGAACGAACGAACGAACGAACTAACTCGAACTAAAACAACGAAAGAACGAAGAACGAAGAACTAACGAACTAACTAACTAACAAACTAACTAACTAACGAACGAACTAACTAACTAACAGAAACTAACGAAAAAAGAACTAACTAACTAAAACTAACTAACTAACTAACTAACTAACTAACTAACTAACTAACTAACTAACTAACTAACTAACTAACTAACTAACTAACAACTAACTAACTAACTAACTAACTAACAACTAACTAACTAACTAACTAACTAACTAACTAACTAACTAACTAGCTAACTAACTAACTAACTAACTAACTACTAACTAACTAACTAACTAACTAACTAACTAACTAACTAACAACCAACAACTAACTAACTAACTGACTGACTAACTACTAGTCTATAGTCTAGTCTATTACATATCTAGTCTATAGTCCTATTCTATAGTCTAGTCTATTGTCTAGTCTATACTCTAGTCTAACAGTCTGGTCTATAGTCTAGTCTATAGTCTAGTTTATAGTCTAGTCTATAGTCTAGTTTATAGTCTAGTCTATAGTCTAGTCTATATTCTAGTCTATAGTATAGTCTATAGTCTAGTCTAAATTCTAGTCTAAAGTCTAGTCTATAGTCTAGTCTATAGTCTAGTCTATAGTCTAGTCTATAGGTCTAGCTATATTCTAGTCTATAGTCTAGTCTATAGTCTAGTCTATAGTCTGTCTATAGTCTAGTCTATAATCTAGTCTATAGTTAGTCTATAGTCTAGTCTATATTCTAGTCTATAGTCTAGTCTATAGTCTAGTCTATAGTCTAGTCTATAGTCTAGTCTATAGTCTAGTCTATAGTCTAGTCTATAGTCTAGTCTATAGTCTAGTCTATAGTCTAGTCTATAGTCTAGTCTATAGTCTAGTCTATAGTCTAGTCTATAGTCTAGTCTATAGTCTAGTCTATAGTCTAGTCTATAGTCTAGTCTATAGTCTAGTCTATAGTCTAGTCTATAGTCTAGTCTATAGTCTAGTCTATAGTCTAGTCTATAGTCTAGTTTATAGTCTAGTCTATAGTCTAGTCTATAGTCTAGTCTATAGTCTAGTCTATAGTCTAGTCTATAGTCTAGTCTATAGTCTAGTCTATAGTCTACTGTATAGTCTACTCTATAGTCTAGTCTATAGTCTAGTCTATAGTCTACTGTATAGTCTACTCTATAGTCTAGTCTATAGTCTAGTCTATAATCTAGTCTATAGTCTAGTCTATAGTCTAGTCTATAGTCTAGTCTATAGTATAGTCTTTAGTCTAGTCTATAGTCTAGTTTATAGTCTAGTCTATAGTCTAGTCTATAGTCTAGACTATAGTCTATAGTCTATAGTCTAGTCTATAGTCTAGTCTATAGTCTAGACTATAGTCTATAGTCTAGTCTATAGTCTAGACTATAGTCTATAGACTAGTCTATAGTCTAGTCTATAGTCTAGTCTTTGGTCTAGTCTATAGTCTAGTCTATAGTCTAGTCTATAGTCTAGTCTATAGTCTAGACTATAGTCTATAGTCTAGTCTATAGTCTAGTCTATAGTCTACTCTATAGTCTACTCTATAGTCTAGTCTATAGTCTAGTCTATAATCTAGTCTATAGTCTAGTCTATAGTCTAGTCATAGTATAGTCTTTAGTCTAGTCTATAGTTAGTCTATATAGTCTAGTCTATAGTCTAGTCTATAGTCTAGTCTATAGTCTAGTCTATAGTCTAGTCTATAGTTAGTCTATAGTCTAGTCTATAGTCTAGTCTATAGTCTAGTCTATAGTCTAGTCTATAGTCTAGTCTATAGTCTAGTCTATAGTCTAGTCTATAGTCTAGTCTATAGTCTAGTCTATAGTCTAGTCTATAGTCTAGTCTATAGTCTAGTCTATAGTCTAGTCTATAGTCTAGTCTATAGTCTAGTCTATAGTATAGTCTATAGTCTAGTCTATAGTCTAGTCTAGTATAGTCTATAGTCTAGTCTATAGTCTAGTCTATAGTATAGTCTATAGTCTAGTCTATAGTCTAGTCTATAGTCTAGTCTATAGTATAGTCTATAGTCTAGTCTAAATTCTAGTCTAAAGTCTAGTCTATAGTCTAGTCTATAGTCTAGTCTATAGTCTAGTCTATAGTCTAGTCTATAGTCTAGTCTATAGTCTAGTCTATAGTCTAGTCTATAGTCTAGTCTCTTGTCTAGTCTATAGTCTAGTCTATAGTCTAGTCTATAGTCTAGTCTATAGTCTAGTCTATAGTCTAGTCTATAGTCTTGTTTACCTATAGTCTAGCGGAAAATTACTTCTGCACTTTAAAATCTGGAAAAGTACTATTTTTGGTACAAGTTAATACTACTCTAAAATTTTAATTTTTCATGCGTGGTACAGGTGTGCACGTCCACTACATTTTTAATGACCCACTCAATAGTTTACATACTTTCAGATCAAAGCAAATTCTGTAGTAAACATATTAAACCCAATAATTTATGATGCCTCAAACAAAATTCCTAAACTAAAAGAAAAAGCACATGATTTATTCGCCAATTACTTTTTTGTGTATTTACATAAGTAAAGCATTTCTAAACGGTTATATCTCTCCTATAGGTTTTTAAGTATTGTTTCCCGGTTTTCATTTCGTTTTTTATTAGAACAAACATTTAAAATGATTAATGCTTATCATTCACATGATTTTTCTATATTTATGTGCCATTAATTGATTCACGTCACTTTATTATGGGGCCCAACAATATACAATTAACTTTTACTGTCAATAATCATTGTATAAACAAACAGCCTTCATCGACATCAACGGGCTTTGAGAAAATCGTAAAAAAGTGGGTGTTCTTTCGCATTAAATATTTATACACCCGCACACACACATAAACACACAGACGCAGGTATTTTAATTTATTATTCATTTTTTATTTTACTTTATTTCCAGCTCGTTTGGTTTATTCTTTACTTTGGATAACTTCAATATTTTCTAGATAATGTTGTTTTTAAGGTATTTACATACCTGTTATTTTGATAATAAATTAATTGCGATTTTTTATTTGCATTGTTGAATTGTGTTTTTTCCTTTCTTTTTTTGTTTTGGGGAAAAAGAGGCACTCGCCACTCATAAATAAACATTGTGTGTAGCGATTATTTACATTTTATGTGGAAGAGCAAAGCTAATGAAAAATCTTAAAGAATTTTAAGAAAATGTGCAAAAAAAAAAACTAAAAATCTTAAAGTTTCAAATATTCCAGACATCATGGAATATTTTTGAAGATTTAACAAATTTTCTTTTACTTTTGAGTCTACAGGTGTTGGGGGTCATGAACTTATACAGTTTTTATTACATCTAGTGTTCATGCAAATATTCTCTCGGAATTTCACTTGAAAATTCAAAAATATTTTAATTATATTCGAATCTAGAATTGGACAGTTGAGGGTGAATTTTGGATCAGATTTGGTTCTAAATAATTTGCACACCAGTTAATGTCTTTAACCTTTAAAATTTATTGAACCTAATGAAATTGGGCTTAATGTTTTATAAAAAAATATTAGTTTCTTACTAAATTTTCGATTTTTTACGATTTTCATACGCCCTAAGTATTCTTAACTGAGTTATGAGTGAGTTATAAGTTAGTCTATGTCACGGTCCACGGGACTTTATCGTACCTTAAGATTGCTTTACATCTGTATAATTAGCCGAAATCTAAAGCCTTCTTGTCTCATAGTTAAGATCATCAGCACCCGAATTCTTCTTGACTATATAGTTTAATTTAGGCATCGTCTTTATGTTGTTATAGTTTAGCTGATTATTTCACAAGTGTAGAACTTTCGAAAGTTTCTGACTTCAATCGTTTAGCCAATCGCTTTTCATTCATGTAATCGATATTTCAGCTTAATTTCATTGTAGTTTAGCCGATAGTTTTGCTGGAGAAGTACTTCCGAATGTTGACGATTAGAAATTGTTTTAGATGTATAGTTAGTTAGTTAGTTAGTTAGTAGTTATTTAGTTAGTTAGTTAGTTAGTTAGTTAGTTAGTAGTAGTTAGTTAGTTAGTTAGTTAGTTAGTTAGTAGTTAGTTAGTTAGTTAGTTAGTTAGTTAGTTAGTTAGTTAGTTAGTTAGTTAGTTAGTTAGTTAGTTAGTTAGTTAGTAGTTAGTAGTTAGTTAGTTAGTTAGTTAGTTAGTTAGTTAGTAGTTAGTTAGTAGTTAGTTAGTTAGTTAGTAGTTAGTTAGTTAGTAGTTAGTTAGTTAGTAGTTAGTTAGTTAGTAGTTAGTTAGTTAGTTAGTTAGTTAGTTAGTTAGTTAGTAGTAGTTAGTTAGTTAGTTAGTTAGTTAGTTAGTTAGTTAGTTAGTTAGTTAGTTAGTTAGTTAGTTAGTTAGTTAGTTAGTTAGTTAGTTAGTTAGTTAGTTAGTTAGTTAGTTAGTAGTTAGTTAGTTAGTTAGTAGTTAGTTAGTTAGTTAGTTAGTTAGTTAGTTAGTTAGTTAGTTAGTTAGTAGTTAGTTAGTAGTTAGTTAGTTAGTTAGTTAGTTAGATTAATTTTCCCAGCTATCACCGTTAACCCAATTCCCCAGTTAATTTCATCGGTCAATTTCACAAGAGTTCAATAGTCAACACCTAAAAATCACCCTTCATCATTCAACGAAGAAATATCATTGTTTTGACTTTATGTTAGAGAATTAGTCTCCAAGAGAATTGATAAAATAAATCTGTCCAGAAGGATCATAACTTAATCTCTCGTTTCTCGTCACGGTTTTACAATGTAAAATATCATCATAAAGAATGGGATTCATTATATTAATGAATCTTTTTCCATAATAATATGAAAAATAAATGTTTCCTTGATGTGAAGAAACTTTATTATATATGCAATGAATGTTGTCATTGGTTTAATGACATTGCTTCATTATATATCCTACATTAATGGAACGAAAATTTTACATTTCAGCAGTGAATTTTTTCATTGATTTTCTTACATTGTGTCGTAATATATACATTGTTTGAAAATGTGATCTCTCATATCCTGCTTTATGTCAAGCTGGTATGATCACCAATTGTATCTTTATCAAAAAACGTTTGCTGCGTATGGTCAACTCCAACGTGTGTGATAAGCTTGCCTTTGATTAAATCTATAAATAATCTGCTTCCCAAGTCAAATTAAAAAGATCAATAAATCATTTTAAGAGTTTAAAGAACAGCACTTAGCAATAAAGATCATTAATAATTAGCTGTTTAATAAAAATTTCTATATGTAGCGATCCTCTTTTTGTATATAACAGGTGATCAACATTTAAATTAAGTCATAAAATTATTGACTTAAATCGTATAAATTAATTATTACACCTTTCCTAAATTAACATTCATCATTCATACACAAACAGTAGTAAATTATTTGCATAAATAATAAGTAAAAATTGTATAACATTATCAATAAATATTCAGCAGACAATCACAAACCGTTATCAATCTTAATAATTCGCACAAGTAAAAATAAAAATAAATTTGAATATTCTTTCTTTATGCTATTTACGACAACTTCCCATAAAAATATGAATAACAAGAAGAAAAAAAACCTTTAAACCAATTATCATCAACCATAAAATAGGGTTTGTAAATTTGTTTATACGATTTTCTTTGACATTTATAGGAAAAACCTGTCAGTCAAGAGAAAATTTAAAATAAAAAAATTATTATATTATTGCTAACTTTTAGACAATTTTGTAATTCGTGGAAAAACTTAAACAAACAAACTAACAACCTGCCCACCCATTTGTTTTGGTTGTTTAACTTAGAACATTTTTATATTGTTAGACAAGATAATAAAAACGCACCAATAAATGCGTACAATAAAATAAATTTTTGTAATACGATCACTTTTCAGATATTCTAAAGAAGAATTTTTTGTTCTTATTCTGTTACCTAAATCAATTGTGTTAATGCCAAAACAAATAATAAACGAATCGGCAAAAGAAAAATAAACCAACAAACAAAATGCCAAAACATGATACAAATATTTCTGTTTTTATAAACGTGTTCGACATTCACCTACAATATACATATGTATGAATGTATATGTACCTCCATAAAAATTAATATGACGGCGAAACGTTCAACGCACTTGTTGTCGGAACTAAACAATTTTAGTTTTTTTGTTTAAGTTTCATTTCAGGCGACCAGTGTTGCCAGTGGAGGTCTACGTTGGAGGAAATAGGTAATTTCTTCTACCATATCTCTACAAAAAGAAAGGAACATTACTACACAAAAGCAAATTTTCCTCCACAAACAGTTAAGATGGATCCGCTTCTATATCTATTGACTAAGGATGGAACCACCTCTCTCTCTCTCTTTGTTATACAATTAAATGATCTTCAAATACTTCATGAAATCCTCCCTGTTTTCTCTTCAATAGAACTTCAAATTTAACTCTGTTCTTTAGAGAATATAAGCCTCTTTATTGCAATATGCATTTTAACTTGCATAGGAATAATGCTCCCTCTCTCTCTGTCTCCCTGTTTCTGATAACTTATAACTCAACACTGCCGAATTCTAATGCATACTCTACAGAGGTACTACTGTTTGGCCCATTCTTTTTGAAGAGAATTCGTTCTTTATTGAATGGAACTTATGATTCATCTTTGTCTTATTTCACAGAAGGATCATTATTTTATCGTTTTATTCAAGGATAATGCTCTCTCTCTTTCTCTCTCTCTAATAGAAGTTATTATTCAAATTTGTGAAAATTCAATAATCGAAAGGATGATCTTTGTACTCTCTCCATCTCTCTATCTCTTTTAAAGAATTTGTACATACTTGGTATAGAATAGTACATTCTTTCTTCGAAATATTGTACTCAATTTCCGAAATTCCCAACTCAAATCTACTTTACAAAAAGAAAACGGGTTTGCTTTTCGATCTTTCTTTCTTTTTCTATACAAAAACTAATCCACTTTTAGAAGCTTTTAACATTCCGCTTAACGATCATGGTTTTGTGCATTCTTCAGGGACTGTAATAGCGTTCGATTCAAGAGAAATTAGAAAACAAATCTTTACTGAATTACTTTGAATTTCTCTCTCTTTCTCTTTAAGTTAAGTTATAATTTAAATTTGCAAATTTTCAACACTCTCTTCAAGAGAACTTATATTAGCTTCGCTGATGATAATTTCTGAATTCTATGTTTGAAGGCTGAACTTTCTTTCCGACTTTCTAACATAATTCCACGATATGATCTTTATCCATTGATCGTAACTCTCAGGCCTTGTTGTTTGAAGCATTTGATTTTCCGTAAATCCACCAAATTCTCTCTTCTTTGGGTGGGTTCTAATGTTAATCTGTTATTCGCACTTTTTATCGCATTATGTTTATGGTTTCAGTAAGATCTGCTCACTATGAAATAGCATCTTCTTTAGCCTTGCGATTTTTTTTTTTCGAATCCGTGGTAAGTGATCGTGCTTCATTAATGTTTACCGAAAACACCAGATACAGATATTCTAAATGTTGGGAGGTTCTCTGTCCTTCATTAACAGCGGAAAATAATAGTTTTCAGGGTTAGGTCGAGATCGGAAGTTTCTCCAATTCTCTAAGGAATCATTTATGCCAAAATGATTATGATTTATTTATGTGTAAATTGGATTAAAATAAATATTGCGCCCACAGCCCTTAATATATTTATCAACTGCCAGAAGGCAATTCGGGAGATATAAGATGATAGAATTAAATCTAAGATCGTATTGGATTGTAAGAAAGCTTTAACTGAATATTCTCCCAGAGGTAAGGTTTACATTATTACTCGGGAGTAGTCGACAACGAAAGGGCGAATGTAATAGCTTTAAAGCGAACGGAGCTCGAGGTAGTTAACCTGACGAATCCAAAACCATTCGACGCAACAAAACTGAATTAAAAATATGGCTGAGAGAATCCCATAAGGAATCTTGGAATAATGAAACGGTGGGTAGAACCACAAACATCATAGGAGTATTTCTTCGGATTTGATGTACTATACATCTTCCTAACCTGTGCCAACGATCGGGGCTCTTCGGGATTGGATAATTCATTTGCTTGGTATTAGTA
Organism: Lucilia sericata; assembly: GCF_015586225.1. NCBI lineage: Eukaryota > Metazoa > Arthropoda > Insecta > Diptera > Calliphoridae > Lucilia > Lucilia sericata. The sequence goes on from NW_023994280.1 coordinate 353,143, forward strand.
TTTATGACTTCATGAAAGCATCTTATCATTCATTCACAGTTTAATGCCTACAATATCGAGGTATGGATCTCTCAGCTATTAGTTATCATCCATTATTTCATTAAGAGTGTAGTGATCAATCAAGTGTTATATAGACAAGAACTAATTCATAAATATTGTGATCATTCAATTAAATTAAATTCATTATATTTGAAAAACTCTTCATCAGTTTCTCTGAGGGAATTCGATTCTATAAGTTGTAGATCCTCAAACCTTTTTGCGTTATGTTATTCGCACTTTTTGGTTCATTATGTTTATGGTTTCAGCAAGATCTGTTTACTATGGAATAACATCTTCTTTACCCTCACGAAACTATTCTTTTCGAATTAGCTGCAAGTGATAGCAATTCTTCAAAGATTTCCTAATATTTCTTGATCTTTCGTTATAATTCTCATGATCATCATGATCGGATTTAGATCAGTAATCGTATCTCTTCGGGATTCGGTCTTCCATATGCTCGGTATTAGTGACTTACTTCATGATCAGTTTTGGTTCTTCAGCTGATCAGCTTTAGGGAGTGATCTTTTAACATGGCACAAATAGATAAAAAGGTAGTGAAAACTCCATTTTAGCTAAAACGACAACACTGACTGCTTTTCCCATTGACTAGTTTTATTATCTACAGAAAAAATGTACTATTTACAATTTTTGTTTTCAATACCAAAACCCGAAATTTTCCTACCAAATGCAAATTGTTAAATGTACGTACTTATGTATGTGTTGATTTTTTCCGCTACAATATTGGTGGTGTGTGGAGTTTATTTGTTTGTGGATATATTCTCCTCTGTTTTTGGCAAACCGCAAAGAAAATCAACCAAACGAAAAAAAGGAAACAAAATACAAAGACAAAAAAGAAAAATACAATTTCATTATTGAATTACGAACTGATAAAGAATATTGTTATTTGAATTGAATTTCGATACCGCTACGGATACAGAAGCACAAAAGATGAAACAGTCTTTTGTTAAATTTTTTTGTGGTTCAGCGTTTCAGTCGTTTATTAACAATTTACTTGGCCAGACCTAAAAAGAAAATACCAACCAATTACTTACACTTTACTTGCTTAAATATTAATTGTGAAAAATAAATAATTATAACAAAAACCAACTTATTAGTATAATTAACATTAAAACAACAATAAAATTATAACTAATGAATTAATTAAATACCACAGTGCAGTTGCAAAAACAAACGAAAAATTAAAAAAATATATATATTGTTTATAGACGTAAACGTTATTATACAAAATATGGTTTATTAATAGATAAATTCTTACAAGTGGAAGTGAATGAATGCATGAGGAATACTTTAATACTTTTGTATGTTTGTAAACATTTGTTCAAAAAATTAAAATAAATATTTTCTTTTAATTTTCAATTCTGTGTGTAATGAGATTAATAAACAAATTATTTTGTGGAATTATATGATGTGAGTATTATTTGCTGTTTAAGAGTCTATACAATTTGAATGAAGTGTTTGTAATGAAAACTTACATCTATCGGAATTTATGATATTTGCTGCAGGGAGGGTTTATAAAAATATTAAATTTCTCATGAATAGAAATTTGTTTTATTAACTTGTAGTAATTCATTTTAATTTTATCAACATATGGATTGAATTTGAAGGTGACTAACTTCTAAATATTATTGTAACCTACACCACTATAGTGGGGAGGGTATTATGCGTTTGTGCTGATGTTTGTAACACCCAAAAATATTGGTCCTACACCCCACCTTAAAGTATATCAATCGGCTCGGAATCACTTTCTGAGTCGATTAAGCTATGTCCGTCCGTATGTCCATCCGTCTGTCTGCCCGTCTGTGTGTCCATGTAAACATTGTGCGCACGCTACAGGTCGCAATTTTCGAGATAATTTAATTAAATTTTATCATAATTATATTAAATATACCTGTATCTCGATAGAAAGCGGCACAAATAAGTTTTATACAAGCCTTGATGACCTTGACCAAATTTTATAAAGATCGAACCTCATTTAACCCTAGATCCCATATAAAGTCCTCTTCAGAAAATGACTTGAATGTCAATTTCACATATAAACATATTAGTGTTGAATTTCATAAACATATTACTGATGAATTTCAGCACAAATAAACATTATATAAATGGGGAATTTCATGTCAAGTGACCCAAGGTTAGTACTATTGGATAGTAGGTCAGACATAAATTTTCAGCTCTATCGATCATGAGGGGGTCAAAGTTGGACATTTTGGTCATACAGGGTTTTATTCAAATGAGTGTAACTTTTCACCTATTGGTCCGAGCAAAAATTGTCCAAAGGCGTTCAGATAGCTATTTCTACATTTTTTCCAAACATTTTTTTTTTAATTTTTTTTCAAAATGGGCACTTTTTTGCTTAAAAGAAAGCTTAGACCATTGCCTTTAAGAGCAATGTCCAAATTTAAACCCCTTTGACTCTGGCAGCTCTTGACCGATAGAGCTGAAAATGAGTGTCTGGACTACTATCCCCTAGTACTAACCTTGGTGAATTACATCCAAATCAGAAGACATCCATTTTCAAAGTTGGATCACTTGACACGAAATTCCCCAAATTTTATCGGGATCGGTCCATATTTGCCCCTAGCCCCCATAAAAACCCTCTATCAGAAAATTAGTTTCTCGTTCATAAATGCGTTTAAATGTATCGGAAACAAGGTTATATTAAAGATAAATAAAATAAATCACATTTAATATTCATAACTGGTGTAGGGTATCATACGGTCGGCCACACCCAACTATATTTTCTTACTTGTTTTTTATATTTTTTTCCAAAAATTTGGTATTTCAATCATAAATATTTTCCATCCCTGATTTCAACCGTTAACTTTGCCAAATCTTATGTATTAAAAACAAGTAAACGTTCTATATTTGACTGTACCGAATCTTATATACTCTTCACCATAGTGAGTTTACAAAAAGTCAAAAAACTAACAGTTGTAAAACGAAAAAGTACCAGCAAGTCCCGTTATATAGATTTTAATTATATAGTTTAAGGTTTCATATTAAAAAAGATTCAAAAAGTACCAATTGAAGTACGAAAAAATTTTTATTACATCAGGATATATGTCTGATTATATGTTTCTAGATTCAATATTGCATAAAAACCAAAAAGTACCAGTTAAAGAACGAAAAAGTACTTAAAATCCTTTCCTATAGATTTTGATTCACTTAGAACTCTAAATGTTTAATTTTATTGTAGAAAATTCAAAAGATACCTTTTTAAGAAGGAAAAGTACCAAAAAATCCCCTTTTATAGCATCTCACTTAATCCGGACTCTCCATGCTTATAGAAAATTCTAAATGTACCTTTTAAAGAAAGAAAAAGTCCCATTTTTATAGGCTCTCACTTACTCCGGGCTCCACATGCTTTAATTTCACAAAAGCACCTTTTGAAGAACGAAAAAGTACCAAAATGTCCCCCTTTTATGTTTGTAGGTTCAATAATTTAGTACCTTTTGAAGAACGAAAAAAAAACAACATTTATAGCATGATGCTGTGTGTTTTTGTTGTTAATTATTTTTGTCTGAGCATGCACCAAAAATCTCAATTTTTGATGAAATTTTCAGAGTTTGTCTTTAGAAAATTGATTTCAACAAACATACAGATGGACAGACGGATATAGCTTAATCGACTCCGCTATCTATAAGGACTCTGATTATATGTATATACCTTATAGGGTCGGAAAATTATTTTAAAGAAATTATAAATATATAAGCTTTTCACGAAAGTGAAGGATATACAAACCTGACCCAAATGTTAAAAACGTATTAATTGACCCATTTCTAGGTTATCACCATGTACTACGTCACAGTTGCATTTCATATAAAATATTGAAACTTTAATTGAACCCTATACTCCAGTCAGGGCTCTGGCTTTGAATAAGTTCCATTCTTTAAAAGTACTTTAAAATCACAAAATTTCTAAAATGTATATTAAATAAAATTTTAAATTTTTGTTAAAACAATATAAAAAAAATCAAAAAATGTGTGTGACACACATCTGTGTTTAAGGTAAAAGAAATTGTTTTCCCAAAATGATAATATTCTTATGTAGGTATTCATAAAATTTTATATTTAATAGTTTTTTTTTTTAAGCTGATTACATAAGAAAGTCCTACTAACCCAGCAAACACATGCATACACATACACACATGCACACAGGCATATTTAAAAGAGGAAGTACATATATCTTCAAACGCAAGCGTTTGCGCTGAAAGACACATGTAAGTGACTTCAATAAGATACCCAAAAGCTTTTTAAAAGCAATCAAGAAACCTTCTAATGCAATGATTTTTTTTGTAAAATATATAGACTCTTCTAACTATCGTCCAAAAGTGAATAAAATAACTTTTTCGTAACTTTGTAAGAGGTTTATATTCTTTCAATCTTTATCCAAAGCATATATATATTATTTTTGTAAAATGTGTTCTATCGTCTGACTATTTTCCAGAAGTGTTTATGATGTAGCTTCTGCAAAAATCTCTGACAGTTTTGTCTTCAATATGTTTGAAGGGCAGCAGTCGTCTGCCTGTAATAAAAGGTTTAAAAATATAAACTTTTCTTATAATAACATAAACATGTTTTTTTTTTACCGAGTACATTAAATACTTCGCAGTTTTCATCCAGACTGAGAAAAACAAAATCATTGATTTGTTCTAGTCATAGTATTAATACAGGAATACCAACCAACTACACGATGTTAATCAGATTGTAGTAAATGTTGTGAAACACGTACGAACAACATTTAAACACATGAATATTAATAACTTTTGCCAAAATAATAAAAACTTCATATGGAAATTAGGATGGTACTAAAAATAATAAACATTAAGGAGTTTATTTATAGCAAATAAAACTTGTTAGTGTCTGTTTTAACAGAATAATTTACACTCAATAACTACTAAGTACTATTAATCTCGAAGTAATAACATGATTATTGATATAGTTGTATACACTAGTATTACCATAGAATAATTCTCATTTGGTTAATACTATTTAAAACATAATAAGAAATATACGTGGCACCCTCCTAAATTGGATACTACGTATGTAGTATAAGTATGTTTGTGCGGTTGATAATTGTTGTTTATAAAATGACACAACATTGTCATTTTGTTGCCACAACAAATTAAAAACCACCCCTTGGGTGGGGTAAATATCGATTTTATTATTAAAATTTAATTAAAATATTTACATCAAAACAAAAACAAACACAATAATAAAATAATAGGAAATGATAACAAACGTTTTATTTAAATAGCTAAAATGTGATTGACACTGTTGCTAATTTGACGTTTTTCCCTCAAATCTGATGTTTTTGAAATGAGGGAAATTAGGAAATTTTTAGTCTGTTGTCTAGTCTATAGTCTAGTCTATAGTCTAGTCTATAGTCTAGTCTATAGTCTAGTCTATAGTCTAGTCTATAGTCTAGTCTATAGTCTAGTCTATAGTCTAGTCTATAGTCTAGTCTATAGTCTAGTCTATAGTCTAGTCTATAGTCTAGTCTATAGTCTAGTCTATCTAGTCTATAGTCTAGTCTATAGTCTAGTCTATAGTCTAGTCTATAGTCTAGTCTATAGTCTAGTCTATAGTCTAGTCTATAGTCTAGTCTATAGTCTAGTCTATAGTCTAGTCTATAGTCTAGTCTATAGTCTAGTCTATAGTCTAGTCTATAGTCTAGTCTATAGTCTAGTCTATTCTAGTCTATAGTCTAGTCTATAGTCTAGTCTATAGTCTAGTCTATAGTCTAGTCTATAGTCTAGTCTATAGTCTAGTCTATAGTCTAGTCTATAGTCTAGTCTATAGTCTAGTCTATAGTCTAGTCTATAGTCTAGTCTATAGTCTAGTCTATAGTCTAGTCTATAGTCTAGTCTATAGTCTAGTCTATAGTCTATTCTAGTCTAGTCTATAGTCTAGTCTATAGTCTAGTCTATAGTCTAGTCTATAGTCTAGTCTATAGTCTAGTCTATAGTCTAGTCTATAGTCTAGTCTATAGTCTAGTCTATAGTCTAGTCTATAGTCTAGTCTATAGTCTAGTCTATAGTCTACTCTATAGTCTAGTCTATAGTCTAGTCTATAGTCTAGTCTATAGTCTAGTCTATAGTCTAGTCTATAGTCTAGTCTATAGTCTAGTCTATAGTCTAGTCTATAGTCTAGTATAGTCTAGTCTATAGTCTAGTCTATAGTCTAGTCTATAGTCTAGTCTATAGTCTAGTCTATAGTATAGTCTATAGTCTAGTCTATAGTCTAGTCTATAGTCTAGTCTATAGTCTAGTCTATAGTCTAGTCTATAGTCTAGTCTATAGTCTAGTCTATAGTCTAGTCTATAGTCTAGTCTATAGTCTAGTCTATAGTCTAGTCTATAGTCTAGTCTATAGTCTAGTCTATAGTCTAGTCTATAGTCTAGTCTATAGTCTATAGTCTAGTCTATAGTCTAGTCTATAGTCTAGTCTATAGTCTAGTCTATAGTCTAGTCTATAGTCTAGTCTATAGTCTAGTCTATAGTCTAGTCTATAGTCTAGTCTATAGTCTAGTCTATAGTCTAGTCTATAGTCTAGTCTATAGTCTAGTCTATAGTCTAGTCTATAGTCTAGTCTATAGTCTAGTCTATAGTCTAGTCTATAGTCTAGTCTATAGTCTAGTCTATAGTCTAGTCTATAGTCTAGTCTATAGTCTAGTCTATAGTCTAGTATAGTCTAGTCTATAGTCTAGTCTATAGTCTAGTCTATAGTCTAGTCTATAGTCTAGTCTATAGTCTAGTCTATAGTCTAGTCTATAGTCTAGTCTATAGTCTAGTCTATAGTCTAGTCTATAGTCTAGTCTATAGTCTATGTCTATAGTCTATAGTCCAGTCTATAGTCTAGTCTATAGTCTAGTCTATAGTCTAGTCTATAGTCAAGTCTATAGTCTAGTCTATAGTCTAGTCCATAGTATAGTCCATAGTCTAGTCTATAGTCTAGTCTATTGTCTAGTCCATAGTCTCTTCTACACCCCAGTCTATAGTCTTTTCTATAGTCCTTTCAACTGTCTAGTTTATAATTTAGTATATAGACTTACAATTACTAAATTTCCAAGTATTGATTAAATTTTACGTTTTCTAGAGGTTTTTACATAAGCTTAAATCTGACAGTCTATAGTCTAGTCTATAGTCTAGTCTATAGTCTAGTCTATAGTCTAGTCTATAGTCTAGTCTATAGTCCAGTCTATAGTCTAGTCTATAGTCTAGTCTATAGTCTAGTCTATAGTCAAGTCTATAGTCTAGTCTAGTCTAGTCAATAGTATAGTCCATAGTCTAGTCTATAGTCTAGTCTATTGTCTAGTCCATAGTCTCTTCTACACCCCAGTCTATAGTCTTTTCTATAGTCCTTTCAACTGTCTAGTTTATAATTTAGTATATAGACTTACAATTACTAAATTTCCAAGTATTGATTAAATTTTACGTTTTCTAGAGGATTTTACATAAGCTTAAATCTGACAGTATCTGGTGTTTTTATGATTTGTCGGGAAATGGTGAAAAAAATTGGCAACACTTGTGTCTATATTGAATATTGACATTTGGATAATACTCAAATTACGAGCGTTAGAAGTTCTATTATTATCAAAATATATGTTTAATTTAAGTGCGAACTGCACTTGTTGATATTTGATTCTAATGCAAACATATAAATAGCATGGTCCCACTTAAAACTAACTAAATAGAACCTTTTTAACCTTTAATCCTACAACAAACTAAATTTTCATTTCTGTTAATAATATTTTATTAGTTAAAGAATTTTATTTAATAATAAATACACAGTACGTTCTTGATCTCTTAATTAAAAAAGTGACAGTAAATTTGTTGTAAAAAGCTTGTTTTTTGTAAATAAATAGTATTTTTTTTTTTAATTATGGCCGACATGTTACACATGTAATTTATTATATTAAGTATTTAAAATTCCCTGCATAATGTGTAAATCTTGTAAAGAAAAACGTATAGAATTATTATGTGTTTTTCTATCCTTTTTTTTGGTTTAGTAGACAAGTAAGACTTGTGTTCTACAATAAATTATAGAGGTATTAACAAAAAAAAAAAAAAAAAATAAAAAATAACTAAACATTTAAAACACGTATTTTGTGGTAGTTGAAATATTTGTATCTAATGACAATAAATACAAACTTGTTAAAAATTCCCAATGAACAATATGAACAAAAAAGTTTTACTAGTGGGTGTATAACTTAAAAATGGGGGAACGCGGTTTTTGTTTATAGTAGTTAGTTAGTTTGAGAGGACACTAACTACTAAACTACCGGAGGAACCCTTTGTCGTTACTAAGTTAATGGTTACATATCTGTCGTCTATTCTCATTTCGTTATTGAACATTATGGTGTAAACATTATGGTTCAAAAATGTCGAAAGCACTGAAAGCGGAAAGTTTAACTTCACTTTTTAATTTCGAAAAAAAACTCAATTCCTCATTAAAGGAAGTTTAGTCAAAAAAGACCAATAATTGGGGGATTACTTTATGAAGATGGTTGTCAAACTCAACAAGCTCTTGGAAAATTAAGTAGTAATTTTAAAACGTTTGCGAGCAGTATAATAAAAATTTCCTTACATATGATTTGACGTCTAGAGACTTTGTAAGACAATTGCACGTTCCATGATGGCATGACCTTCATAGGAAACCTTTACCGAATGCAAATGATTCGTTTAAAGCGGGTTTTACTACCAGTACATCTTGTCCAACTGGGCTATAAACTGGTGATGATCAAATGTATCCTCGGCATTTCCTTGGAATGATTTGACATGGTGTCGAACCAGAGAACCACATAATGTGGCTGTGGTTTAAACCCAAATTTGCGGGAAGAGAACATTGGTTAAATGACTGATGCATGGTAAAGTCTATAATTCGGAGTAAGTTGCTGTGCTATTGCCGACACAACAGATACCCCGCAGTGGAGTGACTGTGGTACTATGCGTTGGAAATTAGTTGGTGTTAAGTGTATATAATACGGGATGGGTGTAAGGTAGCGTTCTATAAATCAACTTTCGAATAATCGAACAATCGACTTTTTGTCGAAAAAAGTCGAAAAGTCGAAGTCGACTATTTTGTTCCAAAAAAGTCAATAACACGACTATCGTCTATGAAAAAAGTCGACTTTGTAAATAAAAGTCGAAAAGTCGGGAAGTCGAAAAATGTCGAAGTAAGTCGAAAAAAGTCGAAAAGTCGTAAAAAGTCGGGATGGGTGTAATGTAGGGTTCTATAAATCGACTTTCGAATAATCGAACAATCGACTTTTTGTCGAAAAAAGTCGAAAAGTCGAAGTCGACTATTTTGTTCCAAAAAAGTCGATAACTCGACTATCGGTTATGAAAAAAGTCGACTTTGTAAATAAAAGTCGAAAAGTCGGAAAGTCGAAAAAAGTCGGAAAGTCGAAAAAAGTCAAAAAAAGTCGTAAAGGTCGGAAAAAGTCGAAAAAAGTCGTAAAGGTCGGAAAAAGTCGAAAAAAGTCGGAAAAAGTCTAAAACTCGAAAAAAGTAAAAAATAATATAGTCGGAAAAACTCGAAAAAAGTAAATAAGTCGGAAAAGGTCGGAAAAAGTCAAAAAAAGTAGAAAAGTCGAAAAGTCGACTATTTATAAAATACTAAAAGTCGAAAAGTCGACTTTTATTTAAATGCAAAAAGTAGAAAAGTCAAAAAATCTACTTTTCATAAAATGCAAAAAGTCGAAAAGTCGACTTATAACTAAATGCAAAAAGTCGAATAGTCGACTTTTCGTTTCAACTATAGAACCCTAGTGTAAGGGTATGCGAACCTTACCAACCTGTATAGCAAGTGATATCATTGAATTTTCCTTCCTTGTCCAGCTATGTTCAGGGTTTAATCTGTGCATACCAGTGTTCTCTGTGTGTAAGAACAAGTCTTCGGCTTATCGTGAAACAAGGCTAACACGGCAGGTGTTTACGTTAAGCACTTCGACTTATTGTACATGTACATGTAAATGTAATCATTACACCAAAAGCCAGTAATCTAGACATGTGTAAACATTGTGATATCCGTTAGCCTAAAAAATAGTTTAATTTGGAAGGATGAACCCAATCTCCAATAGGAAGGGGGCATTCTACTAGCTCGGCTATCTGAAAAGGTGTTTTTTTATCATTAACATATTCTTCCTTAAACATATTTTTCCTAAATTCTGTATATTTGGAGTCATTCCCAATGCGGGACATTATTGTTCTTATTGTCTTTAATCAATAGTTTAATAGTTTAGTGGTAATTTGTGAGCAGGATAAAAGAAACATATCATTAGTGAAGGATTGATACTATATAACTAACATTATTTTCAGTCTTAATAGTAATGCCTAGAGATTTCCCTTTCAAACGGACAATAAATGACATTGTTATCTCAAATATGTAAGTAAAAAATGTTAGTTAAGTGCAAACAACTCTTTACTATGGATATATTAACACACACATTCACATATAATCTTAAGGATTTGTAAAAGAAATCAACAGGAAATAAGAAAAAGTTATGATTTTTTTTGTTGCTTTTCACAGCTTGACTTTTCAAAATCTTAAAATACAATAGTTTTTGTAATAAATGTTGTTTCGCAGGGGTAGGTGATGGTACTGTCTCAATAAAACCTACATGATAGAATAGAAGTCTTTACGAATTTAACAATTATTGATAACAAAACCACTTTTAACACAACAGTTGGTTACAACTTGTTTGATTCAAACATGTATAAGTACGCTACAATTATTGCAAAACTGTAGACAAGTATTTGTAACAGCTAGAGATAAGTAAATGAATGGATTCACAATCATTATGACTGGAATTATTAGAAGATGCGCGGGTCATATGCATACATATGAATGTATGTAGGTATTTAACTGTAATTTGTTGTTTTTTATTTATGAAGAAAATTAAGATTTGTAATTAACCTTAAACCCCTTGGCACTCCTAAACATTTTCACACATTTAGTTTAATGTCAGCTCCTAACAAAGTCAGTGGGTTTGAATATATTAATAAAACAACGTTATTTAACATTCATAGCCTTAAATCATATTTGATAAGTTGATTTCATAAAAATGTCATAGTTGTTTCATAAGTACATATGATGAAAGCTATTGGGAAGTATTTATTGCAATAACTGTTGCTGTTTTTGTATGAATGTTTACGTTGCCACAAACTTGTAAGTATGAATGAACAACATGTTCTCTGCAATCATGATTGTGGGTGGTTGGTTGCACGTACAAAAATTGACAAATGGAAAATCAGTTGCCGGTATAACAGCACGCGTTCAACACTCATTCAGAAAATGTAACGGAATAGACACACATGTCAAAAATAAACAAAAAATATTAAAAATGTTTTATTAATTTATAAAAATTTATTAATTGAAACTAATTTGAAACAAATAAAAAATGTATGCCAGCATACATGTATGTACAAAGTATTAATAAAAGAATTTAAACAAATTATTTAATTTATTAAAAAAAATAAAAGTTTTTATGTTGTTTTATTTTAAAAATAAAACTCAAAACATAAAATAAAGTGTTTTTTTGTTATTCCAACATAAAAAATAAATATTTATAATTTTAATTTGTTTAACTGAAACTCCAATAAAAAGGGCAATTAAACTGTGTGAGGTGTTAATTTGATTTACGCTCAAAATTTATAAATATAATCGTTTGATGGATATCGAAATGTAAATTATTGTTTAAAATATCTATAAATAAAAAGCCCTTAAGTATAAAAAAAAACTTGTTTGTTTAAATTTATTAAATAAACACAAACAAAGAAATATTTAAATATTTAATTGGAAAGTACTATGCACTAGTACTATGTGCTATTACAGGGCCTATTATAAAATATGGATTTTATCGTGATGTTTGAAACAAATATTGAATCGAATATCGTTTAAATATTTCCTATTGCTTTTAGTTAAAAAAAATCTATTTAGTACCCAAAGACTTTAAAATTTCGGGGAATAATTTATATCTAAAAAAAATTTTAACAATAATTTTTGAAATTATCGAAATTTTTGCACCGAATTAAATTTTAGACAAAATAAAATTTTGAAAAAATTATTAAATTTTAGTTAAAAAAAGCATAATTTGAAGAAAAATTAAAAATTTAAAAAAAAAAATTTTTGGAAAAATTTTATTAAAAATTTGCAATTTTGTTAAATATTTGAAATTTTATTTTGTTAAATTTTAAGATTTAAAAAAAAGTGAAAAATTTTCGAAAATTATCATTACTATTTGTTACTATTTCGTTAAATATTTGAAATTTTATTATAAAAGTTGAAATTTTGTAAATTATTGAAAAACTAAAATTTTATTAAGAAAGTTAAATTTTTTATAAAAAAAATTTATTTTATAAAAAAATTTTTTGAGACTTGAAACTTTTAGCAGTTTTCATCCTACACCACTATAGTGGGTATTATGCGTTTGTGATGATGTTTGTAACATCCAAAAATATTGGTCTTTAAAGTATACCAATCGGCTCCGAATCACTTTCTGAGTCGATTTAGCTATGTCCGTTAGTCCGTCTGTGTGTTCATCTAAACTTTGTGCAGGTCGCAATTTTCAAGATAATTTGATAAAATTTTGCACATAATCTTCTCTTGACCCAAGGACGATGTCTATTGAAAATGGTTATCGGTCCACTATTTCGTATAGTACCCATACAAACGTACCCCCCGAATAGGACTTTTGAGCTAATAAATATGTTAAATGTTCTTGTATCACTTCAAAAAACGGCAGAACTTAGTTTTATAAAAGTCCTTATGATACTGCTTATTTTCGTAATGATCGGGCCTCATTTGACCCGATCCCCCTTACAAAGTCCCCTTCAGAAAATGACTTGATGGTCAAAATTCACTTATAAACACTAATATCATGATGATATTCTGCATAAATACCAAAATATATAAGGATTGGACCATAATAACCCCCTGCCCCCATATAACCCCCCATTTAGAAATGCATTTTTTGTCAACAAATTGTTAAAATAATATGTATTTCTGAACTGGTCTATGGTATCATATAGTCGGCCATGGCCGAATATAAATTCGTACTTGTTTTATTATTAAAGCTTTTGAGCTCATAAATATGTTAAATGTTATTCAAAATAAATCTAGTCAAAATACTAGTCTAAATTATACCGCTAATTTTCGTAATGAACGGGATTTATTTGACCCTAGCCCCTTCGGAAAATCTCTTGAAGGCCAAAATTCACTTATAAACGCTAATATCGCTAATGAAATTCTGCATAAATAACTTTAATGTAGACGTAAATCCCTCTAACAAGATTTATAAGGATAGGCCCATACTAACCCCTTCCCCCATATAACTCCTCGTTTAGAAAATCTCCTTTTTTGGTAACAAAATTAAGTTAAAAATCAAAATTAATTCATTATTATTAAAGAAATATTTCACATTTACATGTTGGAGTAGATTGAACAATCACTCTGCAGTTCGGTCTAACCACTAGGCACCCTACTACTCAGATGACTAATTATTTTAGCTTGTCCTAGAAGAATAATCACACCATAGATTACAAGAAGACATTCCCAAAGTTAGTCCAAAAGAGTAAATACATGGAAATAAAACATTTTGCTTAAGGCTTTTTTAATATCTAGACAGTAAAGTGTTGAATGTCTCCGCTCTTTCTTACAAAAGAGAAACTGAAGTAACGACTATATTTGCACCCGTTTACAGAGAGTACATTCATGACGGAAGTTGAATTAGAGTCAACCATGTATTGACTCTTTGTCGAACTACTGGGAAATCTTGTACACAAGGTTCACAAGGACACATACATATGTATAAGCGGACGTACGGATAGTCGGTTATAGCTTAAACGATCCAACTGATGAGTAGTCTTTAAGGAATAGGATGCGATTAATAACTGAACAAACGCATAATACCCTCTCCAAATGTTATAGATAACTACATATTTTCAAATATATTTTAGGCATTTGTACATTCGCTCGTTAGGATATTGGAATTGTCATTCTCATAAAATTTTTTTCTGGTCCACTGATTGCGAAATTACAAATACTACAAATTTAAATCAATATATATGAAGAACCATCCATGTAGTGGTAATTGGTTTTGAACATTGGTCGGTTGGGCATTTTCTTCTAAGAAACCTTATCAACATAGACATTTTTATAGAATATAATATTTCTCAGTCCTAATCTTATAGGTCTTAATATATCTTTAGTACCCCTTGGACATGATACCTTGATGAACCTTCCCCATCTTGGTGTGATTAAAATCCGGGGAACAGGTAAACCGCAGGCCAGAGTTTCGGACTTTGTCCCGGTTATTGGAGATGTTACTTGGGGGTGACATCATACCTTTATCTGAGTATGTTCAGAGTTTACTCAGAGTTCATACCAGACTTATCACAGTGTGTCCTTATATCTCTTTGAAAAAATATGCAATTATGGTTGATTTGGGAATCGTTGCAATGTAATACTAAGAGTACATTGCTTTGAAGAAAGTTCCTAAGGCAGTTTTAAATATAATTTTTTATATATACATACATTTACAGGTTTTATTTAACCTTTACCCCAAATTATTGAAATGAGCTGAAAAATTGCTTGCGGCTGATCAAGTGGAAAGTGTAAAATGTTTAAGGGAAGTATTTATCTTTTTCTCTTGATGCTCTTTTTTAAATAAATTTATATAAAATATAAATTATATTTACATATGTAAATAAAATTATATAATCATTTAACTTTTTGAATTTTTTGTTTTGAATATCAGAAAGTCGTATTAAAATTAAGTACACACACGCCTATTTTGAAAGCATGTTATTATATCAAGATGATGGAGACAATATGTTTATTAGGTTGGCTCCGATTGTGTGGAACTAAAGAATTTTTATACCCACCATGAAAAGCAAGATAGAGTCCGAATTTTTATTAAATGTTTTTAAAAACATGACCCTGGACTGGCACTCTTAAGAATTTTGTTGACATTTCAAGCATTATCTCTCCCGTTGACAAATCAATTTGAGTAATTTTTCACTGCCCACTTTTTAGAAGCCCTACTAATGTTAATATGCTGTTTTTTACCTTCCTATTGATACAATTTATAAGGCATTACATTCGCTTTTATTTTCATTTATTTATTTATTCATGTTATAATTGTAAATACACAAATTCATGTGTAATGGCTCGTAATGTGTTTATTTACAACCGACATCCCTATAAATTCCTTTTTTCACCTTGGCTGAATTCTTAAACAAAACAAGAAAAAGAGAAATACAAATAAGTGTTAACATTTGTTTCTTGGAAGACATACATATGCACATTCACACGAATGAAATCAATTGAATAATTTATTAATGGAGTAAAAAAAACATTAGTGTTGCTCTTAAAAACATTGTTTTAATTTTTTCGATTTTACAAAATTTTTTTCAATCACAGGAGAGTTAGAGGCGATTCACCACCTATAGCTTCGGTGTCAGACATCGAACCATGTAAAAGTTTGGGAACATGTGCTATCTAATATCTGATCATCACGTCTCTGTTGCAATATGCTTCTGAAGTGTCTGTTCCGTTTACAATCACTCAAATGCAATGGCCTCTGTTGATTCGACAGAGACAAGTTCTAACAGGAATCGTACTGATATATTTATACCAGAACACTGAAGTTAATTTTTATCGATCGAGAAAAACATTCGACATATTAATCTGTGTGTGTTGGTGGGGTAAGCTACGTAGACCTATGATTCCTTCTGTATTCCAATTCGATTGTTATCAATGCATTCACAACATTTAGCTCCATATCGAACATATTCCGAAATATTGATTTCACAGTACATCAGTCTTTACACTAATATTTTTTCCCACAATTTGGGCTTCAACCAAATAAATTTTAAAAATCTAACCTTCGGCCTAACGGTGGTTTATATTATCTGGTCAGACCGCGTATCAAATGACTCCACCAGATTATAGTTCTTTCAGAATGAAGGCATCATTAGTAGTGAGGGTAATTCACCAAGTTATGTTCATGTACAAGCACTTTGCTAATCTCTTGCCATAGTAGCCATGGGACAAGCCCAATATATACCCCGACAAGGAAAATACAATCACTAGAGTCAATAATGTTTCTCTAAAACATTCTCACCATCTAAATATGAGAATGTTTTAGCTTAAGGTATGAGCGCATACCATAGCTCTTAAAGGCCCAAAACCACACTACTGAGATGGCTCTGTTGTTTCGGCAACAGTATCTAGGGTCGTAAGTGATGTTCCGAAGTACGGATCCATTTTTAATTAACAAGACTTATTTCAGTGACCACAAGGACCTATTGTTATAAGTTGAGCGTGTTTTTAGAGTAAACTCAAAATAACTCAGAATTACATCAGACTCATTACATCAAACTCATGCCCAATCTTTGCATTATCAGCTCAAATCCAAGATTTTATTAATCCACAGTCTTACCACAGCCACAGCACAAAGTTATGCGGGCAACTGGCCACCCGTAATACCACATTATCTGGTGCTCTGGTTCGGTCCCATGTCAAATCATTCCAAGAAACTCATTCCCTTCCCGCAAATTTAGGTTTAAGCCAAAGCCACTACGTGGATCCTCAACCAAATGACCAGCCAGGAAAAAGACAAGCGGGCAACTGGCTACCCGTAATACCACACTATCCTTTAAGTAGTTGACACGCCCACTGTTTAAAGTCCTCCCTTTTTATACCCATCATGTTTTTGTCATTCCGTTTGTAACACATTGAAATATTCGTCTAAGACCCATTAAAGTATATATATTCTGGGTCCTTATTTGTTTGTTATTGAAAATGGGCAATATCGGTGCACGATTTCGCCTACCCCCATATAAGGTCCCCTTCAGAAAATGACTCTAACGCTCATAACTGTCTAAAAGAAGCACCTATAGCGATGAAATATATTTTATAGAAACCTAAATCACTTTGTAAAATTGTATAAGGATCGGTTCATAATTGACCCTACTCCCAATATAAGGTCCCCTTCAGAAAATGGCTTTAACGCTCATTACCAGCCTAAACTAAAATCGTTCTAGAAAATTTGACGAGGATCGGTCCATAATTTACCAAATACCATAATTGTTTTGATAATAACAAAAGCATCTATTCTTAAATATCAAAGTTTATTTATAAGGAAGCATTCCTTTTCGGCACAGCCGGTGGTACATTTTCTCCTAAATTTCAATCTTAGTATATTATCCTAAATGCTCAATCACAGGATTCTAACTGATATACGAATTTTGTTATTTACCTATGTATAAGGAGGAAGGTAGGTGGTTAAATATGAACCGATTCTCATAAAATTTTAAGGATGGATTAGTATTTATATAAACATTAGTTATGGTGAATTTCAACGCGATAGGCTGGTGTTATAAAAATGGTTCAAAAAGTGTTAGCTAAAATCAAAAAATTTCGTTTCTTCATTGGTCTTAGATTTTTTCATCCTTGCTTTAAGTACAGATCTAATGTTAGTAACAATCGCCTGAATCCTTAATAAATATAAAATTATGCGTATAAAGTGTAAAAATAAAAAAAAATCCTCAAATGTCAAAACAATGTATTTAACTTTGCAACAAATAAGAAGAAAACAACAGTAAAAATATTAATTTAATTCTCTTGTTTTTTTTTATTATTTTCAGTCACCTGTAAAATGTCGTTCAGCCAGGTGTTTAAATAATTCCAGTATTAAAAGAAAAGGGGAAAAGTGTTAAATAAGCCCTAAGAACAGGCACATGTATGCAATATTTGGAAGAAAAACAACAACAAGTAGATAACAACAAAAACATTTTTAAAACATTAAATTTTTTTGAAAACAGCAGACAAACATAAAAAGGATTTAACCCTTTAAAAATAAACACTATATAATTATATGTCTTTAAAAGGATATCTGATACAATAAGATAAATCTACAAAAGGCCCAAACACCATACACTAACAACGAAGTCTTTAAAAAAATACACAGTAATGGATGAGTTTCCCGTTGTAAGAGTATCACCTGATGAAATACTGGAGGAAGAAGAGTTTGGTAAGGACAAAACATTTTTATATTTTATAATTTATTAATCAAAAACAAAGATCAAACAGTGAGTACCTGCTGGACTGTTGTAATATTTTGAAATGGTTTCATTTTATAACAATTACATTTATCTTTCTTGTTGAACATGAAAAATTGCATTCCTCTTTTTTTTTGTCGTTTCTAAGTACCATATCAAAATACCTTAATAATATACAATATTTGTATAACAGCTATGGGATTTCATTGAAAACCTATGTATCCCTCAAAACAATACGGTTTGAGCTTTAGCAACTGTTATTACATTTCATTAAAGTAAACCAATCTGGTTACTTTTCAGCACTTCTTGAAGAAGTTTAGTTGTTATATGTACATAAAATATACACACACACACACACATTTGCTGCTTTGCTACTTAGAAAAAAATGTATTAATATTTTTGAATAGCAAATTCTATATGTGTTTTTAATACTTTTTTTTTCATAAAACGACTTTATGAAAGAATAATATTCCAAAAATGTAGCTTTGAATAAAACAAACTTCAATTTAAGAGGTTTGTCGTTGAAGGCTTTTGTTTGTTAGGTGGGTCAATCTATTGTTCATACATAAAGAAATTGGATTCATTGTGACAACCGAATTTATTGCTTATCGAACTTTGTCAGTTACATAGATTTAGTATAATGGACAGTGGAACAATTGAATGCTAAATCTTTAATTAATAATTTCCTAGAATTCCAGTTTAAATTACATACATTCATTAAAAGAACTTGTGTGTGTCATATACATTAGAGTGTCCCGATGAACAGCGTTTTTAAGAATCTCATGTAGGAACATCTCTCAATCGAGCATATTAATGTACTCAATATAAAAAACATCAAAAAAATATTTTTTTTGGAACAGTCGACCGACTGATGACCTCGTATTCCTCCATAAAAGTGGTCCAGGGGCCACCCTAATGAATATTCTATTATGAAATTGATTTGTCCGAAAACAATAATAAAATGAAAATACCTTCAACAGGTTATAAGAAAATCTAGACTATAGCCTAGACTACAGACTAGACTAGACTAGACTAGACTAGACTATAGACTAGACTATAGACTAGACTATAGACTAGACTATAGACTAGACTATAGACTAGTTAGACTAGACTATAGACTAGACTATAGACTAGACTATAGACTAGACTATAGACTAGACTATAGACTAGACTATAGACTAGACTATAGACTAGACTATAGACTAGACTATAGACTAGACTATAGACTAGACTATAGACTAGACTATAGACTAGACTATAGACTAGACTATAGACTAGTCTATAGACTAGACTATAGACTAGACTATAGACTAGACTATAGACTAGACTATAGACTAGACTATAGACTAGACTATAGACTAGACTATAGACTAGACTATAGACTAGACTATAGACTAGACTATAGACTAGACTATAGACTAGACTATAGACTAGACTATAGACTAGACTATAGACTAGACTATAGACTAGACTATAGACTAGACTATAGACTAGACTATAGACTAGACTATAGACTAGACTATAGACTAGACTATAGACTAGACTATAGACTAGACTATAGACTAGACTAGACTAGACTATAGACTAGACTATAGACTAGACTATAGACTAGACTATAGACTAGACTATAGACTAGACTATAGACTAGACTATAGACTAGACTATAGACTAGACTATAGACTAGACTATAGACTAGACTATAGACTAGACTATAGACTAGACTATAGACTAGACTATAGACTAGACTATAGACTAGACTATAGACTAGACTATAGACTAGACTATAGACTAGACTATAGACTAGACTATAGACTAGACTATAGACTAGACTATAGACTAGACTATAGACTAGACTATAGACTAGACTATAGACTAGACTATAGACTAGACTATAGACTAGACTATAGACTAGACTATAGACTAGACTATAGACTAGACTATAGACTAGACTATAGACTAGACTATAGACTAGACTATAGACTAGACTATAGACTAGACTATAGACTAGACTATAGACTAGACTATAGACTAGACTATAGACTAGACTATAGACTAGACTATAGACTAGACTATAGACTAGACTATAGACTAGACTATAGACTAGACTATAGACTAGACTATAGACTAGACTATAGACTAGACTATAGACTAGACTATAGACTAGACTATAGACTAGACTATAGACTAGACTATAGACTAGACTATAGACTAGACTATAGACTAGACTATAGACTAGACTAGTAGACTAGACTATAGACTAGACTATAGACTAGACTATAGACTAGACTATAGACTAGACTATAGACTAGACTATAGACTAGACTATAGACTAGACTATAGACTAGACTATAGACTAGACTATAGACTAGACTATAGACTAGACTATAGACTAGACTATAGACTAGACTATAGACTAGACTATAGACTAGACTATAGACTAGACTATAGACTAGACTATAGACTAGACTATAGACTAGACTATAGACTAGACTATAGACTAGACTATAGACTAGACTATAGACTAGACTATAGACTAGACTATAGACTAGACTATAGACTAGACTATAGACTAGACTATAGACTAGACTATAGACTAGACTATAGACTAGACTATAGACTAGACTATAGACTAGACTATAGACTAGACTATAGACTAGACTATAGACTAGACTATAGACTAGACTATAGACTAGACTATAGACTAGACTATAGACTAGACTATAGACTAGACTATAGACTAGACTATAGACTAGACTATAGACTAGACTATAGACTAGACTATAGACTAGACTATAGACTAGACTATAGACTAGACTATAGACTAGACTATAGACTAGACTATAGACCTAGACTATAGACTAGACTATAGACTAGAACTATAGACTAGAACTATAGACTAGACTATAGACTAGACTATAGACTAGACTATAGACTAGACTATAGACTAGACTATAGACTAGACTAAGACTAGACTATAGACTAGACTATAGACTAGACATAGACTAGAGACTAGACTAGACCTATAGACTAGACTATAGACTAGACTATAGACTAGACTATAGACTAGACTAGACTAGACTATAGACTAGACTATAGACTAGACTATAGACTAGACTATAGACTAGACTATAGACTAGACTATAGACTAGAACTATAGACTAGACTATAGACTAGACTATAGACTAGACTATAGACTAGACTAAGACTAGACTAGAGACTAGACTATAGACTAGACTATAGACAGACTATGACTAGACTATGACTAGACTATAGACTAGACTATAGACTAGACTATAGACTAGACTATAGACTAGACTATAGACTAGACTATAGGACTAGACTATAGATACTAGACTATAGACTAGACTATAGACTAGACTATAGACTAGACTATAGACTAGACTATAGACTAGACTATAGACTAGACTATAGACTAGACTATAGACTAGACTATAGACTGACTATAGACTAGACTATAGACTAGACTATAGACTAGACTATAGACTAGACTATAGACTAGACTATAAACTAGACTATAAACTAGACTATAGACTAGACTATAGACTAGACTATAGACTAGACTATAAACTAGACTGTAGACTAGACTATATACTAGACTATAGACTAGACTATAGACTAGACTATAGACTAGACTATAGACTAGACTATAGACTAGACTATAGACTAGACTATAGACTAGACTATGGACTAGACTATAGACTAGACTATAGACTAGACTATAGACTAGACTATAGACTAGACTATAGACTAGACTATAGACTAGACTATAGACTAGACTATAGACTAGACTATAGACTAGACTATAGACTAGACTAGACTAGACTATAGACTAGCTAGACTAGACTATAGACTAGACTATAGACTAGACTAAGCTAGACTATAGACTAGACTATAGACGTAGACCTAGCTAGACTATAGACTACTATAGACTAGACTATAGGCTAGACTATAGACTAGACTATAGACTAGACTATAGACTAGACTATAGACTAGACTATAGACTAGACTATATACTATATTACAGACTATAGTATTAGTCTTTCTCTGAAAAGCTTTCGGAAAGCTTAATAACTTCTTTTTCGTTGTGAATCTGACCAAGAAATATTGAATCCAGAATTAAATCGGACTATATTTGATAATATCTCTATAGCTCTTAGAAACTTTTTCAGTTAAATATTAAAGAATTATAACCCACAGTGCAATCTTTGCACAAAATAATAATAAAAATACATATGTTTGTATGTTCGCCACCACGACTATTGAGAAATAAGGGAATAATTTGAGCATATTTTGGCATGTTAAAAAAACACCAAACAATAATCTATAAATAGCATTATGAGCTTTAGCAGCTGCTGTTTTGGGTTGTCAAGAGATTTGTTTTTTGAATTGTACTATTTTGTTACTAGACTGGTAGTAAATCCCTTTTTTGTTCTGTAACAATTTAATGCAACTTGAATTATGAGTAATGATATCAAAACGAAATATTAAAACACCCTAAGATAAGTTAGTTAGGTATCCTATCATACATAAATAGTTTAGTATGATGAAAGCTCAAATAAAGCTAATTGGATAAATGGTTGCTATCAATTGTCATAAATAAGTATAGGTAGTCTACTATAGGTAATAAAATAGTCTACGCTTTACGATAAATTTACAATTGATGATAATAATGTGTTAGAATACCAGCATAATGATAAAAATCGTTAATTGAAAGAGGCCCTAATTTATAGCTATTGATATGTCAAATTAACCGTTGATTGCTTAAAATGTAGAGTGAAAGAAGAATCCCAACTTTTAACATTTTAACAGGAATTATAACTATATTGTGAATATGTAATAATTCGATTTAAGATGTTGTAAATAATATTAAGCGTACATGATTTTTACTAATCGGATAGTGAGAGAGTGAAAATAACACATATTGCACAGTTCTTGCTGGAGGTGTAAGAACTAACATATCCCTATTTATCAATACCAACCAATCAGTGATTTCCCTACGAAAGGTCACGTTAATCTATGAATACTAAATCTTTACAAATTGCCTATGGCAAGTTCTATTATTTATGTATTTCTTATGTCTGCATTACAATTGTAATTCTTAAATGTTTGATGATACTTTGCTGTCTAAATCAACCAAAACAAATTATTGGTTTGCACTTGAATTTGGACAAAAATTTACGAGTTCCTATCTCCTTCGAAATTTGATTTATATTTACTTTTACCAAACACTTTGGACAAACCACTTTATTGTATTAAATTTTGTTCTAATTTATACTCAATATTTTCATATTTATGTGTCTGACAAAAAACACAACCATTATGTACAAAATAACAGCATAAATAACAAAAAAACGTTTACTTAAAATATGAAAATTTAAAACGTTTTGCTTCAACCAAATGTTCCTTTTTTAAATTCTTTTGAAGTTGATATTCAAGAAACCCACAAGTCGTATGAGTACCATTGAAAAGGTTGTTTGAACTTTGTGTTTAAATAAAAACATAATTCCACAAAACCGACTTCAATTACATTTTTAAGAGGCCAATCAAATAATTTTTAATATTTTAAATTTTTATCAAAAAACAAAAATACAATATTCATTATTTGTAATTTTAGAGAGTCCATTTAAAAATTGTATACAATAGCTACAAGTACCAGTAGATTGAAAGCTATTTGCAGCTTCCACCTTTAGTAGCAGCAGCAGCAAATTTTGTGACATTTTTTTTATAACTGTTTGGTTGTAAACAAAATCTGCTTACTGTACATTTTATTTTGTGAGTGAAAATTTACTTTTTTCTATATAGATTTGCTGTGTGTTTTTTATACATTTTCTAATAAACATTTATGTAAGAAAAACCGTGACACCATCATTGTGGTTTATGGGTGGAATGTGTTTAAATATCATGGTTGTAAATATTTAAGATGTGTGTTCTTTTGTTCTGTTGGGGGACATTTATTTATTTACCATGTGAAAATATAGTTAGTATCATTTTTATGATTTAATGTTAAACAGTTTTTGAGTGAGGGATTTTAACAAACATACATATGTATGTACATAGAAAGTTCCAAATTCATAGTCTAAATCTGTTGCTAACTTCTTCTTAATTTCAAAACGACCATTCACTGATGTAAATAGTAACAACATATTAAGACTTTAGGGACTTTCTTAATTTGTGGTTAATTACACATTTCCAGGACTATTATTAATTTCATCAAAGACTATTAAAACGCTTCCTTTTTAGAACTATAGACTGGTATATAGGCAAGACTATAGGTTGGTCTATAGTCATAGACTGGCTTATAGTCAAGTCTGTATAATCGTTTATAGTAAAGACTACAGAATCGTCTATAGTCCAGACTATAGAATCGTCAATAGTCCAGACTTTAGAATCGTCTATAGTCAAGAAAATAGACTGGACTATAGTCAAGACAATCGAATGGTCTATAGTCAAGACAATCGAATGGTCTATAGTCAAGACTATAGACTGGTCTATAGTTAAGACTATAAGACTAGTCTATAATCAAGACTATAAGACTGGTCTATTGTCAAGACTACAGACTGGTCTATGGTCAAGACTATAGACTGGACTATAGTCAAGACTATAAACTGGTCTATAGTCAAGACTATAGACTGGCATATAGTCAATACTATAGACTGGTCTATAGTCAAGACCATAGACTGGTCTATAGTCAAGACTATAGACCGTTCTATAGTCAAGACTATAGACTGTTCTATAGTCAAAACTATAGACTGTTCTATAGACTATAGACTGGTCTATAGTCAAGACTATAAGCTGGCTGATCAATAGTCAAGACTATAGACTAGCGTATAGTCAAGACTATAAGCTGGCTGATGTATAGTCAAGCCTATAGACTAGTTTATAGTCAATACTATAGAATGGTCTATAGACTGGACTATAGTCAAGACTATAGATTGGACTGTAGTCAAGACTATAGATTAGACTGTAGTCAAGACTATAGACTGCTCTATGGTCAAGACTATACACTGGCCTATAGTCAATATTATAGACTGATCTATAGTCAACACTATAAGCTGGCTGATTTATAGTCAAGACTATAAACTATAGTCAAGAATATAAGCTGGCTGATCTATAGGCTGATCTGTAGTCAAGCCTATAGACTAGTTTATAGTCAATACTACAGACTGGACTATAGTCAAGACTATAGACTGGTCTATAATCTAGACTATAGACTTGTCTATGGTCATATAGACTAGTCTATAGTCAAGACTATAGACTTGTCTATGGTCAAGACTATAGACTTTTCTATGGTCAAGAATATAGGCTTGTCTATGGTCAAGACTTTAGACTTGACTATTGTCAAGACTATAGACTATTCTATAGTCAAGTCTATAATTTTGAGTATGGTCCAGACTATAGTGTTGACTATTGACCTATCTTGCCTATAGGCCAGTATATAGGCCAGTCTATAAACTAGTCTATAGTCGATACTACAGGCTAGTCTATAGTTTATACTAGTGGCCAGTCTATATTCGACACTACAGATCCATCTATCGTCTTAAAATAAATGGAAAATATGAATAAACATTTTACATTTCACTTATATACTTCCAGAACGTCTGTACTCTGCCCCGGTAGAAATTATAGTGTTGCTATCAATTTTCTATGGCAGCATAAGTATACTCGCAATAATCGGCAACACATTGGTCATATGGGTGGTGGCAACCACGCGACAAATGCGCACCGTAACCAATATGTATATAGCAAATTTGGCATTTGCCGATGTAATTATTGGGCTATTTTGTGTACCATTTCAGGTATGTAAAATTACTAGCTTTAAGTAACAATTATAATTTATTTAGTCTGGTCGTTTTGTCAGCAAATTTACACCCATAAATTTTATGAATGAAATGAATAATAATTTGTTAAAAATAATAATAATAATAAAAACATATACAACAAGTACAAGACAGACACACAGATGATGCAACAAACAAAAACATATATTTTTGTTTTAATATTGAGCAGCAACTCAAAGTCTGCCAGTCATCAACATACAACATACAATTCATGCTAAAAGATTTTAGTAATAAAACAGAGAAAATTATTTTTTTTTTCATTTTTTTATGAAAAATAATAATAAATAAAACATAAATAATGAGATGGATGTTGTTTACATTTGTGTATGAGTGTACACGATTTTTTAATTTAAATGTAAATAATTTATTTTGTTTCAGGGTGTTGAAGCAACATTTGTTAGTTGGATTCATATGTATTTTGGCAATTGGTTTTGGACTTAGAAAATATATTTTCCAAATCTTAAGATATTTATTTACCCCTCATGCTAAACATTTCATTTTAAGACATTAACAAAATTCATATAAATATTAATTTATGTTTCTACATTTTGAGCACTTTTAAATTTGTGTGCTTGTTTGTTTGCTTTTATGTTTTGTTGCGTATATTTTCTTATATTTTTAATATAATTTTTTTAGTCGTAGACCAAGACACATGCCAACACATTCCATTCTTTATTTTATTACTGCTGCTGCTGCTGTTATTAAGGAATTTTCAAAAATAACCCCTGCAAAATTTAAAACACATGTCAAAGTATTTCTTTGCATATTTTAGCCCCCGCCACTTTGACATGAATCAGAATGAATTATTCTTCTTCTTTTAGTTGTGTTTTTATTAAAGAATGAAACCAACAAAAAACGACTTTTTTACAATTGCAGATGAAAACTTAGAAAATTGTTTGTAAGAAAATGTGTCAACAATTTAAAAGAATAATGAGCATTGCAATTAATTAGAAATTCAACACCAGTCGGTGGAACCTATTTTATTGGCAGATGTGTGCGTAAAATGTGTATTTTACATGTGTCTGTGGTACAACACCCTGCAGTGCGACAAAGTGTAAATGCATCCGAAAAAGACAGTGATTTCTAAAAAAGTCTAATCACCTGGTTGGCTCTAATTCGTCTTTCGTCACTGATGTAGTCTTTGTAAACGATGGTGAAGATAATCGTCACTTTAGTATTCCATTTGTAAGCGAGAGAGGGGACACTTACAAAGCACTTGTCTGCCTCTTCGTAACCTACGGGGTGACGATTGACTTCCTCGTAGGACAAGCACATGTTAAAATAAGTAGTCACCTGGACAGTCGGTGGCTAGGTGTAACCCTAAGAGTTAGGTTAAATAGGGAGTTCGGGCCTATCCGACCGAACTGCTGGGAATATATAATTATGTGTTAATATGTGACTCAAAGAAACTTTATACCATTGTAATATAAAGTTTGTCAAAATAATATTCTTAATAAACCTTAACATCTAATGATTATTAAAATATCCTCCGTAGATAAATTTATCAGATTTATCGCTACAGAATGATGTTGGGGGACCAATATCAGATAATTTCAGAACAATATCAATTATTTTAGAGATTATTAGACCTTAAAGCGAAAATATATAGAGTACACTTTCATTTCTAAATAGTTATAGTGTATACATATACATATATACATATGTATGTATATCTTTTGTAGATCAGAGCACTTTGCTATTGAAATGATTTTATTCCTTTATTTCTTTTATATTTCCAGTTTCAAGCTGCCTTATTACAGCGTTGGAATCTACCCTGGTTTATGTGTGGTTTTTGCCCCTTTGTACAGGCATTAAGTGTTAATGTATCTGTATTTACCCTAACGGCAATTGCGGTAGATCGTCATCGTGCCATAATAAATCCCTTAAGGTATGAAATATTTAATCACAATAAAATCTCTTTTAGCAATTAAAAGTTTATTAACTTACTTTTGTTATATACATAAATAATTAATTTGGCAAAATTGTTAACTACACTTATAATATGTAGTTTGTTTCATAAAATTTGTAATTCTAAAACAAGAAAGAGAACCAACCCCCTTCAGAGTGAAATTTCCCTTTTTTTCTAAGGAAATGAACGAGACTTTTTATCTAAAAAAGTCTCTATGGTTGAGCCATTTTCTTAAGAAAAGTTGTTTTCTTCGAGGATGTTTTCTTTAGAAAAATTGTCTCTTTCGATGAGTCTTTTTCTACAGAAAAACTGACTCCTTCAATGAGATTTTTGCTTAAGAGAAGTGTCTCTTTGGTGAGACTTTTTTTTATAGAAAGAAAGTAGGTCCTTTGATGAGACATTTTCTTTAGAAAGGGGGTTTCTTCGACAAAACGTTTTCTATAGAAAAAGTGTCTACTTCGATGAGATACTTTTTCATTACAAAGGTTCTCTTTGCGTGGGACACTTTCTATAGAAAAATGACTTTTATTGTGAAACCTTTCCTATAGAAAATGTGTCTTTTTGGATGACGCTTTTTCTGTAGAAAAAATAGTCTTATTGGATAAGACTGTTTCTTTAGGAAATGTGTCTCTTTGGATGAGATTTTTTTTTTTTAAAAGTGCCTTATTGGATAAACGGTTTCTTTGGATGAGACTTTTTCTATAGAAAATTTGTCTCTTTTGATGAGACTTTTTCTATTGAAAAAGTGTCTCTTTTGATGAGACTTTTTCTATTGAAAAAGTGTCTCTGTAGATAAGACTTTTCTATGGAGAAAGTGTCTCTATAGGAGAGACTTTTTCTATAGAAAAAGTATTTCTTTGGAAGAGACTTTTTCTATAGAAAAAGTATCTCTTTGGAAGAGACTTTTTCTATAGAAAAAGTTTCTCTTTGGAAGCGACTTTTCTATAGAAAAAGTATCTCTTTGGAAGAGACTTTTTCTGTATAAAATTTTATTATTTTATAGAAAAAGTGTTTCTATTGAGAGAATCTTTCTATCGAAAATAGTCCTCTTCGGGATAGAGAGTATTTTTACATGAAAAGTGCCTCCCTGGGGGAGAGTATTTCTATAGGATAAGTGTCTCAATGGAAGAGAGTATTGCTATAGAAAGTGTCTTAATGGAAGAGAGTATTTCTATATATAAAGTGTCTTCCTGGGAGGGAGTATTTCTATTGAAAATGTATCTTTTTGGGATAGTTTATTTCAGACAGAGAATTTCTATAGAAACGTGCCTCCCTGGGAGAATGTATGTATTTTTATGTAAAACGTGTTTCCCTAGGAGAGAGTATTTCTACATAAAAAGAGTCTCCCTGGGAGAGAGTATTTCTATATATAAAGTGTCTTAATGGTAGAGAGTATTTCTATAGAATAGATATCTTTTTGGGAGAGTTTATTTCAGACAGAGTATTTCTATAGAAACGTGCCTCCCTGGGAGAATGTATTTTTATGTAAAACGTCCTTCCCTAGGAGAGAGTATTTCTATATAAAAAGTGTCTCCCTGTTAGAGAGTATTTCTATACATAAAGTGTCTTCCAGGTTGGAGTATTCCCATAGAAAAAGTGTCTCCCTGGGAGAGCGTATTATTATGTAAAAAGCGTCTCCCTAGGAGAGAGTATTTCTATAGAAAAAATGCCTTTCTGGGAGACAGTTTTTCTAGAGAAGAAGTGTCTCTCTGGGAGAGAGTATTCCTAGAGAAAAAGTGTCTCTCTGTGAGAGAGTATTTCTATGGGAAAATACCCTCTTTGATAAAGTTTTTCTATATAAAAAGTATGTCTCTGGGATAGATTTTTTTTCTATTAAACAATTTTCTGCCTCAGCTAGAGTTTTTCTATAGAATAATTGTTTTCCTGAGTAATAGTTTTTTTATAGAAGAAGCGCATATAATAAAAGTTTTTTTGAAGAAGAAGTGTTTCCATGCTTAAGGTTTTTTGTAAAAAAAAACTTTTACTCATTTCACAACAGACCTCTGTTCTTCTTTTTAAATATATTTAACGACTTCTTTTAAATAATGCAAAATTTAACAACAACTTGCTCTTATTTTGATTGCTTCTTTAATGGCTAATTTTGTAAAATTAATTTAAATGACAATTTTATGGAATATAATTAAATTATCATTTCTATTTGCAGAGCTCGTCCCACAAAATTCGCCTCGAAATTTATCATCGGTTGTATTTGGTTGATTGCATTCACCTTTGCCGTACCCTGTGCAATAGCATTTCGCGTGGAGGAAGTTCATGAACGTATAAAAGGTATAAATAGCAAAATTACATTTTTTTGTTCAACTAAATAAATAGCGAAAACTTTAATAAACAAATAAATAAAAATTATAATGACAAACAGAGAGAATTTGACATAATCTTCATTTACTGAGTCCAATATAATTTACATATTTCATTTGTAATTTTACAGAAAACGGAATCGTCTCCAATGTGACAAGACCATTTTGTACGAATGTTAATTTGTCTGAGTATCAACTACAGTCATATCGTTATACTTTGGTATTTGCACAATATTTGGTACCATTTTGCGTCATCAGTTTTGTCTATATACAAATGACTATTAGATTGTGGGGTACCCGTGCTCCTGGTAATGCTCAAGACTCACGAGACATTACACTGCTAAAGAATAAGAAAAAGGTAAGGATGAATGGTTGGATGGTTGTATGGATGGATGTACTTTTGCAAATATAAATTCAATTTAATGAAAGTCTCTGTACGTGTTGGTGATAAAGTCGGTGTTATTTTTGTTTTTTTATTATTATCCTTTGACTTATTTTAATAATGTTTTGTTTTATTTGTTTTGTGTGTCTTGTTTTTTTTCAGGTTATAAAAATGTTGATTATTGTTGTCGTGGTGTTTGGTCTCTGCTGGCTGCCTTTACAGTTGTACAACATTTTGTATGTAACAATACCGGAAATAAACGAATATCATTTCATAAGTATTATCTGGTTTTGCTGCGATTGGTTGGCCATGAGCAATAGTTGTTATAACCCCTTCATCTATGGCATTTATAATGTAAGTAAAGATTTTGTTAAATCTTTTGCCAAAACTTTGTCATAGGCTTACTTATCCAACCACAGATAACAAAAAACAATAAAATATTGGCATTGAAAAAGTTTTGTGAAAAATGGTTTGAGAAAAAATTAAAAATAAAATTTTAATTTTCTTTTTAATAACAAATGTCTCCAAAAGTTCCGTTTTAATTTAAATTTATATTCCACATAATTTAAGTTAAAACATTAGCGGCAAAAAGGAATGTTTATTTATAATGAAGAGACAGAGAAGAATTTTATGTTTCCGGACAAAATTCAAATGTTATGGGCGGTTTCATGGGCGGTGTTATTAAATGAAATCATTTGAAATACACATACATATGTATGCATTAGAGTTTTTTTAAATATTTAAAACCAACATCTCCAAAGGATATAGAGCCCCTTCAAGCAGACGCTTCTTTTATAGAAAAACTCTCTCCCAGACTATTTTCCTATATATAAACTGTCCCGGGAGGAACTTCTTCCATAGAAAATCTCTACAAATACAATTTTTATATAGAAAACATTCTTCTTCAATAGAAAACTCTCTCATAAGAAGATACTTTTTTGTTATAGAAAAACTCTTTCCCAAATAGAGAATTTTTCCATAGACAATTTTTCTATAGAAAAAAACTATTTCTCAAATAGAAAATTTTTCTATTAAAAAAAAACTACAGAAAAATCTCTCTCAATTTTCTATAGAAAATATTTCTCAGAGATAATATGGAAAAACTCTCTTCTGTAGAAAAAAATCTCCCAAAGATCTTCAAAATGTTCTCCCAAGGAGAAATTGTTTCTTTAGAAAAACCGTCTCACGAAGCTATACTTCGTCTCTCCCAATGAAATACTTTTCCGCTAAAAAAAACTCTCTCCGAATGAGATGCTTTTTCTGTGGAAAAAACACTTTTTCTATAGAGGAACTCTTGCACTTTTTCTCCTAAATAGACACATTTTCTCTAAAAAACTCTATCCCGAAGAGATTCAATTTTACCATGGAAAAAACTCTTTTATATAGGAAAAAAACTGTCCCAATGTGTAAGTTTTTCCTATAGAAAAAACTCTCTCCAAAAAGAGACATTTTTTTCATAAAAAACTTTTTCCAAAAGAGACATTTTTTTCTTCAGATAAACTGTCTCCCGAAGATATACTTTTTCTAAAGAAAAAGTCACTCCTAAAGAAATACTTTTTCTATAGAAAAATATTCTCCCAATGAGATGCTTCTTCTAAAGAAAAAACTTTTTTCCAATGAGACACTTTCTATAGAAAAACTCTCTCTTAAGGAGACATTTTTTCCATAGAAAAAATTTTTCTTAAGGAGACACTTTTTTTTATAGAAAAGACTATCTCTATAGAAAAACACTCTTAAGTAGACACCCTTTCTAAAAAAGAACTCTCTCTTAAGGAAACACTTTTTCGATAGAAAAACTCTATATTAAGGAGACAATTTTTCTATAGAAAAACTCTCTCTTAAAGAGACACTTTTTCTATAGAAAAACTCTCTCTTTAAGAGACACTTTTTCTATAGAAAAACTCTCTCTTTAAGAGACACTTTTTCTATAGAAAAACTCTCTCTTAAGGAAACACTTTTACTGTCTCTTATGGAGACACTTTTTCTATAGAAAAACTCTCTCTTAAGGTAAAACTTTTTTATACAAAACTCTCTCTTAATAAGACTGTTTTTCTCTAGAAAAACTCTTTTCTATGGAAAAACTCTCTTTTAAGGAGACACTTTTTCTACAGAAAAACTCTCTCTTAAAGTAAAACTTTTTCTATAGAAAAAGTCTCTCTTAGGAAGACAGTTTTTCTCTAAAAAAAAAAACACTCTTCCAAGGAGATCCCAAGATGCTACTTTCTACAGAATAACTCTCTCTTTCTTAATAGACAATTTTCTCACATACACACATTCCCACATATGTATTTAAAATGTACGTTTTCCTTATATAATACTTATTTCTCTTATCTGATTCCAGGAAAAATTCAAACGTGAATTTAACAAACGTTTTGCCGTATGCTTCTGTCGTTTTCAAACCAGCATTGATGCTAACGAACGTACTCTCTCCATGCACACGAGAGCAAGTTCACTACGATCAACTTATGGACAAACGCAAATGCGTTTGAGAGGCAATACATTTAATGGCAGTACTCATAGTCATCATCGTGCCTCTCTAAAAGCAGCAGCGGCAGCAGCAAATAAACATGAAAGTCTTAATTCTAATCATGCAGAAGGAACAACAATTCTTCTAAATAACTATGGAAATTCCAATAATAATCACGAAAGCTCAAATAATCATAAAATGTCTTGGCAGAGAAATAATTTTAAACCTTTACATCCCGAACTAATCGAATACGATGGTGATGAAGATCAAAGTTTAATAGAAGAGAAAATTCAGCTACCAGTCATTACTAATTCTAATGTAGAGTTTAGAAATTTAGAACAACCATTAAAAGATACAGTTTTCGGTGGTCGTGAGTTAATGGCAAATGATAGAACGATAAATTGAAATAGAATGGAAATATGAAGAGTTTATTTTTAATGGTTCTCCGCCTCCTTAAAGCTGTGATGTTAGAAAATCAAACTGTACATACAAATACAACTGAATTTAAATTTCTTTATCAATATTTTTTCTTAAGCACACTTTTGTCATTTTTTCTAAACTCTAGTCAATATATGATGATCTGCCATTAAAACAAGCAACCTTCAACAACAAAATTTTCCTAAAAATATATTAAAACTATAATAGGTTTCTGAACACAAATGACCAATTACATAACTAGTTCTGAGTATGTTGTTTTTATGTTTCTTTAAGATTTAAGGAATAATCTTCATTTAAGAATTTTTTACGCTTGTGAAGATTATTAACATTTTCAAAAACCTAGGTTGAATGTTTCAAATAATACACCGAAAAAAATAAAGAGTTAGTGTGCAATAAAAAATATCAAGTACAGTTAAATTTTTGATTTTAATTATTTAATAGATTAGTTTAAGTGTCATATTTAAATGTATTTACAACAAATGATCAGTATTAAAATTAAATATAAATAATTGTATTTAGTATTTATTATTAGATATTTATTTAAGTGTTTTCTTTCGTAAGTTTTAATTTGAACATTAAACAGCTGTAAATAGTTATAATGTAATTTTGTTTTAATGTATTTAAAGTGTAGGATAAAGTTTTTTTTTTTAAGAATCTCTAAATAAAAAATAATTTAATTATACAATTGATGTTGTTTTTGAATTAATAAACAAATAATTAACTTCTAAAGGCCTTATTAATAACAATTTATAAAAGTTTAAAAAAAAAATATTATATGAAAATTTGTTTTATAAACCTTTGATAAATGTTTATGAATAGGATGCTAATTGTGTTTTGAACAGATAATTTGGGAAAACTACATCACCAACAAACACTTTTTTTATAAAAAATTCAGAAATTTTCATTCAAAATCATTTTCCGTCAAATGTCCAATTTTTTTCGATTATATTACATTTTCGAAAAAATTCGAATTTTAAACAAAAATCAGATTTTTTTTTAATAAAACGTGGATTTTGCAATAAAAGTAGAATTTTAATTCAAAAATATTTTTTCAATAAAAAATAAAATTCAGATCAATTTGTACAAAAAAAAACTATTTTTACTAAAAACCTAATGCTTCTAAATTAATAGTTTTTTTAAGTAATATAATTTTCATCAAAAGATAATATTCCTTTAAAAAATCAAATATTATTAACAAAATGCTTTTCCCAAAGAAATCGATTATTTACAAGAAAATTATATCAATGCACTTTCCATCCCTGGTTTATTCAATTCACTTTTGCGCATGCCTTCCACAATATTTTTAATGGCGCCATCTATTGTACACAAATATACTATAGAAATTTTCAAGCTTTTTTATTGTTGAAAAGCTCCACAATTTTAAGCTAAGACTACAACCAAATGTAGTAAGCTTTAACATAACGTCACATGGTATAAAAAAGCTTTAATGATGAAAGCTATTTTCCCAAAATAAATAGTGTTGCCAGGTTTATTCCATAAATTTGTAAATTAAAAAAATTTGGCAAAATGAAAAATTTTAAATTTAGAAATCTTGGTTTACGATCCACTTGAGAAGTTTACATGTCACTGATCACTGGTCACTATACATGTAGTCAAAGTGTTTTGGCCGAAGTTGGACTTTATTAAGCGAATTCAAAAATGATGGGATCTTGTTTACAATGTATTGACATGTCCCGGGACTATCAGGTTTACTCGCGGATGACGAACTTTAAGTTAGTCAGTTAGTTAGTTAGTTAGTTAGTTAGTTAGTTAGTTAGTTAGTTAGTTAGTTAGTTAGTTAGTTAGTTAGTTAGTTAGTTAGTTAGTTAGTTAGTTAGTTAGTTAGTTAGTTAGTTAGTTAGTTAGTTAGTTAGTTAGTTAGTTAGTTAGTTAGTTAGTTAGTTAGTTAGTTAGTTAGTAGTTAGTTAGTTAGTTAGTTAGTTAGTTAGTTAGTTTTGTAGTTAGTTAGTTAGTTAGTTAGTTAGTTAGTTAGTTAGTTAGTTAGTTAGTTAGTAGTTAGTTTTAGTTAGTTAGTTAGTTAGTTAGTTAGTGTTAGTTAGTTAGTTAGTTAGTTAGTTAGTTAGTTAGTTAGTTGTTAGTTAGTTAGTTAGTTAGTTAGTTAGTTAGTTAGTTAGTTAGTTAGTTAGTTAGTTAGTTAGTTAGTTATAGTTAGTTAGTTAGTTAGTTGTTAGTGCCTCAGTTGGTTAATCAGACTAGAGCTACTAACCTACCAGAGGGCACAGCATTTTATTAGGTCTGACTTCGCCTTTTTGGCTAAGCCACTGCGATAACATTTTTATTGACATTCATTCTTTTTTGGAAAAGATAATAAATAAATTTCTTAGTTAACATTAAAAATAATTTAATTTTATTTTTAAATTAAATTCACTACATCATTACAATCAAGCACATATACACTTTATATTTGTTTCGTCATAACCTATATTTACACGGTATGTACATTTAAGCCAGTCGTGGGTATTTAGTTAAATTTCTATGTACACGTGAAAATGATGTACGTACGTACATTATGTACTACTTGTTAATATCAAATCTATGCTATACTCAATTGAACTTCGTTTCTGGCTATCTCGTATTATTGTGTTAATATAAGTGTTGTCAATCACTGGTATAAAACATTTGGTAACCACTTTCTTCTCCCACGCACGCTGAAGCCCAATATAATTGATTTCAAAATTAAAAAAAAAAAATTTAAATTATGTCAATGGAACATTTTGTGGCCAAAGGGAATGTTTTAAATTGGTGTACACAGGATGTAGGAATTGAAATAATGTAAGTTTGTATAAGCGTAACACGCACAAATACCCACATGTTGTAATATATATTTGAAAACAATACACATAAACGACTAAAGAACAGCAAGTGTTCGTGTTTCGTTCTGTTTTTTTTGAACCCACTAACAAATATTTTCACATGCACTTGTGTATGTATAAGTATTGCGGTATGAACGTCTTGCAACACGTCACTACTTCATCCATCCATACCATTCATATATTGAATTGTGGGAATTACTTGCAAGAAATCTAACTGTTATTTATTGATTAATTTATTGGTCGAATGATTGATTGTTTTGGTTAATACGCTGTTGGTATGGCGTAAGTGTGTCATTGTGTAAAAGGACATATGTTTCGATTTTCATGGCTAATCGAAAAAAGAAATAAAACAAAATATTAATAAAACTAGACATTTTTTTTTAGTTCTTGGTCATTTAATCGGAAAAGTTTCTACAGTGTGGTTCAGTTTTAAAAAGTGTTTTACTTAAAATTTAAAAGTTTCATTAAAATGGATAATTTAAATTTAAATAATGGTAAATTTAAAAATATAAACCTCCCACAGCATCTTTTAATAATAAGCCAATTTATATTTTACACATGAATATTTAGCTGATGAGCTGCTCACCAACGATAAATTGCAACACAAATCATTCTCTGTAACGTCAACGACCAGCTCATTGTCACCATCATCCATCCCACGTAAATTCTCTATGACCAACTTAAACGAATATGAAATTTGTGCAGGTACTACAACAGACGATAGTACTATGTGCAACCAAGATGGCCAACAAAATGTCATTGGTGGTACAGATGATGTCATCAGCAGGAATACTCACACGCATACTAATAGCAATGGCCAGACTGTTGATAGTAATGCCATCAAACATTCTAGCAACAAAAACTGCATCAACATCAATATCAATAACAGCAGCAGTGACAGTAAAACTCCCATCAAGGACTTTTACAAAGATGCCACCATCCTGATCACAGGTGGTACGGGTTTTGTGGGAAAAGTATTAATACAAAAATTATTGCGTGCCTTTGAAGTGCGTAAAATTTACATGTTAATACGTTGCAAAGACAACATGACTGTCGAGCAACGTTTGGAGCAGTACTTCAATGAATCGGTAAGTGCAATCAATAACAGTTTGATAAACATACCATCAGTTGTGTACGTATTTAAATTGCAAAACACCCACTTGCATTGTTGCCAGTAAGTTTATGGTTGTGTCGATTGAAAAGTTTGTAAATATTTATTCACAACGACATAAATACTTGATAGTAAATAAATATTTTGTTGTAAGTAAATGCTTTTTGTTTCTTGTTTTATAGATATTTGATACATTACGTGCTGAAAATACTCATTTGTTCGATAAAGTCTATCCGATACGTGCCAATTTTAGTGCTTTCGATCTAGATATAGCTGCTAAAGATCGTGAGTTATTGTGCAATGAAGTAACGGTAAGTAGACGTTTGAAATAAAAAATCTTATTATCGGTTAAAGGTCTTATATTATAATACGTCTAATGTTTGAAAGAACACTTCCAAAAAGTTAAGCTTTGGGAAAATATAGAAATTTGGGATCTGTAATAATAATTTTATGGATCGATTTTCCCAATATTAGGTTAGGGTTAGCTTAGATTAATAGGAGGATGTGTATACATCAGATTCGAAGAAATACACTTAGGATACTATTGTACCTGTTAATGGAAAATTTTTGTTGTCAAAAACAAAATCCTTATATAGTATTCATTGAATGTTTTATCATCAGGAACTCAGTTTCCTGGACGTAATTCCTAAGAATTTTCCAATCAGTGTTAGTTAGGAATGTTATTTCCGGAATAAGATCACTTCCAATATACTTCGACAAATGCCTGACAGTGACAAAGAAAGTGCTCCATAGTTTCACTGTCCTCTCCAAATGCTCTATATTCGCCTGAATCCGCACGTCCAATTTGTATAGATGTGCTCGTAATTCTGTGTATCCACTCAGAATATGTAACATCATACCAACCTCAGACTAGCTCATTTTAAGGAGGCTACCCTTCCTGCTCTCGTTAGTGTCGCCCCATAATATTTTTGTGGTTCTACCCACCGTTTTATTATTCCAAGGGGCCTTGTGGGTTTCTCTCACCCATATTTTTAATTCTACCCACGTTGCGTCAAGTGGTTTTGCGTTCGTCATCTTAAGTACCAGCTCCCTTTCCTTTAAAGCTATTATATTCGCTCTTTCGTTGCCGATTACTCCCGAGTGGCTTGGTTTCCATATGATGTAAATCATACCTCTGGCATTCCATTCGTAAAAATTTTACTACATTTTAAATGTTATTTCCAAGAATACCAAAGTATCCAAGGGTAGTTCAACGTCGTTCCCTTAGCAATCCCGTTAGGTTTTATCAAGAGTAGTATCCTCAGATTCTATCTTCAAAAGGGTGAAAATACACAGAGGTTAAAACCCGGTAGAAAAGTACCGACATTGATACAATTTATTGTCAAAAGTGATTTTAACACGTTTGTTAACATTTAAACAACGGATGTGTTGTTATTTTTACAACTCATTGTTGTCAATGTAGCAACGTATTGTTGTCATTTCGATAACACTTTGTTATCATTTAGACAGTGCAACGTTCTGTTTGACAACATAGCGTTGTCACTTTGGTAACACATCGTTTTCACTCCGAAAAGATACCCATATATAAATAAATAATTTAAAAAAGCCGCCACCAGTCGTAGATCGAATCTGCTTTTATGATTTAACTACGTCATGTATTATTTATATTTTGTTTGATAACGTCGTGTATTTTTGTTGTTAATTTAATAACTATCCATACATACTTTGACAACGAATGTTATTGAAAAATTATAAACACTTTGGTGGCAAATAATTACCATGCGTGTATAGTTTTAAAACGTCTTTTTTCCCTCTGGGTAGGTGGGGAAGGGGCCGAGATATTGTGTTTTGATAAAAAGTACTGATGAATCAGTAAATGATACTCACCTGATCAGTTTGGTAGTATTGAGTAGGTTTTGTAGATGCAGTTGGAGCCTTTAATAACATTAAGATTGATGTGATTAGGGATTCGCTGGTAGAGCTTGGAGTTTAAGACTTCCTGGAGAAGTGTATGGTATTCGGCAAAGACCAGACGATGTAAGATAAGAAGATATATTTTTTGGCTGCCTAAACTAAATGGCGTCGAATTAAGTGGAGCTAAGTATTTGGAAATCATCCTGGAGGAAAAATACTCAGGAAAGAATGAAAAAAGAATTCAAAAGTATCAAAGGCCTTATTTCCAAGACATGATGCAAATGCAACAATGATACTTATTGGACTGGATATGTATATGTAGTCTAAGATTTCTGACAGAGGATTTCCGGTACCGGATCTCTGCAGACAATTCGATGACGTTGAAGAGTTAGAGTCGATAAAGCACATAATTTAATATTATCTTAGATTTCAGGTTCTCAGTCAAAAATGGTTAGAAAATTGATTCTAAACTGAACTTGCAGATCCATGCATCAGTACACTGAGGTTTTTAATCATCTTTATTTTCTTCTTCTAGTTAAGTAACACAAACATTTGTCTTGAACCTTACCATCTAGAAGCTAGCATTCGAAGTTTTTATCTTCACTGTTCTTTTAGTCACTTAACAATTATTTTCCAAAAACGTGTGCATTTTATTATAATTTTCAAACGGTATTTTTCATAGAATAGGGAATTTGTTACATGTTTTGCCAGAGATCAGCAGTACTACCAAAAAGTAAGAAAAGTCGGGAGGATTTAGAATGAATCATAGTTATGTAGTTAAAACTAACCCACTAGATTTGCAAAGTTCCCAAACTCCTCGACATCGTTGCATATCAAGGTATATTAGACTTAAAGATTGTGATCTGTGGATTGTGCTGGATGATAGGTGACGATATTTGTCTTGAACTGTTGACAGTATAAATTGCACTTCTTTTCTATAGACATCTGGAGACTTACTATGCCTTCAAGATCTCAGACAAAAGTCTTATGGAAGGATTTTGCTGATATTAAATAAGAAACTTGTCGAAGGCATGTCTGATAGAATAATTGAAGATTTGGATCCCGAAGATATCTAGAGTCTTCAGACAGACGGATATGGCTTAATCGACTCCCCTTTCTATAAGGATACAGAACGTATATACTTTATAGTGTCGGAAAATTATATTGTGGAAGTTAAAAACGGAATGACAAACTTATATATACCATTCTCACCCCCGGGGCATGTTCCTTGATGAAAGACCCTCATCTTTGTGTATTGCAATCCCGGGGTAGGTGCTACCAGTACCTCTAGTCTGCCGGGACTATAAACTGGTGATATCATTTCACTCATCTGCTAGTCCTTGGAATGATTTGACAGTTACCCGCAGGACTTGTCCTGTCTGGTTAGTTGGTTGAGGTTCCTTCGGGATCCACGTTTAAACCCAAATTCGCGGGAAGAGTACGTTGTGGTTAAAAGACTGATGCATGGTGAAATCTATACTTCGGGATAAGTTCGGTGCTGTTACCGAATGACAACAGATACCCCACAGAGGAGTGACTGTGGGACTAAACGTCCGAAATGAGTTTGTGTTTAATGTATATGATACAAGATGAATGTAGGGTTATAAGGATCTCATCCGCCCGTATACCTAGAGTGAATCTGTCGTATATTGTTCTCTTATGAGTGTGTCGAATGAATGAGAAGTGTGCAGGTTTGCATGGTGATGGATGAAAGGTATCTTATGCAAGTGATACCATTGAATTTTCCTTCCTTGTCCCGGTATATTTAGAACAAACTCTATTCATAACAGATTTACAACAGTGTGTCCTCTGTGAGTAAAATGGTCAGACATTAGATAGCTCAAGTACTAGAGCAAAGTGCACGTATACTGGACCGGAAATTCCATATACGTAAATTGCCACCTGAGTGTAAGAAGCACAATGAGGCGGTGGTGAGTCGTTGTAAAAGCTCACCCTGCGGTTGAAAAAGACCACCGTGAAATAAGACCGTCAAGGCAGGTGTTTACGTAAGGTGAAGGGCATAATTAATGAAGATTGTTTAAACAGATCTAAGATAGATTCGAATCTAAGAAAGTCAGTCCTATAGCGAATGTATTACCTGATTACTGACACTATAAGCTTATATACCACTTTAGTGACTATCGCTATTTTGAATTCTAAAGCTTTTAGTTCCGCAAAGATATCGGTCATAACGATTTTGTTTCAAAAACTCTAAAACATTCGGTCTCCTCTGTTTGTATGGGTTTAAATATTAGTAAAACTTCCCCTTTTTAGTACGAATTTTTCTCTATGTTATATTTTCAATCTTGCTTTATGAAGTTCAAAACGACAATAGCGGAGATTGCTGCTTTTGCTTCTAAATCATTTGTGTATGTATGTATTTGTACATACATATTTACATATGCATATTAAGAATATCAAACAGATTAAATTTTCTAAAATAATATTTTTAAATTTAATAATTTTCTAATTACAAAGTAAATATTCTAAAAAATTGCAACTATTTACTATTTCAAAATCAATTAAACAATTGCCTTTAGTAATCTCCAATCTAGAAAATTCTTCAGATTTGTCACCCCCCCCTTAAAGCTGCCTAAAACGCACAATAAAAGATATGTACTGTTGCATGTAAATTCATGTAAATAATAGTATATAAACGGTATAAACTCTTGTAAATAAAATTGTAAATATGTTTGAGTAAATATTTGTAAAAAAGCTATAGTAGTAAATAAAAAAGTATATGTATGTATGTATGTATGTTAGTATTTGTTTGACTGCAGACTATAGTTCATCAATGAGTTAATTGAATGGATGTTGCAAAGAATTTTTTT
Source organism: Lucilia sericata (assembly GCF_015586225.1). Classification (NCBI taxonomy): domain Eukaryota; kingdom Metazoa; phylum Arthropoda; class Insecta; order Diptera; family Calliphoridae; genus Lucilia; species Lucilia sericata. The sequence continues at coordinate 395,290 of NW_023994280.1, forward strand.
ACAGTTTTTTTTTTTTGTATGAATTTATTTTGTTATTTGTTTTTGTTTTTATTTATTTTACAGATTGTTTTCAATGTTGTTGCCTCTGTGAAATTTAATGAAAAAATTGGTGATGCTATCGACATCAATGTTTTGGGTACAAAGAAAATATTGGATTTAGCCATGGAAATGAAAAATTTAAAGGTGAGCTAGAGTTGTAGCAAATAAACAATAGTTTAAGAAATTTTTTATAAATTTTTCTACTTTTCTATTAACAGTCATTTGTGCATATTTCTACTTTATATTGCAATTGCAATTTGAAAAAGATACAAGAGAAAGTTTATGAAAATGAGATAGGTTATGAGAAAATTATGCAGGTGTGTAAGGATTAAACTAAATTTAAACTACATATTGACAAAGTTTATTTATATTAAACATTTAACAGATTTTCCGCATATTTGATGATGAAACTTTGGAAAAGTTTAGTCCCTGCTTAATAGGTGAAATGCCCAATACTTATACCATGACTAAAAAATGTGCTGAGAATTTAGTTAACCACCGGGCCTTCTATTTACCAGCGGGCATATTTAGACCTCCTATAGGTAAGTAACTTCTGGAACTATTTACTAGTTTTGTTTTTGTCTTTAGCTTTAGTGTTTGATATATAAAAACATCATTATTTGACTCGTATAGTAGTAGTGCATGAGTTAAGCAGACAACACCCTTGGGTCCAAATAGAGAAAAAAACAGAAATTGTAGTAAAAAATAACGTTGCAAGTCATTATGAACAGTCAGTTAATGGTTTTAGTTTGTTAAAAGTGTAGCAAAGAATCTAAATGATAAAAAATTACTATTTTGCACATTTTTTTTACTTTTGTTGAATTTCTGTTTGTTTGCTAGTCTTGTTTTTTTTGCAACATGAACATTAGTGAGTAAAATAATGTCCCAGTGGTTGAGTATACGATTCTTTGTGTCCATTGTATATGCAATTATTAGGATACTACCAAGAAGTGGAAAAGAGTTTTGGTAAATCTCTTCACAGAGGGAAAAAAGAAATACACACGCCTGGCACCAAATAACTTTTCAATACCATCCATATATACAAACGTACGACAACACTATGTAATGTTGACAATATTGCAACAATTCGTTGTCGTAATCTAAATTTTATACACATCCGTTGACAAACAATCCGTTGCCAATAGTGAGCTTACCACGTTTGTTAACATTTAGACAACGGATGTGTATAAAATTTAGATTTCGACAAGGAATTGTTGCAACATTACATAGTGTTGTCGTACGTATGTATATATTTTGACAACGGATGTTATTGAAAAATTATAAACTCTTTGGTGTCAATTTGGCACCTCTTCCCTCTGTGTTGTTATACATAATTGGTTTAACTCTATTGAAGTGTTTTCTAAATTTAAAGAAATATACTAAGGATACTGATCCTTACTTTCGTTAAGTGAAGATTTTTAGCTATATTTATCAGTTTCTTTATTTAAGTTTCTTTATAGCCCCCTAATAAACACCGAATTTCGAATGTAAAATTTTTAGCAAATGTCTTTATGTTTAAAATTCAAATAATAGTAAAAACAACTATTTCTGTGTGTGTGTGTTTGTTTTTTGCTTTCTGGTCCTGAGAATCAGAGCAAAAGATGTAAATAGATAAACCAAACAAAAGTTTGTCATTCAGATGCAATAGTAGGAACAAAAAACTAAAAGAGATACAAACAAACAAATAACTAACAAACTAAATACTTATACCAACACACACATACATGCACACCACATGTTAACATTTAGAGAATCCTTTAGGACTTATTCAAACTTACTTGAACTGTGGGTATTCGGGGGGGAAGAACAAAACAAGTCACTGTTAAGAATTGTTAAAATTTAAGAGCAGAAAACTGAGGCAATAAGTGGACTTTAATTTAAGTCAAATATTATTATTTATTCATGTCGGCCCCTTTAGGGAATAAACGGGTAAAAACTGTATTTTGGTACTTTTTTTGCATCCCATATACATATCTTTAAAACTAGTGAAGATACGAAAAATGTTTTTTGACTCCTTCATAACTTAATGAAGAGATAAAAATGCGAATTTAGTACTTTTTGGATATTTCGACGTGTAAGGTGATGAAAATTGTACCTATTCTTGGTACTTTTTGCATAAAACATTGTTTCATATGTATTGATTTGTACATGTGAATGAATGGGCACCCACTACGATATTGAAACTATTTTGAATAAAATGTTTATTACTTTAATAGGGAAAGAAAAGTACCAAAAGAGGGGAAAAAAACGAGGAAATTGATTTAATTCAAACTCACTGAGCCAATTTTAATACAATTTCAGAAATTGGTAGATTTAGTAACACTAATGGGGTTTTATTTAGAACTACTTTTACTTTCGGCTCCTTTTTAAAATTCGGCCCCTTTAGGGAATAAACGGGTAAAAACTGTATTTTAGTACTTTTTTGCACCTCATCTAACTTTTAAACCAGTGAACATACAAAAAGTATTGTTGACCTTCATAACTTAATGAAAAAATAAAAATATGAATTTAGTACTTTTTGAATATTCGAACGTTTAAGGGATGAAAATTGTACTTAGTTTTAGTACTTTTCTCATAAAACTTTGTTTCCTATGTATTGACTTGTAAATATTAGTGCTATTAGGGAAAAGGTACCTGGTACCAAATTGACACCAAACTGTTTATAATTTTTCAATAACATCCGTTGTCAAAGTATATAAATACGTACGACAACACTATGTAATGTTGACAACATTGCAATTATAAACTCTTTGGTGTCAATTTGGTACCAGGCGTGTATATTTTTTTTCCCTTTGTGTAGAAACAAACCTATTGGTACTTTTTCGTTTTTTAACTGGTACTTTTTGAGTTTTCTATTATATTAAACCTAGAAACCTGAAAGTAAGCATTCAGGGACTTGAGTGAGTGAAAATCTAAAATTGAGTATTGTCTGGCACTTTTTTGTTCTTTAACTGGTACTTTTTGAATTTTCTATTATATTGAAATTAAATAAAAGAGGTGTTTTGGTACTTAAACTTTTTGACTTTCTGGTACTTTTTTCGTCCTTTTACTAATACTGTATTATTGTATTTTCTATAATATTGTACCTATAAACATAAAATTGAACACGCAGCTTTCTGATTTTATAAAAATCTGTCATCATCCTGATTAAATTAAAATCTATAAAAAGGAACTTTCTGGTACTTTTTCGTTCATCAACTGTTATTTTTGAATTTTCTGTAATATTGAGACTAGAATCATAAAATCAAACTTATAGGGTCCTCATTGATTATCTATATGAAACATGTATGAAAATCTATAAAAGGGGACTTTTATGGTAATTGGTATACAATTACTTGTATTGCAATTGCAATAACAAGTCATTGTAATTGATAAAACTTCAATTACACTTATATCCAAAGTAATTGTAATTGAAAACGTTATTAATTTTACTGAAATATCACTAAACATAAAATAATTTTTATTTTCATAGTTATGTCTACTTACAAGGATCCCATACCCGGTTGGACGGATAATTTATATGGTCCTTCGGGTCTTTGTACATGGTCGGCACGTGGTTTAGTACGTTGTATTTATGGCAATTCGAAGTGTAAGGCGAATATGGTGCCCGCCGATTATTGTGTTAACGCCATGATATCCAGTGCTTGGGATGTGGCCAGAAGGTGAGTAAAACTGCAATTAAACAATAAAAATTATTTATTATAATATTGGTTTTTTGATATTTTTAGATATAAAGCTGCTGCTCTAGAATCGAAAGAAAGACATGAAATTCCGGTATATAATTATATATTCGATAAAAATAACTTAACCTGGGGTCAGTATATGCAATTGTCACGCAAAGGATTTCATGAGCCTTTCGATAAGGCATTGTGGTGAGTATGAGTTGAATTTGGAAAATTTTCTACTTAATGACAAATAGAGAGCCACACGATAAAGAAAAAAAATCTGAACATATAAAATCAAATAAGTTCATCTTTAAGAATAAAATCGCAAAAAAAACTTAAAAAATTAGATTTTTTAGGCGTATACTTAATATTTATAGTATCAATAAATCATTAACACGTATACGTACAGGTGTCGTTAATGAAACAGTGCAATTTCACAATGTAAAACATTCGCTTGAAATGAAAATGTGAAGATGAAGTTGGGCCGAAAAACACGAAACACACAAATTTCAACAAAATATCTTGAAAATTGCGACCTGTACCTTGCGCACAAGGTTGACATGGACAGCCAGCCAGACGGACACACGGACATGGCTTAATCGACTCAGAAAGTAATTCTGGTGGTGTAGGGTATGAAAATTATACACAGTGAAAAACAAAAGTTTCTAATCAAAGTCCTTAGTCTAACTTTATATTTTAAAATTAGGTTAATTTGATTAACCTGAAATTTTTAAAATAAATCCCTTTTAAAGAACTCTAAAAAAACGTTATTTTTTATTGTTAACTTCAAAGTGCATAAAGTAATATAGTCTGTCAATTTTAAAGAGGTTCGAATACAAAAACATAAAAAATATAAAACCACTACTTATTCCCAACAAGTCAATAATAGTGAATGTAAAGTAAATTTATGTTCTTTACTTATAGATACATTTATGTAAAATTTATACAAACTACACATTCACAAACATAACTACTCATACATATACATATGTTTGAATATATGTTTATACGTATGTAAGTAGTATGTATGTATATTTACTTACATTTATATAGCTGCAAGTATATAAATGCACTATATTTTTCCACCATTACCCACTCTACAACCATTTAAAAGTCACTGCATTTCGCAGTTTTATCCATTCAATTCTTGTTGCAAATAACCACTCACACATAGAGTTTGAAATTGTTCATATGCAACTAAATAAAAATAAATAAAACACCTCTCGCGCGTTCCCCTTTCAAGAGGGATTTTTTTTTTGCTATTTTTCTATGGTGGTTTTTTTAACGACTTGTGCTCGAATGAATTTGACATATTTTATGGATTTAATACAAAAACAAACAATAAAAATGTACACAGGAACTACAAATATACATATGTGAGTGGGTGCAGAAAGACGACATATACATACATTTACAAGTACATGTATAGATAGATAAATATATTATATGTATGTGTACATATAGATTTACATATTCTTGTACAAACTATCAAAATAACATTTGTTATGTAAACTAAGTAAGTATAGCGTATTTACCAAGATCGCTTCTAAAGTACCCTTTACAAAGATAAAACCATTGTAGATCTGATTATCTTAATATTTCATTGAGCACTACTCACTCTTCATATCTGAATCACCAAAACTAAAGTGAATCTTGAGTGTTACTAATACGGTTCGAAGGACCAAAATAGTTTTTAACATTTCGTTGAGGAAATGATCTTTTGCTTTCTGAAAGACTAGAAGATCTAGATCTATATTTATTTAATTATAACTATTTATTTCTGACTACTGTAACGGTACGATGATTATTCTTATATGGCTGGAAGGACCATAAAATATGACAAACTGTTGTTTAAACATTATAATTCTCTCAGCTTATGCCTTGCTTAGTTCGATGGTTATTTTTCCAAAAACTTTTCATTGATTTGCCGCGATTTTTAAATGTACTTAACGTTACAAAACAAACGATAAATCTATATTTAGACTCAACACTCAGATTTGAGTCTATGAAATGAACACAATAATAAAAAACTAACAAAACTACAACAACAATAACAACAAATTTTTACATGTAAAGATATACACATTAGACGGGTTCAAGTTTTATAAAAAAATACTAATCTGAAAAAAGTAAGAGTCTATATGCATATATATTAGGGGGTCCCAAGGACTTTTTAGCAAAGGGCCTTAGTTCTCTACCAGCGATTAGAGATATTGATCTCAGTAAAAAATTTAAAAAAAATATTGTCTAACTTCGGGCTCTACATGCTTAACTTCATGTTTCTAGGAGCAATATTATAAAGAATTCAAAAAGTACCAGTTAAAAAAAACAAAAAAGTACCAAAAAATAGTGCCTTGTACGGGAGTTCATTACACCCCATTAGCAAATCTACAAATTTGTCACATTTTATAAAACTTAGCTTAATGAGACTGAATGAAATTAAATTTCCCGTTTTTCCCCCTTTTAGTACTTTTTACTCCCTATCGTAGTAGGAGCTCATCCATTTACTATTCATATGCACAAGTTTATACATATAAAAAACTATGGTTATGAAAAAGGTACCAAATATAGGTACAATTTTCAACCCTTAAGCATCCGAATAGCCAAAAAGTACTAAATTTTGATAAGTTAAGAAGGATTAGGGTTCTATAAACCGACTTTCGAATAATGGAACAATCGACTTTTTGTCGCAAAAAGTCGAAGTCGACTATTTTGTCCCAAAAAAGTCGATAACTCGACTATCGTCTATGAAAAAAGTCAAAAAGCCGACTTTGTAAATAAAAGTCGAAAAAAGTAGAAAAGTCGATAAGTCGAAAGTCGAAAAAAGTCAAAAAGTCGAAAAGTTGGAAAAAGTGGAAAGAAATCGAAAAAAGTCGAAAAAAAGGATAAAGTCGAAAAAATTAAAAAATAGTGGAAAATTTTAAAAAAGTGGAAAAAATGTCAAAAACTCTAAAATTGTCGGAAAAACTCGAAAAAAGTCAAAAAATAGTCGAAAATAGTCAAAAAGTCGAAGAGTCGAAAAAAGTCGAAAAGTCGACTATTTATAAAATACTAAAGTCGACTTTAAAGTCGAAAAGTAAAAAAAATCGACTTTTTATAATATGCAAAAAGTCGAAATGTCGACTTTTAACTAAATGCAAAAAGTCGAAAAGTCGACTTTTAACTAAATGCAAAAAGTCGAAATGTCGACGTTTCCTTTCAACTATAGAACCCTAAGAAGGAGCCGAAATATCTTTTGTATTCACTGGTTTACATGATACATGCGGTGCAAAAAAAGTCCCTTAATACTGTTTTTACCCGTTTATTCCCTAAAGGGATCGAATTTGAAAACAGTACCAGACACTTGTCCGATTTTTTTTTAAATAAACGACGATAAGCTTTAAGCTATCTTTCGAGTTTTGGTTGTTTTTGTACAATATGTGTATTTATGTACGTATGAAAACAAAAAAGAGAGCTCATTTGAGAGCTCGTTGCGTTTCGCTGATATAGATTTATAAAGGGTTCGGGGCACAACTGATACAAGTTCTTTCGAAAATCACCCTGATGTGGATATATATAAAGAGCTTATGTGTTCGTAATAGGAATGAATTCTGCCTATGTTTTGCATTTAAGTGAAGACTTGCAAAAGAAGTTTATTAAGAAGCGTAAAAACCGACTACAACGAAATTAACTATACAACCATTACCACCCTAATATCTAAATTTATGCATAAAAGTTACGGATACATACACACACATACACTTGCCCATAACTAACTCAAAACACTTGGCAAACTATTTCATCCAATAACTTTATCTGCAGTGTAACCTAAAACCGATACAGCAATATTGATACCAACCATATGATGATAGTGGCAGTGGTGCTGAACATGCACATAATCATACGAAACTTATTACATAACCCAGCAGTTCTGCAAGGAGTCTATGTATTCCTTTTAGAAAGTAATATTTCTCAAATTATAAAATAAATACTTCACTGACTCGTACTTTACTCTTTGTTATGCAGAGTGAAATTTAATTAACACTTAAGAGTCTAGAAGTAATACAGCGAAAGTTTAGATACTACTTTAGGGATCTTAAGGACTAACTAACCGGAAGTCTATTGTGTAGTGTAGTCAAGTTTCGAAAGTTGGTATTTAATGCATTAGGAGTAACCATTCGCAGACTTAGTTGTGCAATTATTACATTGGTATCAGCACTCCGAATTGCAGGGTATATCCATTTTTATACAATAGCAAAAATTTGCGTATGCAAAATAAAAAGTTTATGCAACACACAGATACAAACACACTCATCGATGTCATCTATGCTTTTGCCAACACATTGCACAAACAAAAAAATCCCCGAGAATGACACATACAAACAAACATAAGCTGAAGTAAAGGCTGAAAGGTTCAAGCCGACTTTTGGATACTTTTTTGAAGCGTTGACAATAGAAAGTTTAAGCTTCAAAGTAATTCAATTCAATAGTTTTTGAATTACGTGAAGAGTTTATGGTTAAAATCACTATATTTTTATACCCGTCACCATCGTGAGAAGGGTATATATAAGTTTGTCATGCCGTTTGTAGTTTCCACAATTCCTATAAAGTATATATATTCTGGATCCTTATAGATAGCGGAGTCGATTAAACCATGTCCGTCTGTCTGTCTATTGAAATCAATTTTCTGAAAACCCCAGATATCTTCGAGATCCAAATTTTCAACAATTCTGTCAGACATGCTTTCGAGAAGTTTCATATTTAAAATTAGCAAAATCCGTCCATAAATAATGGAGATATGAGCAAAAACCTGAGACAATCTTTGAAAATTTCATCAAAAAAATACAATTTTTCACATGCTTTGATAAAAAAGCAACAACAACATTGCTTATTGAAAAAAACATATGTTTGGATGTGTGTTGGTTTTATTGCTTTATGTATTTTGTTTTTGTTTTGTTTCCTTTCGCATACTTGTTGTTTGTTTGGTTTTGCTATCGCTAAAGTAATAGTAGAGTCGGGAAAAAATGGGACTCTAACTGTTATATTTTTTCCGATTTACTGATTTAATATATTCTTTATACAGGAGGTGCCACACCCCCTTAGCCAATCCGCCCATTTTTGTCCTCAAATATATATATATGGATGTCAAAATTGTCCATATAAAATTTGAAGACTCTAGCTGTTGCAGTCTCTGAGATATGCCACTTTTTATACTTATTTTGTATGTGGGCGTGGCATCTTGCCTACTAGGCTCAAACGGTCCAGGCGTTTATGCGTCTACAGACTACAAACACACCCATTAGACATTGTTGACATTATATGAGATTAGTATTATGTTATGTTTAAGAAATAAATGTCAGTTAAGTGATAACAAACTGTCACTATAAACAAATAAAACATTTTCAAAATATTCTCTTTGGGGTAAAGGTAGACAAATTAGCATTGTCAGAGAAGTAAGTTTCAATCACAATTATCCATTATTGCACATAAAAATTTCAACTTTTCACATAAAAGACACAAACACAACAATGAATTAATATGAACCAACATTTTTCGTTTAAATTATTTAAATCCCCACGATGATAACAAACAAGCAAACGACTGACGGACGGACACACGGACAGACCTACAAACGAACGTTTGAGCAGCGAACAAAATGTCATTGTTATAACTTTACAAAATACATACAAACCTAACTACTACATACATGTATTACGAATGTGCGTGTGTGTATGTGTATCCTTTTCTACTTCTCTTTTTTTTAATGCTCTTTTCTGTTTTCTGGTTTTTGGATCAGGTGCTTTTCGTACATAATAATACCATGGAAGCCATTACATTATGCCGCCTCCATCTTTCTACATCATATACCAGCTTATGTACTAGATTTAATTGCCATGGCTACCGGACAGAAATGCATGTAAGTATGTCAATTATTTATTTTTCATAAAACTTGTTTGGCAGGATTCTCTCAGTAGCTTTATATCTACTGAATGTGTTTGTTTGTATTCAATTGAATTGAATAATGCAGCATGCTAATGTATATACACACATACATACATACACATTCATGCAAAGATTTTTTAAAGTTGATTTTGATGTTATTGTCATTTGCTTTCTTCTGTTCTCTTTTTGTAGTTACATTAAAGCTTATTCAAAGATTACCAAAATCATTTACATGATGTCCTGGTTTGGTCTCAAAGAATGGATGTTTTCCAATCAAAATATCGCTGAATTGGATGCATTGATGTCGGACGAAGAAAAGAAAGTTTTACAATTCAATACCAATACGATTAATTGGAATGAATATTTTCGTTCCTATTTAAGTGGTATACGAAAATATTTCTTCAAGGATACGGAAAATGATTTACGTAAAAGAAAAACTTTTTATCGTAGGTAGGTATTGTCGTGTTTGAACTCTTTGTTGAACAATAAAAAATCCAGTTTTTTAATAAATAAAAAGTTTGACATCATTTGGCAATGAAACAAACAAAAATAAGTTCAAACCGGAAATTAATTGCATACTTATTATGAAGTATAGAAAAAAATTATATTTCTTTAGCTTAAGTAGTTTTTAATTACATTTTTTGGTTGGGTTTCTTAGGCGGGGTCACTTGCAACTGCAACACAGTGCTACAGTTATGAACACAAAACAAAAACTGTAAAAAACCAACCACCTTCTACCCATTCACCTTGTGTTACAGTTTTCAAAATCATAACATTTGCAAATTTCCTTATTTAAACAAATTTGTTAACCAGTGTAATTATTTATTTATGTTACTGCAATTTTCTTACATTTTCTCTAACCTTTTTTCGTTGTCTTTTATTTTACCTATTTTCTTTTTTCTAGATGGCTTTTCATACACAACCTGTTAAAGACTTCATTTGGTGTTACACTCATTATGTGCCTTCTAAGGATTTATTACAAACTTTTCAAAATCATACCAAAAATTACACTCTAAGATAACTGGCTGTAAACGGTGCGGTGCAGTGACTGCTGCTACACACGGACTCCCAGCAATAATTAAACGAACCCTGATACCTACATACCTTTGTACAACTAGTAATTACGTGGTGGCCTGGTCAACAAAACCATAAATAACACTTGAGTAGGTGGCGGCACAGCAAGCAGTAGCAGTAATACATACTTAAGTGTATGTAGAACTATTTTCTTTTTCATTTCTAAGATTTTGATTTGTAATTGTGTAAAAAAAAAATGGAAAAAATTAATGTGTTTTTAATCTTTTCAAAGTTTTATTGTATTCTACAAGACCTAGAGTAAAATACACTTAAGTATATATTGCAGCACAACTATATGTTTTACTTATTAACTTATTTCTCTTCTATATTGTTATAATTAATGAACTTGTATCAAAATATTTATTTATTAACTAAACTATATATTCTCATTTATTACAGAAAATAAAATAAAACCAAACACTTTAAGATGAAAACGTTATTTATGATCGGGCTTAATATAATTTATATTAAGCTGAAAAAAATAAAATAAATTAATACAATTACTTACTTGGGAAATATTACTTTAAATATGTAAACAATATATAAGTGTTTAACAATTTAAGAAAAACACATTCTAAAATTTAACACATAAGTATCTGAAATATCTCATATGTATTAATCCTTTGTTAAGAAATATTTAAAAAAATATTCCATTTTGTTTGCCAGTGGCTCTGGAAAAGAAATGAAAATATAGGTTATGTGATATATTTGCCTCGAGCAGAAGTTGTGAAAAATAAATAAGTATGTAAATAATAATTTTTAATTATAAGGGAACATAGTATGTATAAGGGAAACTAAAGAGTTTGCAATTTTGCATTTAAAGAGGAAACAATTAGTAAACTATAGTCGGCCATATCCGCACATTTTTTTTCTTCATTTATTATAACCGAGACTTTTTTATTAATACAATTTACGATTTTATTGTATATCATTTATGTCGGATATAACTTCAGTTTCTATTTATAATTATTGACCACGTACTGATTTTCTAAACTGGACTTTTTATGGGAACTATCTAAAAGTCAATTATGGAAGTTTAAGACATTTGAGAAAGGGATTGTACGACGGTTATGGTTAATTATAGATAGATCATTAAGATCGGAAGTACTGTTATTTCCTTTATAAAATATAGATTAAATGATTTTTGTATTAATTAACAATAGTATGAGCTAAAAAGTACGAATCGGAGGATCCTCTGTTATGGGCGCTAGGTAAAATAATCAACTAATTTCAATGCGCTTAGAATAAGGGCCGAAAGTAATAACTATATCGAACTAACTAACTAACTAACTAACTAACTAACTAACTAACTAAAACTAACTAACTAACTAACTAAAAAACTAACTAACTAACTAAAAAACTAACTAACTAAAACTAAACTAACTAACTAACTAACTAACTAACTAACTAACTAACTAACTAACTAACTAACTAACTAACTAACTAACTAACTAACTAACTACTAACTAACTAACTACTAACTAACTAACTAACTAACTAACTAACTAACTACTAACTACTAACTAACTAACTAACTAACTAACTACTAACTAACTAACTAACTAACTAACTAACTAACTAACTAACTAACTAACTAACTACTAACTAACTAACTACTAACTAACTAACTAACTAACTAACTAACTAACTAACTAACTAACTAACTAACTAACTAACTAACTAACTAACTAACTACTAACTAACTAACTAACTAACTAACTAACTAACTAACTAACTAACTAACTAACTAACTAACTAACTAACTACTAACTAACTAACTAACTAACTAACTAACTAACTAACTAACTAACTAACTAACTAACTAACTAACTAACTAACTAACTAACTAACTAACTAACTAACTAACTAACTAACTAACTAACTAACTAACTAACTAACTAACTAACTAACTAACTAACTAACTAACTAACTAACTAACTAACTAACTAACTAACTAACTAACTAACTAACTAACTAACGACTAACTAACTAACTAACTAACTAACTAACTAACTAACTAACTAACTAACTAACTAACTACTAACTAACTAACTAACTAACTAACTAACTAACTAACTAACTACTAACTAACTAACTAACTAACTAACTAACTAACTAACTAACTAACTAACTAACTAACTAACTAACTACTAACTAACTACTAACTAACTAACTAACTAACTAACTACTAACTAACTACTAACTAACTAACTAACTAACTAACTAACTAACTAACTAACTAACTAACTAACTAACTAACTAACTAACTAACTAACTAACTAACTAACTAACTAACTAACTAACTAACTAACTAACTAACTAACTAACTAACTAACTAACTAACTAACTAACTAACTAACTAACTAACTAACTAACTAACTAACTAACTAACTAACTAACTAACTAACTAACTAACTAACTAACTAACTAACTAACTAACTAACTAACTAACTAACTAACTAACTAACTAACTAACTAACTAACTAACTAACAAACTAACTAACTAACTAACTAACTAACTAACTAACTAACTAACTAACTAACTAACTAACTAATAACTAACTAACTAACTAACTAACTAACTAGAAATTAAACATGCAGAGCCCGGAGTAACTGAGAACCTGTAAAAATATGCTTTTTGGTACTTTTTCGTTCTTCAAAATGTACTTTTATTGAACCTAGGGATATGGGGAATACCATGTCAAGTGACCCACCTCAAAAAATCGATTTTGACGAAATTTGCACTAAGGTTAGTACTATTAGAAGGAAATGGTTTAAGCTTTTTTTTAGTAAAGAAATTGCAACAAAAACGTTCATTTTGAAAATATAGGGGAAAATTAAAAAAAGTCGAAAAAAATTGTATTCTTTAGTTAAAAAATACTTTTTTTTTCATAGATATCCCACTCGCTGGATTTTTAAAGTTGGATCACTTGACACGAAAATCACCATATGTGGAGCCCGAAGTATATTAGGAATACAGAAGGGATCTTTTTGGTATTATTTTTGTTCTTCATCTGGAACTTTTTAAACCTAGAAACATAAAATTAAGTATGTATAGCCCGGAGTAAATGAGAAAAAGGGGACATTTTGGTACTAATATGAAGAACGCAAAATGAGAAGCAAAACTTTTAAAAGGGAACATCTTGATAATATTCTGGTACTTTTTTAATTTTTTAAATTATTGAACTTAGAATCGTAGATGTAGGATCCCGATGGAATGAAAATTTATAAGAAATAAATTTATGTTACTTTTTCGTTTTCAGTTAGTACTTTCTGATTCTTTTTTACAATTCAACCTGGTTAGAAACGTAGAATTAAGCATGCAGCGTCCTGATTGAATAAAAATCTATAAAAGTGGCCTATCTGGTACTTTTTCGATTTCCATTAGATATTTTTTATATTTTTTGTAATAAAATATACAGTTTGTTCGTTTGTTGTTTTGTAACTAGTATGTTTTACATCCAACTAGTAATGTACCAATTCATAACTATAACTGTCAAACTAAATTCTAGATGTAATTTTTCTAGGATTAGCAATACGATTTTTATAAACAATTATTTTGGTTCAACTCACAAATTACATTATTGATTTTCAAAAAACTACAATAACTTATATTGACAGTTTTCATACAACTTTTGGATCAAGTTTACCTTTCACACTTGTAAGTCTTAAATAAAAAACGTCCCCAAAAATTAATTATTTTAAAATAGACTTATTTAACATTATAAACTCTACTTTAAAACTACAAGCAAACATTGACAGTGAATTGATGCACTTAGACGACAATCGCGAGTACTTAATTTTCCTTATTCGTACTAAATAACCCGATTATCACCACACGCACACTTGCAGATACATGTTCTCATGAACATCTCGTACACACAGATACAGTATTCGTACATAAGCCAGTTTTATCATTTAACGTGTGAAGTGTTTTTGTTTAAACGTGTTTCTTTTTTTTTGTTTGTTTGTTTGCAACGGAGCGTATGTGTATAAATTTCATATAAAAACGTGTCCTCATCCTCGATTTACTGTTTGAATATTACTGATGCTCGATGTTGATGCTGTTGTACTTCCTTGCCTGGTTATAATGTTCTCGTGACGTATTTAGAGGTATGTTCGCTTAGGTATACTGCGATGATATTCAAAGCACAAAAGACTGCCTGCCATTATCGAGAAGTGTGAATACAAATATACCTCAGGGAATGTTGACAGTTACTTTAACGACAACGACTTTCGATGTGATTCACATTAAAGACAATGAGTGGAAAAAATGGGAAACTCATAGAATACATATTTGTGTTTTGGATGCAGAGTTAAAGCAGTTTAAAATTGAAATATTAAAAAAACGAATGGTTTGAAGGACATATCGTTTTCAACATATAAATAACCAATAATGCTCTTAAACCTAATAAAAATGTAAGGAAAAGACTGGGTGGTAGCGGTTTTAATTACAATTGTATTTCCTCTTTTCTGAAATGTTAAAAATATATTTAAATATTCTGAGAATATATTTCCGGGGACGATTTGACTTAAAAAAACATTTTCAAAACATACTACAAAAATTTAAAAATTTAATATTTACGAATGAGTAAATAAATATAAAATATAATAAATTAAATAATGATATATTGTGTTTTAATGTCAGACGAAAACCATTTATGCACCATTTAAAAGGAGTATAAAACAAAATTTTGAAAATGTATATAAGAACCGTATGTATGAAAGTTCTGCATACATTAGGCCAGCACTGAGAAAGAGGACCGATTAAAAGTTTCGGCCAATCGTAGAATAAACTCGATTTACATGTTTAAAATATAACTTCTATTGCACAATGGGGCAGAATCTGAAGATGTTAAAAGTGTAACGGCTCTATCTAGATGATTAATCAGAAATGAAGGTAATTGGTTCTTAGGATAGTTTTTTTGTAAAAAATTTAGTTTTCAATAAAGTAAGTTAGTAAGTCAGTAAGTTAGTAAGTTTGTGAGTTAGTAAGTTAATAAGTTAGTAAGTTAGTGAGTTAGTGAGTTAGTAAGTTAGTAAGTCAAGAATTTAGTAAGTTAGTATGTAAGTAATTTTGTAAGTTAGTAAGTTAGTAAATTAGTAAGTTAGTAAGTTAGTTAGTTAGTAAGTTTGTAAGTTAGTAAGTTAGTAAGTTACTAAGTTACTAAGTTACTAAGTTAGTAAGTTAGTAAGTTAGTAAGTTAGTAAGTTAGTAAGTTAGTAAGTTAGTAAGTAGTAAGTTAGTAATTAGTAAGTTAGTAAGTAGTTAGTTAGTAAGTTAGTAAGTTAGTAAGTTAGTAAGTTAGTAAGTTAGTAAGTTAGTAAGTTAGTAAGTTAGTAAGTTAGTAAGTTAGTAAGTTAGTAAGTTAGTAAGTTAGTAAGTTAGTAAGTTAGTAAGTTAGTAAGTTAGTAAGTTAGTAAATTAGTAA
This sequence comes from Lucilia sericata, assembly GCF_015586225.1. Classification (NCBI taxonomy): domain Eukaryota; kingdom Metazoa; phylum Arthropoda; class Insecta; order Diptera; family Calliphoridae; genus Lucilia; species Lucilia sericata. The sequence continues at coordinate 411,422 of NW_023994280.1, forward strand.
GTTAGTAAGTTAGTTAGTTAGTAAGTTAGTAAGTTAGTAAGTTACTAAGTTAGTAAGTTAGTAAGTTAGTAAGTTAGTAAGTTAGTAAGTTAGTAAGTTAGTAAGTTAGTAAGTTAGTAAGTTAGTATGTTAGTAAGTTAGTAAGTTAGTAAGTTAGTAAGTTAGTAAGTTAGTAAGTTAGTAAGTTAGTTACATTTCTCTGTTCAGGCCTACTACACATACGTATTTACACAAAATATTACATTTATGTAGCAGCGTGCATTTATGTTGAAAATGTATACTCCCAACGTGTCTGCAGAAACATTTACAACAGATAAAATGTTTGGATCTATGTTCAACTGCTTTTTTTCTGTCAGGTAGGTGGTTATTATAAAATAAAATAAAAAAATACGAATGAAATAAAATATGTACTTTAATTTGTGCCTCAAAGAAGTAAATGTACCGGATTATTGTGTAAATGCTTTAGAAGATGTTACTGTTTGTAGAAATGTATAGAACATATACATTTATATATAATATAATGTGTATGTGTAATGATGTCGAGTTTTGTAGTGTGTGTGCGGTTATAAATTATCAAAACACATCACGTGCAACATAATTTTCCATGTGAGTTGTGCAGAATTCGCATTTCTATATAAAACACAATCAAAAAATGTTCATGTATTTTACACATACAAATAAAATTTTAAACATGAAGCGTAAAAACTTACCAAAAAAGAAAAAAAAGGATATAAAAAATTTAGAAAAAAACTCATGTTTAGTTATTTTGTAAGTAGGACTCTATAGGTTTAGGTTTACCTCAAAACTTTTTCCATTTTAATAATGTTTAGATTATTTATTTTCAAATGAAACATAACTAGTAGTGGTTGATAGATACAACAAAAACAGAAATATTATAAAAACTTTAGAAATTTTATTAAAAGAACACAGTTCCTTTAGTGGTAGTTACTAGTTATTTAAAGGGATGTTTTAAAAGTCTCACAATACGGCTAGTTGTTCTAGTACTGTTTTAGTTGGAAAATATAGTAAATTTAAAAATGTTGTCCATAAATATTGGAACCAATACTTTAATTATGTCTCTCATTTTCACAAGTTTTCACAAATACATACTTGCATTAAAAATAAATTATAAATTACTCATACGACATTAATACTACATGTCGTATGAGTAATTTTTGGTATGGTGGTATGGGTGATTTTTTTCTCTTCTCTTAGTAAGTATTCGATCCGATGTACAATGGTTTTATAATTTAATATTAGAAATTAATTCATAATAAATATAATGAGGAGTTTATATAACTTCCATTAAAAATATGCAAATATTTTAAATAAATTTATTTTGATCTTCTCTATTTTGTTGGCAGCAGAATTTGAATTTTTTATGTTTTTCAATAGTTATCAATATTTATAGTAGAGAAAAAAATATATAATGTCAAACAATATTTTAGAATTTTTGACACATGCTGCATGAAAATATCCTTAAAATAAGACACGTAACTTGAACTCTTCTGTCATATAAAGAAATACATACGTTTGGTATTAAGTAGAGCTCGTATGCATCTAAGAAGACACTGAGGAATATTTAAATAGGAACAAAGGTTTAATAATTCTAAGAAAATCTCTACTAAACCTTTACATTTAGTCAAATATCGTTTCTACTTTAAAGCATTTTGTCCAAAACCTTTTTCAAGAATGTATTTGTAATTATTTCCTTTGGTGTAGTTTGGTTACACTGATGTCCTTTATGCGGATGTTACGTTAAATGTCATGTGTATGTTTGCAAATATGCATGTGTTTGTCACTTTGATCGCACTTGCTTCTATGTGTATATCTTTTGATTATACATATGGGCATTTACCAAAATCAACTTACTTTCCAATAAATCCTACATACCTTCTGTATTACTTAGAAGGAGTCTTGTAATGACTTACAAATAACGTTATATGTTATATATTTTTTAAAAGTAATAGTAGACGTAGTGAATGCATTCTGGACTAAGTCAGATTTAAAATCTTAAGATTACTTTTCTGACAACGATTTAGTTCAGTTTATAGAAAATAAAATCAAAACTGCTGCCATAGTAAACAACAATAAAGCTTCAACTTCATTCATAATTTACGTAAATTATGATCAAATTATTAACAATTTTAATGTAATATGTTACAATAAATTTATTAATTTATCCAAAATTCCAAATGTTCCAAAATTCCAAATATTTTAGTAAACGCTCATATACTCGCATGTATTTGTACACGGTGCATATGTATACAAATCTTTTTTATTATTCATATTAAAAAAGCTTTAACAAAAATGAAAAATACACACACATACATATGTACCAAAATCTCTGCATTGTAAGAAATCTATGGGATTTTTATGTGACCATTTACGTGCTCCTTTCTGCGCTGTACCATCTAAGACGAAGAACCTGCAGAAGAAAATGTTCATTGTTTCGTTAAACAATAAAAGAAAGTAGAAGCAATTTTTGACACTTTTGCGAAAATAACAAGTATATTTTTATTGTAGCATGCGTTTTACCTTTTTAAAATTCAAATCTTTTCTACATTTACATACATGACATTTTTTACTCAAACAAACTTATTTGTATGTATAAAAGTTGAAAAAAAACCTAATTTTTAAGAATGTTTTATAAAGATTATACACTGCATACATTATAGAGTTAGTTCTTCATAATACATACATACATATGTACATAAGTGTGTGTAAAAGTTGACAAATGATTTATCTAGTGATTGTGGTTTTTATGTTTTTACATTGTTTTGTTGTATTTCTTTTCTAGTTTTGTTTTAAAAAAGTTAATATTGCTTAGAGTTGTCTTTATGTATGTGTGTGTTGGGTCATTTGTGGCATCTGGTTTCATTGTGTCGCATAATACAAGAATAAGTTGAATACGAAAGAAAATTGCTGAGGTCGTTTATGATCAAAACTTGATTGTAAGGTGCACCACACGATTGCTTCTATAAGGTGGTATAAGTCTCTTTTTTATTTAGCATTCTTATCTTAAATCTGTATGTAGATGTAACTGGCAAGCAGTTGACAAGATTTGGGTGCTTTGAAAATTTATTTTGCTACGAACGAAGAACGAACGAACGAACGAAACGAACGAACGAAAGAACGAACGAACGAAACGAACGAACGAACGAAACGAACGAACGAACGAACGAACGGAACGAACGAACGAAACGAAAACGAACGAACGAACGAACGACGAAACGAACGAACGAACGAACGAACGAACGAAACGAACGAACGAACGAACGAACGAACGAACGAACGAACGAACGAACGAACGAACGAACGAACGAACGAAACGAACGAACGAAACGAAACGAACGAACGAACGAACGAACGAACGAAGACGAAAACGAACGAACGAAAACGAAAACGAACGAACGAACGAACGAACGAACGAACGAACGAAGAACGAACGAACGAACGAACGAACGAACGAACGAACGAACGAACGAAGAACGAACGAACGAACGAACGAACGAACGAACGAACGAACGAAACGAACGAACGAACGAACGAACGAACGAACGAACGAACGAACGAACGAACGAACGAACGAACGAACGAACGAACGAACTAACGAGAACGAACGAACGAACGAACGAAGAACGAACGAACGAACGAACGAACGAACGAAACGAACGAACTAACGAACGAACGAACGAACGAACGAACGAACGAACGAAGAACGAACAACGAACGAAACGAACGAAACGAACAAACGAACGAACGAACACGAACGAACGAACGAACGAACGAACGAACGAACGAACGAACGAACGAACAAGAACGAACGAAACGAACGAACGAACGAACGAACGAAACGAACGAACGAACGAACGAACGAACGAAGAAACGAACGAACGAACGAACGAACGAACGAACGAAAACGAACGAATAACGAACGAACGAACTAACGAACGAACGAACGAACGAAACGAAAGAACGAACGAACGAACGAACGAACGAACGAACGAACGAACTAACTAACTAACGAACGAACGAAACGAACGAACTAACTAACGAACGAACTAACTAACTAACTAACACTAACTAACTAACTAACTAACTAACTAACTAACTAACGAACGAACTAACAACTAACACGAACAAACTAACACAACTAACTAACGAACTAACTAACTAACTAACTAACTAACTAACTAACTAACAAACTAACTAACTAACGACGTGACTTACTAATTTACTAACTCACTAACTTACAGCCTTACTAACTTACTAACTTACTAACTTACTTAGTACCTTACTAACTTACTTACTTACTAACTTACTTACTAACTACACTTACTAACTTACTAACTTAAACTACTAACTTACTAACTAACTTACTAACTTACTACTTATATTTACTAACTTACTAACTTATTAACTTACTAACTTACTAACTTACTAACTTACTAACTTACTATCTTACTAACTTACTAACTTACTAGCTTACTAACTTACTAAATTACTAACATACTAACTTACTAACTTACTAAATTATTAACATACTAACTTACTAGATAAAGAATTAAATAACTTTATAACTATAGGGTATCAAGCGTTGACTTCTAATCTTTCATACACATTAAACACAAATTTGTTTTCCTAAACAAAAAATCAACTTGTAGGGTCTTTAACCCATTTAGTAGAGAGGGATTTTGTTATTGTAACACACCTTTGAAAGACTGATAAATCTGTTATTATTTTGTGATGATGCACTGTTATACATGCTTAGAATATTTCCAATACACACAACAATTTACCTAGTTTATTTTTATTTTTTTGAGAGCAAATATTTATGCTATTGTTTTACACACAAACTAAATCATTCAATTCAAAAACTTATTATACAAATGCTGCCAAAAGAAGGCCTAAGTACATACGTACAGATGTATATAAATACATATGTATGTATGTATGTATGTCTATTTACAGGATACGTATCATATTTTCATTTGTATTTGTATGTATATCTATCCATTCATCTTCAATATGTTTCATATTAAGTTTTCCTATTTATATCCCGTAGTTTTTGTTATGCCAGAAGTGTAGTGTTCTATAATTTGATTGAACATGTGTTGCTAACGATTTATGCTAAACACTTTTATTGGCATTAAATTAACTTGGGAGTAAAATAAAGCATATTGCTATTTACCAAAAGTTGTTTTTGAAAAAAAAAAATTAATTTATTGTAGCAAAATCAATAAAAATAGACATAAATTTGTGGGTTTCATTACATAGTGATTTGTTGGGAGTTGTAGGTATAAAATTAAAAGTAAATCTGGAGCAAAAGTTTTTATAATAGAAAACAGTTTTCTTTTGGAATCTTGTGCTAAATTTCGAAGAAAGTTATATTATAAGAGTTGAGTCTTTTATATTTAGGATTGATTCTCAATAACTCAATTTTCTTAGCATTGGTTTTTTAGGTTCTTATAAATATAATTGCTTTAAAATTAATAAATGCACATAAAGTCAATTTATTATGTCTGAAAATTCAATTAACCTTAAAAGCTATATGTATTTTATTTACAAATGCATTTTCGTTTTTCTCTTTACAATCACCTGAATGTCAAACGTCCAGCAAACAGTTCAGAGAATGCACAAGGTTGATGAAAGTTAATAGACCAAAAGCCTTGGTAAATTATAACGAAAGACATTAGCACGAAGGTCAAGTGAATTAGAGACGAGCAAGTAGCTGCATAAATAGTTAATGGCAAAATGTTAATGTAAGTTTAAAATATTTTAATGTAATGGAAATAAACATTATACAGAATTATTAGGAAATGGTTTTATAAAGGACAAACCTTTATGTTCACTGAATAAATAATAAAAGAAAAGAAATAATATCATGTCTGATAGAATTATTAAATATTTAAATCCTCAAAAAATATCTAGAAACCACAGTAAATTGATTGCAGCCAACATACAGACAGATGGACCTAGCCAAATGGACTTATCTAAAAGGATTTAGAATATACTATATATTTCATGGGTTCGCTAAATGAACTATTTTGAAATAATATTGCTCCCAAAAGTAGATTTTTGCTTAATAGAAATTCTTCACTTAAAATCTTTTCTTTTCAAATGCTTTACTAAAAATCCGATATTTCAGAAAGTAAAAATATTTTTTTCACAAAAAAAAAAAAAAAAAACATTTTTCTCTAAAATTAAACTTTTCACAATAAAATCAGTATTCGCAAAAAAAAAAACGATTTTTTTTTTCAAAATCCATTGTTTAACAAAAAATTTGACTTTTGACTAAAAGCCCCATTTCAATGAAAATACGACTTTTCGTTAAGAATACGTCTTTTCGCTAAAAATACAACTTTTCACTAAAAATAATATTTTTCACCTAAAATACAATTATTCACTCAAAATTGGTCTTTTCACTCATAAGCGACTAAAAGTCCGACTTTCTCTAAAAATAAGATTATTTTACTAAAAGTCTAATTTTTTCACTAAAAATCGGTATATGTAAATCGGATTTCACTAAAAATAAGTTTTTTAACAAAAAATTTTACTTTTCACTAAAAATTCGAGTTTTAAAAAAAAAAGGTTTTTCACTGAAAACGAATCCGACATTTCACTGTGGACTAGTCTATGAACTAGTCTATTGATTAGTATATGAACTAGTCTATGGACTAGTACATGAACTATTCTATGAACTAGTCTATGATCTAGTCTAAGGACTAGTCTATGGACTCCTGTATGGACACCTCTATAGACTCTTCTATGAACTCCTCTATAGACTAGTCTATCAACTAGTCTATAGACTAGTCTATCAACTAGTCTATAGACTAGTCTATCAACTAGTCTATAGACTAGTCTATGAAGTAGTCTATCGAATAGTCTATGATCTAGTTTATTGACTAGTCTATGAAGTAGTCTATGGACTAGTCTATAAACTAGTCTATTGACTAGTCTATTGACTAGTCTATGAACAAGACTATGGACTAGTATATGAACTAGTCTATGGACTAGTATATGGACTAGTCTATGAATTAGTCTATGACCTAGTCTACGAACTAGTCTATGGACTAGTCTGAGGACTAGTCTATTGACTAGTCTATGAACTAGTCTATGGACTAGTATATGAACTAGTATATGGACTAGTCTATGAACTGGTTTATGGACTAGTTTATGGACTCTTCTATGGACTAGTCTATGAACTAGTCTATGAAATAGTCTATGGACTAGTCTATGAACTGGTCTATGGACTAGTCTATGGACTAGTCTGAGGACTAGTTTATTGACTAGTCTATAAACTAGTCTATGGACTAGTATATGGACTAGTCTATGAATTAGTCTATGGACTAGTATATGGACTAGTCTATGAACTAGTCTATGATCTAGTCTATGGACTAGTCTGTGGACTAGTCTATGGACTGGTCTATGGACTGGTCTATGGACTAGTCTATTGACTTTTACTTTTTTATTTTTAACAAAACATCTAAAGTTTCACTGAAAAACCGACTTTTCACTAAAAACATGATTTTTCACTAAAAGATCTGATTTTCCAATTTTTCACTAAAAATTATTTTTTTTTTAACAAAACATCTGACTTTTCACTAAAAGTCCGATATCACTGAAAATCCGACTTTTCACTGAAATTTTTAGTGAAAAGTTGAATTTTCACTAAAAATTTGCCTTTTCACTAAAATCCGATTTTCCGACAAGAAAATCGACTAAAAATTTGTCTTTTCACAAAAAATCTGACTTTTCCAAAGAAATACACTTAGGCCCCTATTGGGTCTGTTGTGCACTTCTTTACGAGGCCCTCAGGTGTGAATTGAACACTCGACCTCCGGTTTACCAGACCAATAACCTACTCGAGATCAATTTTCACTAAAAATCCGGCATTTCAATAAACTAAAAACCGATTTCTAGATTTTCGATAAAAAGATTAAGATTTTTTAATTTTTCATTAGAAAATCCTTACATTTTAAAAATAATTAACATTACTTTTTAAAGTTATAACTCACATCAAACCTTTTACTATATAGTCCATACATTTATTATTAGATTATTTACAATATTCCTATTAAGACATCTTCCATATAATGATTTATTATTAACTGAGCTCTGAGCTGTTAATAAAATTATCCTTAACAAACAACAAACAATTGTATACATCAAATGGAAACTATAAAATAATGTTTTTAATATCCTTGAGGTAGGTCACTTAACTTCATTTGTGATATGAATATACTCTCACTTACACATACATACATATGTAAATATAAATTATTCAATGTTTACGGCAGTTTAGCTGTTAACCTTATCCGAATAAAATGTTATTTATTTTTTTAAATGTAAAACATTCTTATATCTCTCTATCTCTTCGGCCTAAATTTAGTTTAACTGTTACAGAGAGTTCATGCGCTAGTGCTAGTGGGAAGAACAAAAAAAAACTTAACGAAACTCTCTATGAAAACGATTAGCGTTAACAGAAATACGACAGAATACGAAGCAGGAATAATACAATGTAATGTGTAGTAGTCCTAGAAAAATAATTCATGTAAGGAGTGTTTTTGTATTTCAGTACATTTTAAGCTTACGCCGGTAATAGACGCAGTCATAAATTATGATGAATTCTTGTGTGTTTCTGGTGAAAGTGCTGAATTAAAGGAAACAAATAAAATTATTGTGAAATGTAAAAAAATAATAAATATAAATAAAAAAAATTTCTCAATAACAAATATCTCAAGATTTTCCTAAAAATAAAATAAATAAATATTAATTTAACAAAGTAGTATAAAAAGGATAAAAAGGTGTAAAAAAGTAAATAATTATTTAATAATATAATAATATAATTTTCATAAATTAAATAAAACTCGCCTTCAAACCTAGTTAAAGCCCCCCAAAAAACGTGCTTGGCTTTTAAAATAAAGGCGCGCGCGTAACTTTTTTATTTTCCAACGTTTGCTGCAACTGCAGTAACGTTTACTTTGAACTGCGGACAGTTACAGGAAAAGGGTCACGTTTTATGTCATCATTGTTGTTGGCTGCTGGTCTTACTACCAACAATAATCGTATTTAAACATTTATAGCCCACAACAGTAACAAAAATACATACAAATAGATACATATACATGCACACATATACATTGACACTTTGAGAGAGTGTTAAAGATAATAAAAGGTATGTTTTGTTGCCTTTTCTCGTTTAAGTTTTTTGACACAGTGTATTTTAACCTAACGAAACCCAGTAGTTTTGCAAGGAGGTAATCGATCTCTTTTAAGCCATGTTTTGTACTTTTTGTAATGCAGGTAATAGGTATGATAATCTAACAGGACTAGACTCAAGCTGGATTAAGGGGATAGTGAGATCAATTGCTAATAACATGAAATTGTAATTCAAATTTATATAATGTAATTGCAGTATGTGCTGGACCAATATCACTTTTCAATTCTTATTACATTAGGACTAATTGTAATCGATACTTTTTAATCGCAATTATTAAGTAATTATAATTTTTGTTTATTTGTTTGTTTTAAGTACAATTGTAATTGTAGACTTTTTATTGAAAAATGGCACCTAAAATTACAAAAAATGGAACAGGAAATATGTAATGATTACTTTTATTTACATTTTTAATCAATTACAAATTAAGTAAGTAAGTGGAATTAAGAGACATCAATTGGTAAAATTCAATCACAATTCCAAGTAAATGGAATTTAAAAATAATACAGGCGGATATATTTAAAGAATTGTTGAAACTCGGAGACAAAATTATACTTTTTTGAAAGGTTTGTCGAAACACTGAGATTATACTTTTTTGAGGTTTGAATCTTAAGGAGAAAGGATATATATTAAGATATTAAGCTGACAAATGAAATGCAACACTTTAAACACAAAGTTGTATTGAGCTGTTATAAGGTGTTTCAGGCCTGAAATAGCGCTTTCCAAACTCCAGGACACGATATCTCGAATCCCAGATGTTATGCAAAAATTCTACAGATTTGAATGCAACGCAGCTCAATCCTTTAGAAAAGCATACATTGATCTCTGGGTTAAAAATTAATTAGAATTGCTCCATATGTAGTGTAATGAAGTGAGTCAGTCAGTTTGTTAGTTAGTTAGTTAGTTAGTTAGTTAGTTAGTTAGTTAGTAAGTTAGTTAGTTAGTTAGTTAGTTAGTTAGTTAGTTAGTTAGTAGTTAGTTAGTTAGTTAGTTAGTTAGTTAGTTAGTTAGTTAGTTAGTTAGTTAGTTAGTTAGTTAGTTAGTTAGTTAGTTAGTTAGTTAGTTAGTTAGTTAGTTAGTTAGTTAGTTAGTTAATTAGTAGTTAGTTAGTTAGTTAGTTAGTTAGTTAGTTAGTTAGTTAGTAGTTAGTTAGTTAGTTAGTTTAGTTAGTTAGTTAGTTAGTTAGTTAGTTAGTTAGTTAGTAGTTAGTTAGTTAGTTAGTTAGTTAGTTAGTAGTTAGTTAGTAGTTAGTTAGTTAGTTAGTTAGTTAGTTAGTTAGTTAGTTAGTTAGTTAGTTAGTTAGTAGTTAGTTAGTTAGTAGTTAGTTAGTTAGTTAGTTAGTTAGTTAGTTAGTTAGTTAGTTAGTTAGTTAGTTAGTTAGTTAGAGTTAGTTAGTTAGTTAGTTAGTTAGTTAGTTAGTTAGTTAGTTAGTAGTTAGTTAGTTAGTTAGTTAGTTAGTTAGTTAGTTAGTTAGTTAGTAGTTAGTTAGTAGTTAGTTAGTTAGTTAGTAGTTAGTTAGTAGTTAGTTAGTTAGTTAGTAGTTAGTTAGTTAGTAGTTAGTAGTTAGTTTAGTTAGTTAGTTAGTAGTTAGTTAGTTAGTTAGTAGTAGTTAGTAGTTAGTTAGTTAGTTAGTTAGTTAGTTAGTAGTTAGTTAGTTAGTTAGTTAGTTAGTTAGTTAGTTAGTTAGTTAGTTAGTTAGTTAGTTAGTGTTAGTAGTTAGTTAGTTAGTTAGTTAGTTAGTTAGTTAGTTAGTTAGTTAGTTAGTTAGTTAGTTAGTTAGTTAGTTAGTTAGTTAGTTAGTTAGTTAGTTAGTTAGTTAGTTAGTTAGTTAGTTAGCCACCCCGAACTAATGGAACCATTACAACTCCTCTTTCATTTTTGTTGCTATTGTTAATGTTGTTGCCATTATCCCTTCTTTTTGTTATTGCACATATAAATGTCATTAAATATTGTTTCGAATTACATGTTTTAAATGCTTTTTAAATGCAACCCAGTAAAAGTAGGAAGTTGGAAATTAACACCATACTATAATAAAAAGGATTCAAATAGCAACAGCAATGAAAAAAAAAAACTTAGTAAATGTATGAAAATTAAGTATGTTTTAACAGGCAATTAAGTGCAACAACAACAACATCAGCAAAAATGACAACAATAACTAAATGCTGGCAAAAGGCTTAACAAACTAAATGTCCATGAAAACAATTTACGTGTTTTTGTGCTGCACGTCGTACGTGTAATAAAATATTTTACTTTTGTGGCCAAACATAAAATAAAGACGAGCGAGCAGCTTTAGCGGTTGTCAATGCAGGATATCGGTTACCTTTGCTTTTGGTTGGTAGAATGGAATGGTATTATTTTAAACTATTGTGTGATAGGTAGGTTTAGGTTTATTTAATGATTCCATTGCCCCTTAGTGAGGGGTTTGGTTTTGTGTTTTTATGGCTCCTTTTGATAAGTACTCATTGTAATCCCTTTTAGCTCTTGTTGAGCTTTTTTGGTCTGCGTTTGTTTTGAGAATTTTCGATTTATTTTTAACTCGAAAGATTGAAGGTGTTTATTTCAAGCATTATATTCTCGATTTGATCTCAGATTAAATCAAGTTGGCCAATGAAGCTAAACTTTTGACTAAATTATTCATTAGAAACGCTAACTTATGTCTAAAAATTAGAGTCCGCTAAGCAGTTGAGCTTTTTTTATAAAAACTACCTATATTTCAATCGGAGAGAAGGAGAGAAGGTTGCAGAGATCGTTCTGTATAAGTTGTAGTAAATGATATGGTACCTTCGCAGGTTTTCATACGTTGTTACATGTATGTTCTTCCAAAAACGTTCACTCATGTATGATAACGATATTGAATGTAATGAATGCTTTTTGCATATACTATTCTCTGCATGACAAAATTATTTTTCAATAACATCTATTTATACAAAATCTATACCACTCTGTAGTATTCAAAATCTTATATACGATCGTATAAAATTGCCCATACGTATTATAGAGCTATGCTAATACACACACACGGAAATTTGCGTCTTCAAAAACACTTTTGTTAGCAAGCAAAATTCCCGAAAATCACATTTCCTGGAAAATAAAGTATTGATGTTATTATTATTATTATCATATTTTATTTTCAATAAATGTTTACTTTTTCGCTGAAATTATGGTAACAAGTACTGTAAAATTTTTATATAAATAACATATACATTTTCAATGGAATATAATGGCACTCCACCCCATTATTTTCTATAGTTAAGAAACAAAATTCAAATTCTTTGAATTGATCCACCTCTATTGCGTATAAGTGATTTTTAATTATTTATAATTAATAATACTCATTCGTCTAATTAATGTTGCAAGTACATGAAAAACAATATTTTAATTCTATGATTTACTTTGAAATAAATGTATATTTGTATCTAATGGGTGGACATTTTAAAGCATTAATATTACGCATAATGTGAAACGACAAAGCTTGATGTATTTTCCGATGTACATACATACATATGTATGTATGTATGAGAAAGGACACTATGAAAAAAAAAACTATCCTGGCAAATGAATTTGAGTAGCTGTTAAAGCAAAATGTAAAACTGACATTTGGATTTGAACAAAAAAAAAAAAAAAACTTAATAGCCAAAGTTTTAAGTTTCTCACAAAAAGTTGCATTAACATAAATGCATTTGGGGGCATCAAATAGCAACAAACAAATGTTTCGTTTCAATTTAATCTACTTAGAACAAAAACAAGGTGTACATTTCTCACTTTTAAAGATTACAATGAGAGTACTTTTAGTTTTTAGTACGAAAAGCTGAACATAGTGTTTTAGTTGGAATTTGAAAGTGAAAAGTGATATTGAAAATACATTTTTAGGAAAGTTTTTTCCAATTAATAACACTTACACCAATCCAGGAAACACCTCCAAAATTATGATTTTTTAAATGGTTTTATAAAGGAAAAACTGATCCTTTCTATGAGATTTTCCAGAGAAAACATATTTTTTGTTCGTATTTTCTATAATTTTCTAAATTTGCTGATGATTTTACACATTACTTTATAAAGGAACCCTCTATTTTCAGATACATTAAATAACTTTATATACTCTTAAGTAAAATGCAATATTGTTTTAAAAATATTATGCTTTGACCTCAAAGGGTTATGTAAAATTATTAGCTTATGAGAAATTTTCACTAAATTTCCAAAAAACCTAAAGATGACCTTTGAACTTTTCGTAGTAAAAAGGTTTAAACTCTGCGATTTACGTAGATCATTTTTATCAAATATATTTTTGAATAGAATATGTTTTGTTGTATGTATGTGTATTAAAATACTGGAAATAAACATTGACCTTTGACCTCAGAAAAATAATGGTTTTATTATTGCAATTTAAGTCACATTTCTAGGAAATGATTTTGACCTTTCAATAATTTTTAATCTGCATTTCAGCTAAAATTTGTAGAAAATATTGTTATTGACGCAAATTTGAAAACATTCTTTATATAGCTTGTTAAAAATTGAACTTAATTATATAGTGACCTTTGACCTTTTAAAATAAAATGGAAAAAATTATTAGAAAACTTTAATATAAAACAAATATTTGAAAATTTATAATATTTATTTTAAAAAATCAGAAAATTTAAAACAGTGACCTTAGACCTCTTGACCGGTATACTTTTGAAAATCGGCATGAATAGATTGACGCTAAAAAATTATTCAAATTTACTTTTTAAATCAGTCAGTCATCGATATTTTATCGCAAAATTATGTTTAGAGATGATGCTCATAATTTGGTTTCGACAAATGTGTTTGCCTTCAAGCTGATACGATTTGACATCTTCCAATTGATAATTGTCATCATGAACTAACGTTAATAACATTGTTATTTTTGACCTCAATTCTAGGATGTGATCTGTCAATAACAGCCGAATATTATTTTCCAATATCATTTTACAACATTTTAAGGCAAAAATATTAGATTGATTATTTTATTGATTATCTTCTAAAGTAATCAGTATACATTGTTTTAGACCATTAAAATTTAAATGAGTTGCAACACATTAAAAAACAAGTCAATTTTTAACACCCTAATATAGATTACAACACATTTACTAAATTGTCTAAAAAGTAACTACAAAAAAACTTTTAAACTGCATCAATTACTAATAGAATGAATATTTGCACTTTAGTTTGAACTAAAAAAAAAGAAATTGTCATTAACTTTTTACCTGAACGCGACTGTTAACTAATAAAAAAAAAATCAACTCCAAATGAATTCCAGTTAAAAAGTACAAATATTTGAAACACTCGCACACACATACTCGTTAAAACTGAAAAGGCTGTTGTAATATGAAATTACATACATACATCTGCTGTCAAGTGGCAAACAAGTGAACAAATTGCAAAATATTGTAAAAGAATGGAAATAATGAAATCAGCCACCAGGAACAAAAAGTGAACGTTAAGAAAAGAAAAGAAAAAAAAAAAAAACATAATAAAAAGAAAGATGAATACCGAACAGTTTCTGCTACCATAAGCTCAATCGCAAGAAGGAGTTTTAAAACATTGAGGCTATTTGCAGCATCTTCTTTATCAACAACAGCTGCAAAATTCCCCTGAATCCAGAAATGAAATGTTTTAAAATTTTAAATTTTCATTTCCTCACACACACAATAAGAAAAAAGCAACAACATGAATATAAAGCGAAAAGAAAAACTTAACGTTGTTGCAATCATCCATCCAACATCAGTTACTTTTCCCACACACACATACATATACACGTACTTGAATAACTACCCATTTGCATACACATACAATTCGCATACAATTACATACTAGGTGCAACAGATGCAAATGTATTTAAAATTGCAGCAACACACAAACACACCTACATTACATACTGTCGTGTAACGTCCTGCAGTTCGGTGGTATTTGTACCAAAACATATCTGTGATATTGTTATTATATCATATGTTTATCCTAGTTGGAAGTCAATTCATAATTTATGGATTGTAATTACATTACATTGACCTTGCAATAGATTTCTTTTGGTGTGTTAAATCACTTCTTTGAGAGCAATAAAAAACTACGTATTCGATTTAACAAGATAGCTATTGAAAATTTTTGAGTATATGCGATACACTAACTCCTTCAAAACTTCTTGGTACACTCTCATTCTCCATTACATAGCAGCCAACGTAAAAAGTTAAAAATAAAAGAAACACCGTTGGCTGGCGCTTGAATTTACCTGACTGACTAGCAGAAAAAAATTAATAGTTGTAGGAGAAAAAGAAGAAGCTGATGCTTAATTGAAAACATCATACAAACACTCTTTAACTTAGTTGCAGTTGCATAGTGTTGGAGTAAACAGAGAAGAAAAAATCAACTTTGTAACAGGTTTCAAGGCAGAACGGTGAAATTTTTTCTTTTGATTCTTAAAATAAAACAAACTTTATCTGATAGATACACATGCATACTAGGGTGATAAGGTGTTAAATTTTTGGAATTTTCACAAGTGCGAATCATATTATTTTACAATTTGGCAATTTGAATTAAAATGGATATAGTAATACATGTCGAGTTGACAGACTATAGGCCATAAGTTAGACTAACTGAAGTAGAACTGAACTAGAACTGTACTAGAACTGAACTAGAACTGAACTAGAACTGAACTAGAACTGAACTAGAACTGAACTAGAACTGAACTAGAACTGAACTAGAAGTGAACTAGAACTGAACTAGAACTGAACTAGAACTGAACTAGAACTGAACTAGAACTGAACTAGAACTGAACTAGAACTGAACTAGAACTGAACTAGAACTGAACTAGAACTGAACTAGAACTGAACTTGAACTGAACTAGAACTGAACTATGAACTAGAACTGAACTAGAACTGAACTAGAACTGAACTAGAACTGAACTAGAACTGAACTAGAACTGAACTAGAACTGAACTAGAACTAGAACTGAACTAGAACTGAACTAGAACTGAACTAGAACTGAACTAGAACTGAACTAGAACTGAACTAGAACTGAACTAGAACTGAACTAGAACTGAACTAGAACTGAACTAGAACTGAACTAGAACTGAACTAGAACTGAACTAGAACTGAACTAGAACTGAACTAGAACTGAACTAGAACTGAACTAGAACTGAACTAGAACTGAACTAGAACTGAACTAGAACTGAACTAGAACTGAACTAGAACTGAACTAGAACTGAACTAGAACTGAACTAGAACTGAACTAGAACTGAACTAGAACTGAACTAGAACTGAACTAGAACTGAACTAGAACTGAACTAGAACTGAACTAGAACTGAACTAGAACTGAACTAGAACTGAACTAGAACTGAACTAGAACTAGAACTGAACTAGAACTGAACTAGAACTGAACTAGAACTGAACTAGAACTGAACTAGAACTGAACTAGAACTGACTAGAACTGAACTAGAACTGAACTAGAACTGAACTAGAACTGAACTAGAACTGAACTAGAACTGAACTAGAACTGAACTAGAACTGAACTAGAACTGAACTAGAACTTGAACTAGAACTGAACTAGAACTGAACTAGAACTGAACTAGAACTTGAACTAGAACTGAACTAGAACTGAACTAGAACTGAACTAGAACTGAAACTAGAACTGAACTAGAACTGAACTAGAACTGAACTAGAACTGAACTAGAACTGAACTAGAACTGAACTAGAACTGAACTAGAACTGAACTAGAACTGAACTAGAACTGAACTAGAACTGAACTAGAACTGAACTAGAACTGAACTAGAACTGAACTAGAACTGAACTAGAACTGAACTAGAACTGAACTAGAACTGAACTAGAACTGAACTAGAACTGAACTAGAACTGAACTAGAACTGAACTAGAACTGAACTAGAACTGAACTAGAACTGAACTAGAACTGAACTAGAAACTGAACTAGAACTGAACTAGAACTGAACTAGAACTGAACTAGAACTGAACTAGAACTGAACTAGAACTGAACTAGAACTGAACTAGAACTGAACTAGAACTGAACTAGAACTGAACTAGAACTGAACTAGAACTGAACTAGAACTGAACTAGAACTGAACTAGAACTGAACTAGAACTGAACTAGAACTGAACTAGAACTGAACTAGAACTGAACTAGAACTGAACTAGAACTGAACTAGAACTGAACTAGAACTGAACTAGAACTGAACTAGAACTGAACTAGAACTGAACTAGAACTGAACTAGAACTGAACTAGAAATGAACTAGAACTGAACTAGAACTGAACTAAAATTCAATCTAGTTCAGACTAGTATACAGTCTTGAAAACACGCATCTATATCAGAGGCTAAGATGTATTCTTGTATTGTTTATATTCCCATACTTAAAATCAAGAGAAGTAAAGAAAATACTATCCTTAATGTAAGCATAAAAAAGAAGAGAAAACAAGTAAGGTAAATGGAGTTTATTAAAAATGTGAGAAAAGAATTTGATCATCATACATACATATATGTAGTAGGATTTAAATATAAAATTTTTTTATAGTTAAGAAAATCAGTGTCTTGCTAACATAACATTTAATGGAAACATTTAAAGTGAAACACATTCTTAAAAGCTTTTCCAGCGACGACCAACAGCTAAGGAGGAAGAACTTACAGCTAATATTAACTCCTACAATGAGACCATCAAGTAAATATTAGTACTACTTCTAGTACAAAACATTGTTTTCCATTTTAACGCTATATTTTTTGCTGATTAACATTTTTGCTTTAGTTTCTTACATTTCTTATTCCTGTTGCAGCCCCAGCCATTGTACCGTTCTTACCTCCACATAGTTTAGCAGTTTCTTTTTACTTGTTCATCGTTCTGCATGTCTTAAGTGGTTGTCATCGTCAACATACTTTTTTGTCGTTTCTTACTTTATTCTGGTGCTTAAAAAACTTCACTTACATTTATGTTGTCTAAAGCAGCCGCTGGTTGCAGCAGGCTTAAAAGGGAAAAACTTTCCTTTCCTTGGTAGCTGCGGCAAATTGAGTGCAACAATAACTTATTTGCATGAAGTAGTAAAAGGACATTCTAGTCTCTTTTCTTGCTTAAGACAACAATTGTGGTAAATAGCCACAAATTAATTTAAGGCAGAGTTTGTTAAATAATAGTTGAGCCTTCAAATATTTTCACTTTTTTCAAAAGGTAAAGAAGAGAAAAGAATTAATAAAGTGAAAGGGAATGGGCGTTTTAGTTTTTATTTAGTCCTAAGGGATCAATTAAAGGATTTTTTAAATTTCTCTATAATTTGTTATGAATTATTGAAATATAGTTCAGCTTTAGTTCAGTACTAGTTTATTTCTAATTCAGTTCTAGTTCAGTTTAGTTCAGTTCTAGTTCAGTTCTAGTTCAGTTCTAGTTCAGTTCTAGTTCAGTTCTAGTTCAGTTCTAGTTCAGTTCTAGTTCAGTTCTAGTTCAGTTCTAGTTCAGTTCTAGTTCAGTTCTAGTTCAGTTCTAGTTCAGTTCTAGTTCAGTTCTAGTTCAGTTCTAGTTCAGTTCTAGTTCAGTTCTAGTTCAGTTCTAGTTCAGTTCTAGTTCAGTTCTAGTTCAGTTCTAGTTCAGTTCTAGTTCTAGTTCAGTTCTAGTTCAGTTCTAGTTCAGTACTAGTTCAGTTCTAGTTCAGTTCTAGTTCAGTTCTAGTTCAGTTCTAGTTCAGTTCTAGTTCAGTTCTAGTTCAGTTCTAGTTCAGTTCTAGTTCAGTTCTAGTTCAGTTCTAGTTCAGTTCTAGTTCAGTTCTAGTTCAGTTCTAGTTCAGTTCTAGTTCAGTCAGTTCTAGTTCAGTTCTAGTTCAGTTCTAGTTCAGTTCTAGTTCGTTCTAGTTCAGTTCAGTTCTAGTTCAGTTCTAGTTCAGTTCGTTCAGTTCTAGTCAGTTCTAGTTCAGTTCTAGTTCAGTTCTAGTTCAGTTCTAGTTCAGTTCTAGTTCAGTTCTAGTTCAGTTCTAGTTCATTCTAGTTCAGGTTCTGTTCAGTTTTAGTTCAGTTCTAGTTCAGTTCTAGTGCAGTTCTAGTTCAGTCTAGTTCAGTTCTAGTTCAGTTCTAGTTCAGTTCTAGTTCAGTTCTAGTCAGTCAGTTCTAGTTCAGTTCTAGTTCAGTTCTAGTTCAGTTCTAGTTCAGTTCTAGTCAGTTCTAGTTCAGTTCTAGTTCAGTTTCAGTTCAGTTCTAGTCAGTTCTAGTTCCGTTCTAGTTCAGTTCTAGTTCAGTTCTAGTTCAGTTCTAGTTCCGTTCTAGTTCAGTTCTAGTTCTGTCAGTCTAGTTCAGTTCTAGTTCAGTTCTAGTTCAGTTCTAGTTCAGTTCTAGTTCAGTTCTAGTTCAGTTCTAGTTCAGTTCTAGTTCAGTTCTAGTTCAGTTCTAGTTCAGTTCTAGTTCAGTCTAGTTCAGTTCTAGTTCAGTTCGTTCAGTTCTAGTTCAGTTCTAGTTCCGTTCTCGTTCAGTTCTAGTCAGTTCTAGTTCAGTTCTAGTTCAGTTCTAGTTCAGTTCTAGTTCAGTTCTAGTTCGTTCTAGTTCAGTTCTAGTTCAGTTCTAGTTCAGTTCTAGTTCAGTTCTAGTTCAGTTCTAGTTCAGTTCTAGTTCAGTTCTAGTTCAGTTCTAGTTCAGTTCTAGTTCAGTTCTAGTTCAGTTCTAGTTCAGTTCTAGTTCAGTTCTAGTTCAGTTCTAGTTCAGTTCTAGTTCAGTTCTAGTTCAGTTCTAGTTCAGTTCTAGTTCAGTTCTAGTTCAGTTCTAGTTCAGTTCTAGTTCAGTTCTAGTTCAGTTCTAGTTCAGTTCTAGTTCAGTTCTAGTTCAGTTCTAGTTCAGTTCTAGTTCAGTTCTAGTTCAGTTCTAGTTCAGTTCTAGTTCAGTTCTAGTTCAGTTCTAGTTCAGTTCTAGTTCAGTTCTAGTTCAGTTCTAGTTCAGTGCTAGTTCAGTTCTAGTTCAGTTCTAGTTCAGTTCTAGTTCAGTTCTAGTTCAGTTCTAGTTCAGTTCTAGTTCAGTTCTAGTTCAGTTCTAGTTCAGTTCTAGTTTCAGTTTCTAGTTCAGTTCTAGTTCAGTTCTAGTTCAGTTCTAGTTCAGTTCTAGTTCAGTTCTAGTTCAGTTCTAGTTCAGTTCTAGTTCAGTTCTAGTTCAGTTCTAGTTCAGTTCTAGTTCAGTTCTTTTTTTCTTCTTATAGTAAAGATTTCCGTCCGCAAATCATCTTTTACAAAAATGCACATTTTATGAATAATTTTCGCTAAATTTGTTATTTTTGTGTATAATTTTCAATGACTTAAGTTTTAAAGTTTATATTTTTAGAATCAGATTTTTAACACTTTTAATAAAGTGTAAATGAGGAAACAATAGTCTGTTAAAAGTTTTAAAACAATAAAAACACACTTAAATCGAATTGTTGAATTATGGCGAATAAAATGTTTGCTTAAATTTATAAAAGGACAAACCAGTCAGGCTGGCAGTTAAACAGACAGACAAACAAATGAAATGGAGTTTGGTTAGAAGAAAAATAAACACTCAACTGTCACAGTCAAGGAAAACACACTAATGCCGAGAAAAAGTATCCGCTCTTGAGGGTTGTCAGACAAACAGAGTGACTAGTAGTAACAGAAAATGCTAAAAGGTTTATTATGTTGAAAATTTGGTAAAAAAAAACACAAAAAAAGAGAAAATAGAGTTCTTGGGAAACAAAGGGATTGTTTTACGATTATTTGGTTTTGTTGTTTTCCAAAAAAAGGATGAGGTTTTTAAAATAGAAATCTAATAGAAAAAAAAAAAAAAAAAAAACAGGAACAAAACGTAAGCACATAGAACGAAATGGAAATACATAAAAATACATACAAATTTGACACAAGTATGTATGCATACACTCGTGTGTATTTTATGTATCAATATGTATATTTTATGATTTTTTTTCCACATTTCCTTAGTTCTGGTATAAGAAATTATTTGTTAAATTATTCAAGCCAGAGCAGAGATGTGAAAGGATAAAAAACACAATGACAAAAAATCAAATAAAAATAATAATAAAATTTCACATATTATGTACATGTCATATTCATTATTTTAAAATATTTATAATTTTTTTTATATATTGTTGTTGTCATTGTAGCAACAAAGCAATAACGTAAATACTTTTGTACATTTTTTCCATTTTTTACAGGATGCACAGAGTTCAAAAGTGCAAGCGTATGAGTGAAAAAAAAAAATAAATTAAGCTTCACACGTTTATAGAACTGTTCGTATGTATGTATCTGTGTAATATACTATGTATAAATGTAGACATAGTGCAGAATGTGTCATAAATGAAAAATCATACAGTTAAAGTTTTTTGTTTTTATTTTTTACTACTACAGTTATGCACATGTAATATTTACATTTTACATTACATACCTCTATACAAATAAATGTATCTGTTAGTGTATGTATATAGTTTTTTTTTTTGTTGCATATGCAACACTTTGCATTTTGTATGAAATTGAACAACACACATGTATTCGCATAAAATGAGAAAAAGGCAAATATAAATGTAGATATTTTATTGTAAAAAATGTACATACAAATATACAAATGTATACACAATATATGTATGTATGCATACATTCAAAATACATACATATGAATAAAATAATAAAAAGGTCAGTAAAGTGCAGCAGGAAGTAGTGTCGCATTCATATTCATAAATCATTTGGAAAATTGATGCAGCAGCAATAACATTGCTGCCAACAACAGTTAAATTGTAGAAATATAGTTATACCTTGCTACAAATATATTCATATTTACATACACATATGTGGAGGGGTAAATTAAGATGGCGTTCAAAAAAGTTTGTTTTCAAAGTTTTTAATTAAAAAAAATCATTACTTTGTGTTGAGTATTTACGTCCAATGAAAAGTATGGATCACATAAGATTTCCAATTAGACATTACTGAAAGCTTTCTGCAGAGTACATTTAAAAGCTTTTCAGAGACTTTTTGCCATAATTACATAAAATGCAGGTGAAGTCACTTAAAGCCGGTTTATTTATATCCCAACTTTTCTTAAAACAAGGCAGTAAGGTCTGTTTAAACTCTATACCGGGGGTCATTTACATATATAGGGGCCAGGTGAGATCGTGAACCGATCTTGCCCATTTTCAATACCAACAATAAGAAGTATTTGTGGAATATTTCAGCCCTCTAGTTTTTTTCCGTTCAGACTCTACCGTGTTTTCAACAGAAAGACAGACATGGCTGGATCGTATTAGTATCTAATGAGGACCAAGAATATATATACTTCTCTGAGCCTTAAACCAATATATCGATGTGTTACAAACTTAATGATACAAAATATATCACCCATCTTAATGGTGGGTTTAAAAACCTATTATTCTCGTAAACTCAATCGCTCGTAGTAGTTCATACTTGAGTCAATAGACTCGTCGATAGGCTTGTGTACTGCAAAAGCCCAACCTTAAACTAGACCATGGACTATTTAAGAAACTATTCAATAGTTTAGTCAATAGTCTAGTTAATATGTGAAATGTTCTAAAGGTGAAATTTTAATATGATATGGTCAATTCCATAATATCGTACATGACATTTGAACACCTAATGAGTGGCACTTTGAAAGCACAAGAAGATGCCTCTTCTTGACCAGTTACAGCTTAGCCTTGTCCCATTAAGTTCTTCGAGTGCAAACCTTACGATTATTAAACTCGTGCTGAACTTTCTCTCTCTCTCTCTCTCTCTCTCTCTCTCTCTCTCTAGAGATCTTAATATTGGTTGTTTGCCTTTAGAAGTGATTGCTGAGTCCAATAAATTACTACTGATCACATCCTCCATCTAAATGTATTTGTCTATTCGAATTTTGACGTGGGGTTTCCTATGTAGTACTCTACTCTTTCCTTTTCAGTGCCTAGTTTATTCTTCCGCATTTAGACATCCTTTCTTTTGAGAAAGTTATCGCTTGTTTTTGGAAAAGGGGAAATATTTTTCACCCTGCGTCTGTTCTTAGTGTTCGGGAGATCTGGTTGTTTTTGCCTGCCTGGTTGGTTTTTGCCTGCCTACGATATATTCATATTCTTCAGAGTGTCTTCAAATTGACTTTTATGATCTTCTGAAGAAGTAATCTCGATGGGTCGCAATCTTATTTACCTCTTCTACCATATGTTCTACTTTACCATAGTTGGATCTGTTCTTAAAAGGCTTGAGATCTGGTTATTTTTGCCTGCCTCCGTGATTGAGAGGTAATCCAATATATTCTTCAGAGTGTCTTCTGATTGAAATAATATGATCTTGTGAAGAAGTAATGTCGATGGGTCACTATCTTATTTAACTCTTCTACCATTTGTTCTATTTCACCATAGTTGGCATTAGGTCTGATAGTGTTATTATCACATGAGGGATCAGAGACTGAAGTTCAAACTCTGAGCCCTGATTTTTCTCGAAAACCCAATTCAATTCACCTTTGTGAGAGTAGATAGCAGTGTCGATTTATCCATTTCCATCTGTCTGTCTATCCTTTTGTATGTTGAAATTAGTTTTCAGCAGACCCCAGATATTTGCGAGATCCGAATTTTCAATAAGTCGTTCCGACATACTTTTAGAAAAACTTGTACCAAAATGAACAGTCCATGTAAATATTACGTTTTTTTCATTCTTGATTAGTTTTTTCAGAAACTATAGCAATTTTTTTCAACAAATTTTGTCACAAGTCTTTTTTTCCAATCGGAGACTAAATCGGTTAAAAATTTCACATAGCTCCCATACAAATTTACATACCGACGGAAAATGGATCTATTGTTAACAACTTCATCTAGAATATCGTTATTACCGTAACATTTTCCACGTATAAATCTAATATCAATAGAATCCACAACAACATTTTTTACTAAAATTTATTACTAAAAACTAATTTTCACTAAAAATCAAATTTCTTATCAAGTATTCAATTTTTTACCAAAATACAACTTTTTACTATGAATCCAATTTTTTGGCTTAAAATCCATTATAAGTGTGACGCCCTAATATAAAAACGTGAGCTTTACATCTAAAAATACATACATACATATGTGGATGTGAATGACATTGTATCGTATGTGTATACGCCTTTTTCCACTAAGTGCAACAACATCGATGCAACAAAACTTTTACGTGTCATAACACAATGAGACAAAAAAATCGAGTACTCATTTTTAACAGGAATAAAAGAAAAATAATATGAACAATCATCATTTATTTGTACACTGGAAAAAAATCTTGGAGATATTTTACATGTTTACATTACGAAGTAATAGTAGAAGGAAGAAGTTGTACCAGTGCAGCATTCGAAGCACCTACAGAAAAAAGTTTGACTCTAACTCTAGATTTTGATAGTGTATAGTCATACATGCTATGTTACTCATAGACATTTGGCTAGAGTTTTCTTACTGCATAATGTTAGCGTTATTTTTGATTTTTATCTAGGGTTTAACTAATTGTCACATGTCCAGCACACAATTTTTGTTACAAACTCACTTATACGTACATATATACATATTTATATGCATACACCCATATAACTTTATATGCACACACAAATGTATAAATATTTATTTTTAAATATTATCCCCATTAGAAATTTTACCTCCCCGCTTTAAATTGAACTTCTGTCATATAACATAAACCTGCCCTGACATTCTCATATACATATATACTATTTGCCAAAAGAAATCACGACAGTACAAAACCGGTTGTGGACATTTTTTTTCGTAAACATAACATTTCAATTTCGATTGACAACCCCTGCTGTTGTCCACCTTAAAATTGACCAAATGTTGTGGCAAAAAATCACAGAGTTTAAATTTAAAAATCAGCATGGATAAGTGCAATTTTTAATTAAATTTAATGTGTTTTTAAATATATTTATGCCAACATTTTAGAAAATATAGAAAAACTGACCGTGTAATTTAATAATTAAATTACCGTAAACTGGAAATTAACTGTCGTACATCAATAAAACAACTGCAGCAACATGATATTCCTGATGACAGTTATCAAAGTGCTGCTTATAGCACTAAATATATTCCCCAGTCGCTTTACAAATCGGAAGGTGATGTTTTTGATTTATCTAACAAATTTGGTAACGCATGGTAAGTACAATTTCTAAATTTATTCAAATATTCTTAATTAACTGACTGCATTTGATCTTAACTGACTCACATATAAGGTTCACACGACAACGCTTATGGATCTTCAATGAATATCAGTATTCTGACAAAGTTTTAGATTGAAATATTACACTGTGCAACAGTAATTTTCACACATGAAAAAATTATTAACTCTGTGTATGTAATATGGACTTTTATGTTTTCAATCAAATATACGGTTTTTAATGGGAAATTAAAGCGATCACAGATTTTCTTTCTTTTTGCCCTAGCGCCTTTAGTTTAGCCAGAAAATTGACTTTTATATTTTCACTCAAAATTTCGGTTTTTGGTGGAAACTAAAGTGATCACAGATTTTCTTTGTTTTTGTCCTAGGGCCTTTAGTTTAGCCAGAAAATGGACTTTTATGTTTTCACTCAAAAATTCGGATTATGGTGGGAAACTAAAGAGCTCACAGATTTTCTTTGTTTTTGCCCTAGCGCCTTTAGTTTAGCCAGAAAATGGACTTTTATGTTTTCACTCAAAAATTCGGATTTTGTTGGGAAATTAAAGTGATCACAGATTTTCTTTGTTTTTCCCCTAGCGCCTTTAGTTTAGCCAAAAAATGGACTTTTATGTTTTCACTCAAAATTTCGGTTTTTGGTGGGAAACTAAAGTGATCACAGATTTTCTTTGTTTTTGCCCTAGGGCCTTTAGTTTAGCCAGAAAATGGACTTTTATGTTTTCACTCAAAAATTCGGATTTTGTTGGGAAATTAAAGTGATCACAGATTTTCTTTGTTTTTCCCCTAGCGCCTTTAGTTTAGCCAGAAAATGGACTTTTATGTTTTCACTCAAAAATTCGGTTTTTGATGGGAAATTAAAGTGTTCACAGATTTTCTTTGTTTTTGCCCTAGCGCCTTTAGTCTAGCAAGAAAATGGACTTTTATGTTTTCGCTCAAAAATTCAAATTTTGTTGAAAAATTATAGTGATCACAGATTTTCTTTGTTTTTGCCCTAGGGCCTTTAGTTTAGCCAGAAAATAGACTTTTATGTTTTCACTCAAAAATTCGGATTTTGTTGGGAAATTAAAGTGATCACAGATTTTCTTTCTTTTTGCCCTAGGGCCTTTAGTTTAGCCAGAAAATGGACTTTTATGTTTTCACTAAAAAATTCGGTTTTTGGTGTGAAATTAGTGATCACAGATTTTCTTTGCTTTTGCCCTAGAGCCTTTAGTTTAGCCAGAAAATGTACTTTTATGTTTTCACTCAAAAATTCGGATTTTGGTAGGAGACTAAAGTGATCACAGATTTTCTTTCTTTTTGCCCTAGGGCCTTTAGTTTAGCCAGAAAATGGACTTTTATGTTTTCACTCAAAAATTCGGTTTTTGATGGGAAATTAAAGTGATCACAGATTTTCTTTGTTTTTGTCCTAGCGCCTTTAGTTTAGCCAGAAAATGGACTTTTATGTTTTCACTCAAAAATTCAAATTTTGTTGAGAAATTAAAGTGATCACAGATTTTCTTTGTTTTTGACCTAGCGCCTTTAGTTTAGCCAGAAAATGGACTTTTATGTTATCACTCAAAAATTCGAATTTTGTTGAGAAATTAAAGTGATCACAGATTTTCTTTGCTTTTGCCCTAGTGCCTTTAGTTTAGCCAGAAAATGTACTTTTATGTTTTCACTCAAAAATTCGGATTTTGGTAGGAAACTAAAGTGATCACAGATTTTCTTTCTTTTTGCCCTAGGGCCTTTAGTTTAGCCAGAAAATGGACTCTTATGTTTTCACTAAAAAATTCGGTTTTTGGTGTGAAATTAGTGATCACAGATTTTCTTTATTTTTTCCCTAGCGCCTTTAGTTTAGCCAGAAAATGGACATTTATGTTTTCACTCAAAAATTCGGATTTTGTTGGGAAATTAAAGTGATCACAGATTTTCTTTGTTTTTGCCCTAGGGCCTTTAGTTTAGCCAGAAAATGGACTTTTATGTTTTCACTCAAAAATTCGGTTTTTGATGGGAAATTCAAGTGATCACAGATTTTCTTTATTTTTGCCCTAGTGCCTTTAGTTTAGCCAGAAAATGGACTTTTATGTTTTCGCTCAAAAATTAAAATTTTGTTGAAAAATTATAGTGATCACAGATTTTCTTTGTTTTTGCCCTAGGGCCTTTAGTTTAGCCAGAAAATGGACTTTTATGTTTTCACTCAAAAATTCGGATTTTGTTGGGAAATTAAAGTGATCACAGATTTTCTTTATTTTTGCCCTAGCGCCTTTAGTTTAGAAAGAAAATGGACTTTTATGTTTTCGCCCAAAAATTCAAATTTTGTTGAAAAATTATATTGATCACAGATTTTCTTTGTTTTTGCCCTAGGGCCTTTAGTTTAGAAAGAAAATGGACTTTTATGTTTTCACTCAAAAATTCGGATTTTGTTGGGAAATTAAAGTGATCACAGTTTTTCTTTGTTTTTGCCCTAGCGCCTTTAGTTTTGCCCTAGGGCCTTTAGTTTAGCCAGAAAATGGACTTTTATGTTTTCACTCAAAAATTCGGATTTTGTTGGGAAATTAAAGTGATCACAGATTTTCTTTATTTTTGCCCTAGGGCTTTTAGTTTAGAAAGAAAATGGACTTTTATGTTTTCACTCAAAAATTCGGATTTTGATGGGAAATTAAAGTGATCACAGATTTTCTTTATTTTTGCCCTAGCGCCTTTAGTTTAGCGAGAAAATGGACTTTTATGTTTTCACTCAAAATTTCGGTTTTTGGTGGGAAATTAAAGTGATCACAGATTTTCTTTGTTTTTGCCCTAGGGCCTTTAGTTTAGCCAGAAAATGGACTTTCATGTTTTCATTCAAAAATTCGGTTTTTGGTGAGAATTTAAAAAGATCACAGATTTTCTTTAGTTTTGCCCAGGGCCTTTAGTTTAGCCAGAAAATGGACTTTTATGTTTTCACTCGAAAATTCGGTTTTCGTTGAGAATTTAAAGTGATCAGAGATTTTCTTTATTTTTGCCCTAGGGCCTTTAGTTTAGCCAGAAAATGGACTTTTATGTTTTCGCTCAAAAATTCAAATTTTGTTGAAAAATTATAGTGATCACAGATTTTCTTTATTTTTGCCCAGGGCCTTTAGTTTAGCCAGAAAATGGACTTTTATGTTTTCAATCAAAAATTCGGTTTTTGATGGGAAATTAAAGTGATCACAGATTTTCTTTATTTTTGCCCTAGGGCCTTTAGTTTAGCCAGAAAATGGACTTTTATGTTTTCGCTCAAAAATTCAAATTTTGTTGAAAAATTATAGTGATCACAGATTTTCTTTATTTTTGCCCAGGGCCTTTAGTTTAGCCAGAAAATGGACTTTTATGTTTTCAATCAAAAATTCGGTTTTTGATGGGAAATTAAAGTGATCACAGATTTTCTTTATTTTTGCCCTAGCGCCTTTAGTTTAGCCAGAAAATGGACTTTTATGTTTTCACTCAAAAATTCGGTTTTTGATGGGAAATTAAAGTGATCACAGATTTTCTTTATTTTTGCCCAGGGCCTTTAGTTTAGCCAGAAAATGGACTTTTATGTTTTCACTCGAAAATTCGGTTTTCGTTGAGAATTTAAAGTGATCATAGATTTTCTTTATTTTTGCCCTAGGGCCTTTAGTTTAGCCAGAAAATGGACTTTTATGTTTTCACTCAAAAATTCGGTTTTTGATGGGAAATTAAAGTGATCACAGATTTTCTTTATTTTTGCCCTAGCGCCTTTAGTTTAGCCAGAAAATGGACTTTTATGTTTTCGCTCAAAAATTCAAATTTTGTTGAAAAATTATAGTGATCACAGATTTTCTTTATTTTTGCCCAGGGCCTTTAGTTTAGCCAGAAAATGGACTTTTATGTTTTCAATCAAAAATTCGGTTTTTGATGGGAAATTAAAGTGATCACAGATTTTCTTTATTTTTGCCCTAGCGCCTTTAGTTTAGCCAGAAAATGGACTTTTATGTTTTCACTCAAAAATTCGGTTTTTGATGGGAAATTAAAGTGATCACAGATTTTCTTTATTTTTGCCCTAGCGCCTTTAGTTTAGCCAGAAAATGGACTTTTATGTTTTCACTCAAAAATTCGGTTTTTGATGGGAAATTAAAGTGATCACAGATTTTCTTTATTTTTGCCCTAGCGCCTTTAGTTTAGCCAGAAAATGGACTTTTATGTTTTCACTCAAAAATTCGGTTTTTGATGGGAAATTAAAGTGATCACAGATTTTCTTTATTTTTGCCCTAGCGCCTTTAGTTTAGCCAGAAAATGGACTTTTATGTTTTCGCCCAAAAATTCAAATTTTGTTGAAAAATTATATTGATCACAGATTTTCTTTATTTTTGTCCTAGGGCCTTTAGTTTAGCCAGAAAATGGACTTTTATGTTTTCACTCAAAAATTCGGATTTTGTTGGGAAATTAAAGTGATCACAGATTTTCTTTATTTTTGCCCTAGGGCCTTTAGTTTAGCCAGAAAATTGACTTTTATGTTTTCGCTCAAAAATTAAAATTTTGTTGAAAAATTATAGTGATCACAGATTTTCTTTATTTTTGCCCTAGGGCCTTTAGTTTAGCGAGAAACCAGAAAATGGACTTTTATGTTTACACTCAAAAATTCGGATTTTGTTGGGAAATTAAAGTGATCACAGATTTTCTTTATTTTTGCCCTAGGGCCTTTAGTTTAGCCAGAAAATGGACTTTTATGTTTTCACTCAAAAATTCGGATTTTGTTGGGAAATTAAAGTGATCACAGATTTTCTTTGTTTTTGCCCTAGGGCCTTTAGTTTAGCCAGAAAATGGACTTTTATGTTTTCACTCAAAAATTCGGATTTTGTTGGGAAATTAAAGTGATCACAGATTTTCTTTAGTTTTGCCCTAGGGCCTTTAGTTTAGCCAGAAAATGGACTTTTATGTTTTCGCTCAAAAATTCAAATTTTGTTGAAAAATTATAGTGATCACAGATTTTCTTTATTTTTGCCCAGGGCCTTTAGTGTAGCCAGAAAATGGACTTTTATGTTTTCAATCAAAAATTCGGTTTTTGATGGGAAATTAAAGTGATCACAGATTTTCTTTATTTTTGCCCTAGCGCCTTTAGTTTAGCCAGAAAATGGACTTTTATGTTTTCACTCAAAAATTCGTTTTTTGATGGGAAATTAAAGTGATCACAGATTTTCTTTATTTTTGCCCTAGGGCCTTTAGTTTAGCCAGAAAATTGACTTTTATGTTTTCGCTCAAAAATTAAAATTTTGTTGAAAAATTATAGTGATCACAGATTTTCTTTATTTTTGCCCTAGGGCCTTTAGTTTAGCGAGAAACCAGAAAATGGACTTTTACGTTTACACTCAAAAATTCGGATTTTGTTGGGAAATTAAAGTGATCACAGATTTTCTTTATTTTTGCCCTAGGGCCTTTAGCTTAGCCAGAAAACGGACTTTTATGTTTTCACTCAAAAATTCGGATTTTGTTGGGAAATTAAAGTGATCACAGATTTTCTTTGTTTTTGCCCTAGGGCCTTTAGTTTAGCCAGAAAATGGACTTTTATGTTTTCACTCAAAAATTCGGATTTTGTTGGGAAATTAAAGTGATCACAGATTTTCTTTAGTTTTGCCCTAGGGCCTTTAGTTTAGCCAGAAAATGGACTTTTATGTTTTCGCTCAAAAATTCAAATTTTGTTGAAAAATTATAGTGATCACAGATTTTCTTTATTTTTGCCCTAGGGCCTTTAGTTTAGCCAAAAACCAGAAAATGGACTTTTATGTTTACACTCAAAAATTCGGATTTTGTTGGGAAATTAAAGTGATCACAGATTTTCTTTGTTTTTGCCCTAGGGCCTTTAGTTTAGCCAGAAAATGGACTTTTATGTTTTCACTCAAAAATTCGGATTTTGTTGGGAAATTAAAGTGATCACAGATTTTCTTTATTTTTGCCCTAGGGCCTTTAGTTTAAATTTGGATTTTGTTGGGAAATTAAAGTGATCACAGATTTTCTTTATTTTTGCCCTAGGGCCTTTAGTTTAGCCAGAAAATGGACTTTTATTTTTTCACACAAAAATTCGGTTTTTGATGGGAAATTCAAGTGATCACAGATTTTCTTTATTTTTGCCCTAGGGCCTTTAGTTTAGCCAGAAAATGGACTTTTATGTTTTCACTCAAAAATTCGGTTATTGGTGGGAAACTAAAGTGATCACAGATTTTCTTTGTTTTTGCCCTAGGGCCTTTAGTTTAGCCAGAAAATGGACTTTTATGTTTTCACTCAAAAATTCGGTTTTTGTTGGGAAATTAAAGTGATCACAGATTTTCTTTATTTTTGCCCTAGCGCCTTTAGTTTAGCCAGAAAATGGAGTTTTATGTTTTCACTCAAAAATTCGGATTTTGTTGGGAAATTAAAGTCATCACAGATTTTCTTTATAGCGCCTTTAGTTTAGCCAAAAACCAGAAAATGGACTTTTATGTTTTCACTCAAAAATTCGGATTTTGTTGGGAAATTAAAGTGATCACAGATTTTCTTTATTTTTGCCCTAGGGCCTTTAGTTTAGCCAGAAAATGGACTTTTATGTTTTCACTAAAAAATTCGGTTTTTGATGGGAAATTAAAGTGATCACAGATTTTCTTTATTTTTGCCCTCGGGTCTTTATTTTAGCCAGAAAATGGACTTTTATGTTTTCACTCAAAAATTCGGATTTTGTTGGGAAATTAAAGTGATCACAGATTTTCTTTATTTTTGCCCTAGCGCCTTTAGTTTAGCCAGAAAATGGACTTTTATGTGATTAAAGTGATCACAGATTTTCTTTATTTTTGCCCTAGCGCCTTTAGTTTAGCCAGAAAATGGACTTTTATGTTTTCACTCAAAAATTCGGTTTTTGATGGGAAATTAAAGTGATCACAGATTTTCTTTATTTTTGCCCTAGCGCCTTTAGTTTAGCCAGAAAATGGACTTTTATGTTTTCGCCCAAAAATTCAAATTTTGTTGAAAAATTATATTGATCACAGATTTTCTTTATTTTTGTCCTAGGGCCTTTAGTTTAGCCAGAAAATGGACTTTTATGTTTTCACTCAAAAATTCGGATTTTGTTGGGAAATTAAAGTGATCACAGATTTTCTTTATTTTTGCCCTAGGGCCTTTAGTTTAGCCAGAAAATTGACTTTTATGTTTTCGCTCAAAAATTAAAATTTTGTTGAAAAATTATAGTGATCACAGATTTTCTTTATTTTTGCCCTAGGGCCTTTAGTTTAGCGAGAAACCAGAAAATGGACTTTTATGTTTACACTCAAAAATTCGGATTTTGTTGGGAAATTAAAGTGATCACAGACTTTCTTTATTTTTGCCCTAGGGCCTTTAGTTTAGCCAGAAAATGGACTTTTATGTTTTCACTCAAAAATTCGGATTTTGTTGGGAAATTAAAGTGATCACAGATTTTCTCTGTTTTTGCCCTAGGGCCTTTAGTTTAGCCAGAAAATGGACTTTTATGTGATTAAAGTGATCACAGATTTTCTTTATTTTTGCCCTAGCGCCTTTAGTTTAGCCAGAAAATGGACTTTTATGTTTTCACTCAAAAATTCGGTTTTTGATGGGAAATTAAAGTGATCACAGATTTTCTTTATTTTTGCCCTAGCGCCTTTAGTTTAGCCAGAAAATGGACTTTTATGTTTTCGCCCAAAAATTCAAATTTTGTTGAAAAATTATATTGATCACAGATTTTCTTTATTTTTGTCCTAGGGCCTTTAGTTTAGCCAGAAAATGGACTTTTATGTTTTCACTCAAAAATTCGGATTTTGTTGGGAAATTAAAGTGATCACAGATTTTCTTTATTTTTGCCCTAGGGCCTTTAGTTTAGCCAGAAAATTGACTTTTATGTTTTCGCTCAAAAATTAAAATTTTGTTGAAAAATTATAGTGATCACAGATTTTCTTTATTTTTGCCCTAGGGCCTTTAGTTTAGCGAGAAACCAGAAAATGGACTTTTATGTTTACACTCAAAAATTCGGATTTTGTTGGGAAATTAAAGTGATCACAGATTTTCTTTATTTTTGCCCTAGGGCCTTTAGTTTAGCCAGAAAATGGACTTTTATGTTTTCACTCAAAAATTCGGATTTTGTTGGGAAATTAAAGTGATCACAGATTTTCTCTGTTTTTGCCCTAGGGCCTTTAGTTTAGCCAGAAAATGGACTTTTATGTTTTCACTCAAAAATTCGGATTTTGTTGGGAAATTAAAGTGATCACAGATTTTCTTTAGTTTTGCCCTAGGGCCTTTAGTTTAGCCAGAAAATGGACTTTTATGTTTTCGCTCAAAAATTCAAATTTTGTTGAAAAATTATAGTGATCACAGATTTTCTTTATTTTTGCCCAGGGCCTTTAGTGTAGCCAGAAAATGGACTTTTATGTTTTCAATCAAAAATTCGGTTTTTGATGGGAAATTAAAGTGATCACAGATTTTCTTTATTTTTGCCCTAGCGCCTTTAGTTTAGCCAGAAAATGGACTTTTAAGTTTTCACTCAAAAATTCGGTTTTTGATGGGAAATTAAAGTGATCACAGATTTTCTTTATTTTTGCCCTAGGGCCTTTAGTTTAGCCAGAAAATTGACTTTTATGTTTTCGCTCAAAAATTAAAATTTTGTTGAAAAATTATAGTGATCACAGATTTTCTTTATTTTTGCCCTAGGGCCTTTAGTTTAGCGAGAAACCAGAAAATGGACTTTTACGTTTACACTCAAAAATTCGGATTTTGTTGGGAAATTAAAGTGATCACAGATTTTCTTTATTTTTGCCCTAGGGCCTTTAGTTTAGCCAGAAAATGGACTTTTATGTTTTCACTCAAAAATTCGGATTTTGTTGGGAAATTAAAGTGATCACAGATTTTCTTTGTTTTTGCCCTAGGGCCTTTAGTTTAGCCAGAAAA
This sequence comes from Lucilia sericata, assembly GCF_015586225.1. Taxonomy (NCBI): domain Eukaryota; kingdom Metazoa; phylum Arthropoda; class Insecta; order Diptera; family Calliphoridae; genus Lucilia; species Lucilia sericata. The sequence continues at coordinate 445,642 of NW_023994280.1, forward strand.
TGGACTTTTATATTTTCACTCAAAAATTCGGATTTTGTTGGGAAATTAAAGTGATCACAGATTTTCTTTAGTTTTGCCCTAGGGCCTTTAGTTTAGCCAGAAAATGGACTTTTATGTTTTCGCTCAAAAATTCAAATTTTGTTGAAAAATTATAGTGATCACAGATTTTCTTTATTTTTGCCCTAGGGCCTTTAGTTTAGCCAAAAAGCAGAAAATGGACTTTTATGTTTACACTCAAAAATTCGGATTTTGTTGGGAAATTAAAGTGATCACAGATTTTCTTTATTTTTGCCCTAGGGCCTTTAGTTTAAATTCGGATTTTGTTGGGAAATTAAAGTGATCACAGATTTTCTTTATTTTTGCCCTAGGGCCTTTAGTTTAGCCAGAAAATGGACTTTTATTTTTTCACACAAAAATTCGGTTTTTGATGGGAAATTCAAGTGATCACAGATTTTCTTTATTTTTGCCCTAGGGCCTTTAGTTTAGCCAGAAAATGTACTTTTATGTTTTCACTCAAAAATTCGGTTATTGGTGGGAAACTAAAGTGATCACAGATTTTCTTTGTTTTTGCCCTAGGGCCTTTAGTTTAGCCAGAAAATGGACTTTTATGTTTTCACTCAAAAATTCGGTTTTTGTTGGGAAATTAAAGTGATCACAGATTTTCTTTATTTTTGCCCTAGCGCCTTTAGTTTAGCCAGAAAATGGAGTTTTATGTTTTCACTCAAAAATTCGGATTTTGTTGGGAAATTAAAGTGATCACAGATTTTCTTTATAGCGCCTTTAGTTTAGCCAGAAAATGGACTTTTATGTTTTCACTCAAAAATTCGGTTTTTGATGGGAAATTAAAGTGATCACAGATTTTCTTTATTTTTGCCCTAGCGCCTTTAGTTTAGCCAGAAAATGGACTTTTATGTTTTCGCTCAAAAATTCAAATTTTGTTGAAAAATTATAGTGATCACAGATTTTCTTTATTTTTGCCCTAGGGCCTTTAGTTTAGCCAGAAAATGGACTTTTATGTTTTCAATCAAAAATTCGGTTTTTGATGGGAAATTAAAGTGATCACAGATTTTCTTTATTTTTGCCCTAGCGCCTTTAGTTTAGCCAGAAAATGGACTTTTATGTTTTCACTCAAAAATTCGGTTTTTGATGGGAAATTAAAGTGATCACAGATTTTCTTTATTTTTGCCCTAGCGCCTTTAGTTTAGCCAGAAAATGGACTTTTATGTTTTCACTCAAAAATTCGGTTTTTGATGGGAAATTAAAGTGATCACAGATTTTCTTTATTTTTGCCCTAGCGCCTTTAGTTTAGCCAGAAAATGGACTTTTATGTTTTCACTCAAAAATTCGGTTTTTGATGGGAAATTAAAGTGATCACAGATTTTCTTTATTTTTGCCCTAGCGCCTTTAGTTTAGCCAGAAAATGGACTTTTATGTTTTCGCCCAAAAATTCAAATTTTGTTGAAAAATTATATTGATCACAGATTTTCTTTATTTTTGTCCTAGGGCCTTTAGTTTAGCCAGAAAATGGACTTTTATGTTTTCACTCAAAAATTCGGATTTTGTTGGGAAATTAAAGTGATCACAGATTTTCTTTATTTTTGCCCTAGGGCCTTTAGTTTAGCCAGAAAATGGATTTTTATTTTTTCACACAAAAATTCGGTTTTTGTCGGGAAATTAAAGTGATCACAGATTTTCTTTGTTTTTGCCCTAGGGCCTTTAGTTTAGCCAGAAAATGGACATTTATGTTTTCACTCAAAAATTCGATTTTGTTGGGAAATTAAAGTGATCACAGATTTTCTTTGTTTTTGCCCTAGGGCCTTTAGTTTAGCCAGAAAGTGGACTTTTATGTTATCACTCAAAAATTCGGTTTTTGATGGGAAATTAAAGTGATCACAGATTTTCTTTATTTTTGCCCTAGAGCCTTTAGTTTTGCGACAAAATGGACTTTTATGTTTTCACTCAATAATTCGGTTTTTGATGGGAAATTAAAGTGATCACAGATTTTCTTTATTTTTGCCCTAGCGCCTTTAGTTTAGCCAGAAAATGGACTTTTATGTTTTCACTCAAAATTCGGTTTTTGATGGGAAATTAAAGGCGCCCTAGCGCCTTTAGTTTAGCCAGAAAATGGACTTTTATGTTTTCACTCAAAATTCGATTTTTGATGGGAAATTAAAGTGATCACAGATTTTCTTTATTTTTGCCCTAGCGCCTTTAGTTTAGCCAGAAAATGGACTGTTATGTTTTCGCTCAAAAATTCAAATTTTGTTGAAAAATTATAGTGATCACAGATTTTCTTTGTTTTTGCCCTAGGGCCTTTAGTTTAGCCAGAAAATGGACTTTTATGTTATAATTCGAATTTTGTTGGGAAATTAAAGTGATCACAGATTTTCTTTATTTTTGCCCTAGCGCCTTTAGTTTAGCCAGAAAATGGACTTTTATGTTTTCACTCAAAAATTCGGTTTTTGATGGGAAATTAAAGTGATCACAGATTTTCTTTATTTTTGCCCTAGCGCCTTTAGTTTAGCCAGAAAATGGACTTTTATGTTTTCACTCAAAAATTCGGTTTTTGATGGGAAATTAAAGTGATCACAGATTTTCTTTATTTTTGCCCTATCGCCTTTAGTTTAGCCAGAAAATGGACTTTTATGTTTTCGCCCAAAAATTCAAATTTTGTTGAAAAATTATATTGATCACAGATTTTCTTTATCTTTGTCCTAGGGCCTTTAGTTTAGCCAGAAAATGGACTTTTATGTTTTCACTCAAAAATTCGGATTTTGTTGGGAAATTAAAGTGATCACAGATTTTCTTTATTTTTGCCCTAGGGCCTTTAGTTTAGCCAGAAAATGGATTTTTATTTTTTCACACAAAAATTCGGTTTTTGTCGATTTTGTTGGGAAATTAAAGTGATCACAGATTTTCTTTGTTTTTGCCCTAGGGCCTTTAGTTTAGCCAGAAAATGGACTTTTATGTTATCACTCAAAAATTCGGTTTTTGATGGGAAATTAAAGTGATCACAGATTTTCTTTATTTTTGCCCTAGCGCCTTTAGTTTTGCGACAAAATGGACTTTTATGTTTTCACTCAAAAATTCGGTTTTTGATGGGAAATTAAAGTGATCACAGATTTTCTTTATTTTTGCCCTAGCGCCTTTAGTTTAGCCAGAAAATGGACTTTTATGTTTTCACTCAAAATTCGGTTTTTGATGGGAAATTAAAGGCGCCCTAGCGCCTTTAGTTTAGCCAGAAAATGGACTTTTATGTTTTCACTCAAAATTCGGTTTTTGATGGGAAATTAAAGTGATCACAGATTTTCTTTATTTTTGCCCTAGCGCCTTTAGTTTAGCCAGAAAATGGACTGTTATGTTTTCGCTCAAAAATTCAAATTTTGTTGAAAAATTATAGTGATCACAGATTTTCTTTGTTTTTGCCCTAGGGCCTTTAGTTTAGCCAGAAAATGGACTTTTATGTTATAATTCGAATTTTGTTGGGAAATTAAAGTGATCACAGATTTTCTTTATTTTTGCCCTAGCGCCTTTAGTTTAGCCAGAAAATGGACTTTTATGTTTTCACTCAAAAAAGATATTTTTCCTTTCTTTTTTCTAGCGCCTCTAGTTTAGTTTGGATTCTGAATAAGTTTATCTCTAAATTTAAATATTTTATCTTATATGAAAGCTTTCATTTCAAATATCTGTAACCACTTCTTAATAAAATTGCATCTAATTTATTACAGAAATGACGTTGAAAAAGTATTCATTTCACTTAACGTATATTATTTTGTATTAGAAGGTAAATAATTGAAAATCTAACATATCTGCTATTCAAAGAACACAAATTTTCATTTGAATACTTTGCTACATACATACTATTAATTCATATTAGACTGGCTCAAAACAGATCCAAATTAACTGGGCAATGTATTAGCGCTGACGGTCCATAAGAACTGCTGACAGATGCCTGCCTTGTCCTGCTGATATATGATAACAACAAACACAAAATCAAGGGGTTTCCTTAAGATTAAGTTAATAAAAATTTCAAATTTATTTTTTAACTCGCAACCAGTCTAATTTAAATAAATGTGAGTACATAATACGAGTACATTTATTTTACACGCAAGTAATTTAAGATTCATACATAAGTTTCAACCATACAGATGAGTTTTTTTCGTTCTTGTGATGATTTTACTACTCCACTTTGCTCTATGCCCGACTGTTTCAACTTCGAATTCCACAGCTTGTGCTACAGCCAAAAAATATGGTAACAGTTTCGTCTTTTTTCTATAAAGATGTACTTACATACTCATAGTACATTCATGTATTTACGAAAGTATAAATGTACTTATACATTGTACACATTCATGTATTTTTATGTATAAATCCCTTTACATTTTTTACATTCGTTTCGTTGAGTAGATTGAAGTATAAATATTTAATTGGTGATTTGTGGTTTTACCACAGACACATTTGTACATATGGTGGGCGGTATGTTGGGTGGCATGGGTGACTTAGCAGGCTGTTGGGTGAGTGGGAGTTGTATGTTGTTTTAAATTTCCATTTAAAAATGTATTGGATTTTTAAATTCAGATGTTGTTGCTGCTGCAGCAGGAGTCTGTAACGTACATATGTGTGTAAGAAATTCTTTTTTGCGGTTTCATATTTCACTGCTCTCAGGAGGTTTTGGAAATTGATGTTCTATTACAGAATGGGAGTAAATGTTAATTCCTTTATTTCTTTTTTCGTTGGAGCATATGTGTGAGTGTGTGTGTAAAAACAATGTAAACTTAGGAGCACGTTTATTTCCTAATTTTCCACAGTAAACTAATTCACATTAAAAAACTTTAAATGGGAAAACAAAACGCACATAATAAAACTTTTAAAAATATGGACATTTATTTTATTGCTCACTAAAATCAAGTACTAACTTGAAAGTGGACGCTAATGCAAGAGGTGGTTACATGAAAAGATTTAGTAAAATTTTTTTTTAATAAACTAAACTTGTTTATTTTTGATAACAAAAACAATTTTAGAAACATTTCTATATTTGAATGTTAAATTATGATCCTATTTGATCATGTGTTTGGAAAACAGAACACTTAATAACCAGAATTTTAAAGTTTCTTCTCTTTAGCAAATTGTAACAAATCTTTAGCAAATTGTAGCAAATAGATTATAGACTAGACTATAGACAAGACTATAGACTAGACTATAGACAAGACTATAGACTAGACTATAGACTAGACTATAGACAAGACTATAGACTAGACTATAGACAAGACTATAGACTAGACTATAGACGAGACTATAGACGAGACTACAGGCGAGACTATAGACTAGACTATAGACGAGACTATAGACGAGACTATAGACGAGACTATAGACGAGACTATAGACGAGACTATAGACGAGACTATAGACGAGACTATAGACGAGACTATAGACGAGACTATAGACGAGACTATAGACGAGACTATAGACGAGACTATAGGCGAGACTATAGACGAGACTATAGACTAGACTATAGACGAGACTATAGGCGAGACTATAGACGAGACTATAGGCGAGACTATAGACGAGACTATAGGCGAGACTACAGACGAGACTATAGGCGAGACTATAGACGAGACTATAGACGAGACTATAGACGAGACTATAGACGAGACTATAGACGAGACTATAGACGAGACTATAGACTAGACTATAGACTAGACTATAGACTAGACTATAGGCTAGACTATAGACTAGACTATAGACTAGACTATAGGCTAGACTATAGACTAGATTATAGACTAGACTATAGGCTAGACTATAGACGAGACTATAGACGAGACTATAGACGAGACTATAGACGAGACTATAGACGAGACTATAGACGAGACTATAGACTAGACTATAGACTAGACTATAGACTAGACTATAGACTAGACTATAGACTAGACTATAGACTAGACTATAGACTAGACTATAGACTAGACTATAGACTAGACTATAGACTAGACTATAGACTAGACTATAGACTAGACTATAGACTAGACTATAGACTAGACTATAGACTAGACTATAGACTAGACTATAGACTAGACTATAGACTAGACTATAGACTAGACTATAGACTAGACTATAGGCTAGACTATAGACTAGACTATAGACTAGACTATAGGCTAGACTATAGACTAGATTATAGATTAGACTATAGACTAGATTATAGATTAGACTATAGGCTAGACTATAGACTAGATTATAGACTAAACTATAGACTAAACTATAGACTAGACTATAGACTAGACTATAAATTATACTGTAGATCACTGTAGTTTAGTAGGAAAATTAGTCGGTGGTTATTTAAGTTGCTCCCCAGCTGAATATTACACTCTTCTATGAAGTAAAAAGTTGTCTAAAACCGAATGCTGGTTGCCACCATTGTGGTTAACTCAAAAAAATACAAAAAAATGCACATACAATAGTTGCAACCATTTTCATGATTTTCCCAAATGAGCAACAACTTAATTAAATGAAATAAACAGAAAAACTTCAATTTGTTTTGGAAAATAGAAAACAAAAAAAAAAAAAAAAGACACCCGCGTACTTGACAATGCTTATTGACGAGTTAATGTTGTTTAATATTTATTTTTCAAATTTCATCATTTAAAGTAAAATATTCGTTTCTATACCATTTTCAGTTATGATGAACGAGCCACGTTTTGCTCAACCAATACCTAATGTTACTGTGGCTGTTGGACGTGATGCTAATTTACCATGCGTCGTTGAACATTTGGGTGGTTATAAGGTAAGGTGGTGGATTTTTGATTAATTTATAAATGGCAAAATAAATTTATGTTTTTAATTGGCTTTATTTAGAGCAATGTTAAACTCAATAACAAGATTATGCCTTAAGTAGAAGTTATTTGGAATTTTTAAATCCTTCTAAAAATTGAGCTTAGTCTAGTGACGTAAATTAAGCTCAAGGCTAGAGTATCAGTATTAATCACAATTTCGAGCAATTATCCTTTTAATATCCCAATTTGTGTCGAATATTTTGATTTTGGTTTGTTTCTTTATTCTGGACTTTTCTTCCTACATTGATTCCTTTCGCAATTTGTAAGCCTGTAAAATTAACAGGTAGATCAATGTCATTCTAATGTGTATAACTATCATTGTATATTAATCGTTGTAAAATGTTTGTCTTGATATGAAAGATTTTAAATGTCAATGAATGGTTTTATGAGTTATACAAACTGCAAATTGGTTGCATCTTACACAAAACAGTCATACTTTTTTAATACATATTGATGTTAGTAAGTAACTAACTTTATTCAAATCTAGTTAAGCTTTGCAAATAAAAATTTGCAAAACATTCCATGTTATTCCATGTTACTACTGACAGTTTATTGCTTTGCATAGTGGGTTTTGTGTACAAGAATTATTAAGAAAAACTGGAGAGTGAGAAATGAATCTTAAATGGTAAAAGTACAGAGCAGTAGCATAGACAAAGAGAGACAAAAATACTCTTTAAGTGGGTTCGGTTTGTTATGAAGGTAGGGGTTTTCTAAGCCATCACAAACCATGAATTTTGATTTGAATTTTGAATTTTAGCCTGGAAATTGTGTTACTTCATTAAAAATCCTGCGAACATTTTTGCAAAAAAAAGTGATAATTTTCTCAGGCTCATATCTTGCAAACTGTTCGGAATTTTGATTTACCGTCCAAGGCATTTGTGATAAGGAACAGAAATTGTGAACATAAAAGATAAACAAACTTCATATTCATGTTTTCATTTCACATTGGAACCTTTTAAATTGTGAAATTGCACTGATTTTATTAACGACACCAGTACGTATACGTGTTAATGATTTATTGATATTACATATATTAAGTATACGTCTAATATAGAGAAATATGTAATAATCAAATTATTTAATGTTTTTTACGATTTTGATCTTGAAGATGTAGTTTTTTTGTTCTATATGACAATAGCTTCAGCTTTGCCTCAGACAGTAAATCAAAATTCTCAACAGTTTGTAAGGCATGAGTCTGAGAAAATATCTTGCAAACTGTTCGGAATTTTGATTTACTCTTCAAGGCAAAGTTGTAGCTTTAGTCATAAGGAACAGAAATTGTGAACATAAAAGATCAAAAAAACTTCATACTCATGTTTTCATTTCACGTTGGAACCTTTTAAATTGTGAAATTGCACTGATTTTATTAATGACACCAGTACGTATACGTATTAATGATTTATTGATATTACAAATATTAAGTATACGTTTAATATAGAGAAATACGTAATAATCAAATTATTTAATGTTTTTGCGATCTTGAAGATAACGTTTTTCCAAACGGTTTGCAAGATATGAGCAGGGGAAAATGATCACTATTTTCCAAAAATGACACCGAGAACCCAAATATTTTGGGTCCATAAAAAATGTGCAAGACTTTGGGCAAAACTGTTTTATAGGGCGTAGTGGCATCCGTATATAGTTATATTTTTTTTGGTGTTATAAAAACTAAATACAAATAAAGGCACCTACAGTAGTTAACTGCACTCAAAAGTATTCAAAATGTGTTTTTTCCATTACAAATTTTGGAAAACAAAACGGTTTTAAATACATATTAGTTAGACTTTGATATTTATTACCATTTATTTTGTAATCGGTACCACTTTGCTTTGGATTTTAAAACTTTGACCATACGTTGCACAAATACAATTTCAGACAAACGTAGAACAAAATGAAAAACTAACAGCTCAACGAATTTTTACCATTCCATTCCACAAACATGTTCTATATGAAATTGTATCAATAAAATCATGCTACATGTGCATCCAAAAGATAAATTGTATGTATTTGATATGTGTATGCATACATATATCCACAAGTAATGTTTAAATGAATGTACAACATATGTCAATAAATACATAACAATTGAAAGTTAGATTTGAATTTCATTCGATACGGAATTCATAGCACAACATTATCTTAACCTATGCTCCCTCGCTCTTACTCTTTAGTTGTTAGTTCGTTCGTTCGTTTTTAAATCTTGTTTGTTATTTGTTCAACTGGCAAAAGTACTTCAAAAAGTCTTTTTTTTCATTACAGTTTGTTTCTAAGGATTTTGCATTTTTTTTCTTTGATTATTGTTATACATATTTATTCTTCTTGTTGTAGGTTGCCTGGATACATATTGATAGACAAATGATTTTGACAATACATCGACATGTCATCTCAAGAATACCACGTTACAGCATCACTTACGACAATGCAAACACTTGGCTGTTGCATGTGAATCAGGCACATCAGGACGATCGTGGCTACTACATGTGTCAAGTGAACACGAATCCCATGATAAGTCAAGTGGGTTATTTACAAGTAGTTGGTAAGTAAATGAAAAATACAGCTGAAGAATATATATATATACATATATAAATCTCAATAAATCTGCATAAATAGTGTACATATTGATTTTTTCTTTTAACAATCTTCTTTAAAGTGCCTCCCAATATATTGGACATTGAGAGTACCCCCTCTTCGGTGGCTGTTAGGGAAAATCAAAATATTAATATGACCTGCAGGGCGGATGGTTTTCCAGCACCCAAAATCATTTGGCGCAGAGAAGATGGTGAAGAAATTGCTGTCGAAAAGAAAAAGAAAGGTAATATAAAAATAATCTCTCTATATGAAGAAAACAAAATTCCCACAAAAAACTAAAAACTGAACAAAATGAACAATGTTTTTTTAAAAAAATCTGTTTTGTTTTCTTTTAAATTGTCTCTTTAATCTCCTTTGGAATTGATGACCTCACATGCAAATCCTTTCGACCTAAACTACAAACTTGATACTGCTGCTGCTGTTGCTGGTGGTGGTGCTGCTGCCAAAAACTTCTTTCATTTTTAAAAATCTGTTGTTCTTTCTTTTTTCTATATATTTTTTTATATTGTTTATTTGTGTGTGTCTTTGTTTTTGCCATGTTCTCATAATACCTGGACGTAACTATTGCCCAACAATGCATATTTATCTGCATCTTTACTACGGCTGTTGTTTGTGTTGTTGACTTCAACCCACTTCATGGCAAATCCTGCTGCTGGATTTGGTTGCTGCTGTTATTGCTGGTCTTTTACAAACAATATGCTGACAATTTATATGTTTATTTTTTTTATACATTTTTCGTTTTTGCTGGCTTTTGGGAAATGTGCTTGAACATTGTTATACTTTTGTTATACCAACCAACCAACCAACTATCACCAATGAATATTTGGGTATAATATTGCTGCTGCTGCTATTCTATGTAAAAATATTTTGTTTTTCTATTTTTTGGGGGTATTTTTTGTGGATCTTTTGTTTCTGTTTTATCTTGTATTCCTGGTCATTTGTTGTTCACCTTGCTTGTTGGATGCTTGGTTGACTGGCTGCAGTGTTGGTGTATGATGGTGAAGTGTTGCCATTGACCAAAGTTAGCCGGAATGAGATGGGTGCCTATCTGTGTATTGCCACCAATGGAGTACCACCTTCTGTATCAAAGCGTATAATACTTGATGTTGAGTGTAAGTAATAGATGGATGACTTCTAAATTGTGGTCTTCAATGCAATGTATGTATGCAGGCATAACAAAAAACACAACAACTATAACAAAAAATCAAAATGTTTTGTCTGTTCTTTTTTTGTTCATTCTTTGAAACAAATAAATAGACGAGCAAAGCCTGTTGTAGCCATAATAAACGATGGACATTATGTTTTTAAATTAAGGGCACAAGGGTACAGATGTCCATAGTTACAAAACTAAAGCTACAAAGATAGATAGACAGCACATACATACGTAGGACATTCAAAAGTTCTGGTATCATCTAGACCGATAGGACGTTAGACTTTATGTCAGGGTGTTCGATTCCGAATGAAATGTTGTTAAAATTTCGCATCCTGAATGTTTTCGAGTAAAGGTTTCAGTGCGGACTCATCGGCCTAGGGTCTAGAAGACCCCAAAGTAAGCCACGTAAGACAATTATATAAAAGAGTAATAAATCAGAAATTTCTAAACGGTAAAACCGATTTTAAGTCGATTTGCCAAGAGCTTCTATACCCCCGGCCAAAACCTAAAACAAACTTTTAAAAGTACTAGTTATATTAACACTTCACACAGCAGTAGTGTAAGACTAACAAAATTTCAAATTTATACCAAGTGTTTAAATACATAGAAAAAAAATCCCCCAAAAAAAGTGTTGAATTTTTTTTCCTACTTATATTAATACTTTTATTTAGTTTTTGTATCATGTTGTTGTAGTTTTATTTTTTTCGTATGCCACTTGATAAAGTGCATAGTCAATTACTGATTCTGTTTAGCAGATATTGTCCTTTTACCAACTGTTACCAAAAGACGTGTATTAGAACAAGAGTCACGTAGCAAGTGTCATTTGAAAAATTGCACTTTAGTCAGTAGTAAAAACAAAACATTAAATTGATGTTTACGTTCCGTTTTAGAAAATATTAAAGTTGTTGTCGTTGTTGTTTGTAAGCGTCACACGAAAACTTAAAACTGGGCGAACAAAAAAAGTGGTAAAAGCCAAAAATAGTAAAAGACTGTAAAGGGGGGTTCTAACAAACTGAAAAATATAAAAATTCAAAAATGTTTAAGTACACACACAGAGAAAAGAGCACCTTTGTTTTTTTAATTTATTAAAATATAAAATGTATACTTGAGAATTCTTTACACGTCCTTTTGGTACGGTTAAAGTAGTTCTTTCAAAGCTCAGCACGTAAACAGTAAACGATATTTTTCATAAAAATTCAAGGTGTCATATACTAACATAGAGGAGATAGGTTTTAGTATTATTTAGGGGTGCTCTCAGGAAAAGCACCAAGTAACAAGGGGAACTGAACAGAAATTTTTGACAACCTTTTTATTTTGCAGTAAAAGATTTTGAGATAATATTTTATTTATAAGGTTGGTTTCCAGTTCAGTTGTGGCTCAGTTATATTTCAGATCTAGTACAATTCTAGTTCAGTTCTAGGTTAGTTGTAGATCAGTTCTAGTTCATTTCTAGTTCAGTTCTAGTTCAGTTCTAGTTCAGTTCTAGTTCAGTTCTAGTTCAGTTCTAGTTTAGTTCTAGTTCAGTTCTAGTTCAGTTCTAGTTCAGTTCTAGTTCAGTTCTAGTTCAGTTCTAGTTCAGTTCTAGTTCAGTTCTAGTTCAGTTCTAGTTCAGTTCTAGTTCAGTTCTAGTTCAGTTCTAGTTCAGTTCTAGTTCAGTTCTAGTTCAGTTCTAGTTCAGTTCTAGTTCAGTTCTAGTTCAGTTCTAGTTCAGTTCTAGTTCACATCTAGTTCAGTTCTAGTTCAGTTCTAGTTCACATCTAGTTCAGTTCTAGTTCAGTTCTAGTTCAGTTCTAGTTCAGTTCTAGTTCAGTTCTAGTTCAGTTCTAGTTCACATCTAGTTCAGTTCCAGTTCATTTAAAACTTACGACTATGTAATATGTATACCTAATGGAAAAAAGTTCTGAGGTATCGTGACATCGATCGGTGATCTCTTAAATTAATATTGATAATACTTATCTTATAGCGATCGGTTTCAAAATGTCAAAATGTAAGCTTTTGATGTTTTTATCGATGAGCTTTTGATATATATCAGGGAACTGTTAAAATATATTACATACATTATTTTAGACCTATCAAACTACCCTAATATGTATTGCTTAAAATTAGCATCCAGCCTTTTAATATAAAATTTTATTACCGTTATTTAGTTTCTCCCATGATTTGGGTGCCAAATCAACTAGTTGGAGCACCGGCTGGCACTGATGTAACCATCGATTGTCATACAGAAGCCCATCCCAAGTAAGTTGTCTATAAACTAAAAACCCCCTTTGGATATTTACTACTTATATAAAACAATTATTAAAATTTTTAATTTTTAATTTTTAATTATTTTAAAAATTTTTCCTCAGAGCTATAATATATTGGGTTTATAACTCAGTTATGGTATTGCCTAGTAAAAAATACAAAACGGATTATACTGAAAATTCCTACAGGTAATGAAAACATTTCATTTTACTTTTTGCCATAAAAATTCAATTTTTAAACTTTAGTTTACTAAGTAAATAAATAAATTTGATCAAATTTTAAAGTTTTTTTCCACTCTGCACAATTTAATGAAATATGAGTTTTAATATGAAATTGTTTTATGTTTTGGGGTCCATTTGAAATAAATGCCCGCCTCACTCATTCACTCCCTCTCTTCTCTTCCTCTGCAAGGAACAATGATTTCTTTGGCAAAAACTTCTACTCTCTTAATATTCTCCTAAGTGTTTTAAACTAATAAACAAAAGTCATTTTATCAAAAGTTAACTAAACTTGTCTCTAGAGCATATGAATGAAAATATGAACTAAAATTCTATTTGCGTATGTTGGAAAATATTAGTGTGTGTGTGTACGTATGTTTTAATGTTTGAGTTAAAGTTTTTTCTTCGAACATATTTTACATGTGTGCATTTTAAAGTGTGTGTGTGTATGAGTGTGTATATTTATCAAAATGTGAAATAACAAACTTTAATATGAACTCAAAACTTTGACATCATATATACAAACTAATCATTTTCTAACATAAGAAGAGTAATAGAAGTATAGTCGAAGTAGCAGAAGTAGTATGTTGCAGAAGGTTTTAGAAGCAGAACCAGAACTAGAAGAAAAAGTAAAATATTTGATATTCTTTGTAACATGCATATTAACACACATGCACAAACATCTTTTACATCATAAAAATATACAAAAATTAAACAGTGGGCCAAAAGGTTATTTATTTATTTGAATTTAGCCGTATTATGTTTTGGTTAAATTTTTAATTTTAGTCCCACTGTTCACTGCTTGTATGCAAGTATTGAACATTTACTTTAACAAAGAAATATAAATATATACCAGCAGTTCTGACTATTATAGAAAATATTCGAAAAATTTCTGATCTATTTATAGAAAATTTTCGGAAAATTTCTCTTCTTTTTATAGAAAATTTTCGGAAAATTTCTCTTCTTTTTATTGAAAATTTTAGGAAAATTTCTCTTCTTTTTATAGAAAATTTTCGGAAAATTTCTCTTCTGTTTAACGAAATTTTTCGGAAAATTTCTCTTCTTTTTAAAGAAAATTTCCGGAAAATTTCTCTTCTTTTTAAAGAAAATTTCCGGAAAATTTCTCTTCTTTTTATAGAAAATTTTCGAAAAATTTCTTTTCTTTTTATAGAAAATTTTCGAAAAATTTCTAGAAAATTTTCGGCAAATTTATCTTCTTTTTATAGAACATTTTCGCAAAATTTCTCTTCTTTTTATAGAAAATTTTAGGAAAATTTCTCTTCTTCTCATTTCTCTTTTAACAGAAAAATTTTTCGAAAATCCATTAATAGAAATTTTTCAGAATAATAGAAAATTGTAGAAAAATTCTCTTTAAATAGAAACTTTAAAGAAAATCTACTTTAATTGAAAATTTTCGGAAATTTCTCTTGAGAATAGAACTTAGTTGAATCTAAGCAAGGATATTTATCAGAACTGTTGGGATATTTTTTATGTATAAGTTGTGTACTTTAGTTATTTCGAAATAGTAGCAGCATGAAATGTCTTATGAGACATTTAAAAGTTTATTTTCTTTAAGTGAAGTAAACATTAAATGTTGGAAGAATTTTAAGAAAACTCTAGTACTATGCACTAAAAAATTTAAGCATACTAACATAATAACACATCGAAATGTTTATAAGGATACATACACACATACATACATAAACATATATGTATGAATGTATGTACGTATTTTATCAATACATTTAACATACTTGTTATAATGTCAATGAAGTAGATTGTTAAGTGAAAATTTATTTTTAAAATAAATGACATGTTTTCATACATAGAGAGTAAGAGAGAGAGAGAGGAATAGACTGAAGGACATAACAAATAAATGAATTATAATTAAAATGTTTTATGATTTTTACTTCAAAATTTGTTTAGATTTAATTAAAGAAAACTTTTTATTTCATTTTTTAAATAATATAAATGATATTCATTAATTTAATTTAAGTATTTTTAATAAATGTATTTAATGTGAAATTTGTTTAAAAATTATTTGTTTTTTCTGCTATAAAGGGCTCATATGAAATTGACTATTAGAAATTTACAATATGGCGACTTTGGCAACTATAGATGTATTTCGAAAAATTCTCTAGGCGAGACGGAGGGTTCAATACGTGTATATGGTAAGTGGAATCAGGGAATGAAATAATTATAATTAACTTTGCTTAAATATAAAATGAGAACTAAGAACTTTCTTAAAATAAGTGGACCGTATATTTCATATTATAATGAGCAGGATTTTGATATAAGGAATTTGTTAATGTCTTTTTATTCTTATTTCTTTACAGAAATACCTTTGCCCTCAACGCCTTCAAAACAGGTCACTCATTCGACTATTGATACAAGAGAAAGTAAGTACATATTGCTAAATTTAATTAATTTTATAAAATTACAACTTTGACTTTTACATAACTTGAGGTTATGTTTTTAAATGGTGGAGATCATAAAATACTCACGACATAACCTGTTGGAGACCATTTAAGCCCTAATTCATTCGGGGTGAGGCCACTATAAGACTGGAACTTAATACTGAAGATAAGACTACTTTTGCTTAAACTCTGTTCGGGGCTCCAAATTAAGATTTTTTATTTACCCAGATTGCTGTTTATACCCTACACATCAATAATGGGAGGTTATTATGCGTACATTAGTAACGCACAAAAATATTGATCCTTACCCCACCTTAAAGTATACCGATCAACTCAGAATCACTTTCTGAGTCGATTAAGACTCGTCTGTACGTTGTAAACGAATGTAAACAGTTTCATTTGGAACGTTTAAACTTATTCCGGAAATGGGAATTATATTACCCAATTTGGGAATTCGTATTTTAAATATTAATTACAAAATGTAAATGAAAATTTGTTTTCTAATTTATAAATTTTATTCAACTTTTTATAATATCATCCCAGCAAGAACATGGCTTGTGCTTACTCAACAGCTTACATTTCAATGAATACTACATTACATCTGCATTACTTAGAAAGAGTCTAGTAATGACTTACGATAACAAGTTTTTTGTGAAAACTAATAGTAGACGCAGTTTACATGTCCTCCTAGGCATTTTTTCCAGAAACAAAACTACTTACTTAACTCCGGTAGTAAGTACTTATCAACTGTGGTAAGTTGTTGCCTAGAAAGTCATCCCCGTGTTCAAATAATAATTTAAAATATTATTGTGTTAGTAAATTTAAGCATTTTAATCCCTTACTTTTCAATGTTAGTTTTTGCTGGGATAACAATTTTAACTCTAAATATGTACAAGCTGTGACTAAGTCCTTTAATTGAGCTTTTTGTGTAGACAATTTAGGAATTCTATACTTTCACCTGAAATGAGATGATCTTTTTACTTCAAACTGGAGATTCATCCAAAAAAAAACTTTTATAATTCCAGATAACATAATACCCATACGCAATGATTCGAGTAGATCCCTACAAACCGATGTACACTTAATGAAAAATGACCTACTGGGTAGTGGTACCTCATCGTCGGCGTCCTCCTCGTCGTCATCTTCATTGTCGTCATCACACAGTGCAACATCATCAATAGCATCGATATCGGGCAATAGTATAACAGGTTTTAGTTCATCGGGCAATGCTATAGAACGTAAAGGTTCTCTGGCGATAGGGAAGAGTATGTTTTATACCGAACATCCTCCTAATCAATTGGCCGATTTTGCAGGTAAGTTTATATAAAGAAAAACTTTACTGCAGTTACGACTTTTTAAACTAAATTCCATAGAAAAGGTTTGATGAATTTTTCAAAACAGCAAGATATAGTCAGCAAGTCAGTAGTCAGTCAGTAGTACTGCTGACTTGGCCTGCTGTATTTTTTTATATTTTTGTAGTTTGCATTTTTATTACACATTTTTAATCTAATAATTTCAATTTAACTAAATTTAAAAAACAAATATTTTCAGCTGTAACTTCTAAACCAACGAATGCTTTAATCTTATGTGCTCATTTATTAGTATTTCTACTTTTAAGATGTCGAGCGTAAAATCTATTATTTAGTTACTGTAATTTAATTTAGTGTAAAAAGCCAAACTATTGTTAAGATTAGGGTTATTATGGTTAAGGTTTAAATTGCACACACAAACAAAAAAAAAAAATGGCAAAATCGACAAAAAATATGTAAAAAATAATAATTAGACATAAACTTACCCATAGAATGATGATGACTAATATTTATTATATATACAAGAAAACACTTACTTGAAGGACACCTACAAATAGATGAGAGAAAAGAAAAATGTTAAAATTAAATTTATTATATTTAGTATAAATTGACAATGAATTATTAACAAAACAAAGAAGTATTAAAAAATACATTTCATTTATTTAATGTTGAAAAAGACAATAAATACATATCACCCAAAAATAAATTATAATTTAACAAACCAAACCTCATAATACTTTCCCTCCCCCATTTAGAGTCATACTTATAGTTTTATAGTTTCTATCGCATATTTTTTTATATTATTGACATGAAATTTTCCAACTGGTTAAGATATTGTCTGAACTTTCATACTAAATATTTTATTTACTTAAATAGTAAAATCATTTGTAACTTAGGTAATTGAGGCCAAATATATAAGTTTATAATTTATTTAATAACGACCACAGTCTGCAATGGTCTTAATTATTAAGTCTAATGTAGATGTAATGACTTTATTCCATATCATCTAATCGTTTACATGTCATAACTATACATATTAAAATGTTTTTAATTTTGTATATAAATTAATATAGAGCAAAGTATAAACGATTTAAATGCTAAATAATACGCCTGCCAAAAAAAAGATATACATGACTGTAATTAAGACATTAGGTTCGCTCAAAACAAACAACAGTTTGCTTGATTTCGAAATATTTCTTCGGTATTATTTAAAATTTTTTTAAAAGGTAAACCTTCAGAACAAATTTAAGAAGTTTTTGAATTATTTTTTTTTTTTTTAATTTTAGTTTTTACAACAATCAAAAACTACATATTTTTAACCATAATTTCGGTTATGCATAGCACTACTTACAAGACATATTATACATCAAATGAAAGGTCTTTCGAATATCTTTCTTTTAAACTACATACATATTGTCTATTTATGTGAATGGAGGTAAGTTTGTAGTGCTGTCCTTTGTCACTACAGAGATCGTAGGTTCTGCAAAGGAGCGCACAACAGGTCCAATACTGTTCTATGAGTATTGCTTCGGATCTGATTCAACATATATTAATTTTACTTTCAAACTTACTACGCTTATGTATGAAAAGCTAAATATAGATAGAGTCTCCATATTAAACGGGTGGTAAAAGTCAGCTCTTCGAAGCCTTGTTTGAACTTGCATGCGAATTCTGATGTACTTGAAGTTTTGACAATTACTTTTCTCGATATTTCCTAAATTCTTCCTATACTAAAGGCACTTGTAAATCACGATGAATGTTTTAATTTCTTATATAGCATGGTGCTGTCGTCATGATTCTGAGAATTTTGGATTGGGCCCATTGCATAAGATCAATACTTACTTATATTACTTGAGATGCCCCATAGTTAAATTCCAATTGGTTTTAAAACAGTCCTAAACAGGGAGACTTTGCAGTCAAGGCTTAGCTTCGATTGATGAAATAGACATTGTAGTTTGGAAGATTTTAGTCTCATATGGAGCCGATGTGTTAACGCCAAGTTAGATGACCATCCAAGTGAATACTAAGATATATGACATGATCAGACTGGGAAATACTCACATTATTTAGTAATATAGGTTTTTTCATAAATTCTATCATATCTTCGTTATTTATGGACCTATTTCGCATATTTTAGATTGCAAACTTCTAGAAAGAAAGCATAATAGAATTGTTCATGTTTTGGATAATGACGATCTCTGACAGTTAATTAAATTGATTTGTTGGCCCTATTTCACGGTGGTACTTTTTCTGCCACAGGGTGAGCTGTTTACATACCGGTGGCAATTTTTATACATAATTATGCCGGCCCATGTACAAGCACTTTGCTCAAGTACTCGAGCTTTCTAATCTTTGGCCATTGCTGCCCGATTGCTTAACTTCCAAGATGCAAAAACATCACTTCCATTTATAACCATGTAGGGTTGGGATGGCCTGGAGTCGGCAACAGGGCATAGAGACGTATTCGGTAGACCGAAAAACGAATCCATCCAATAAGACAATGACTTGCTCTTTATCACTAAGAAAACACTGTGGTAAATCTGATAGAACAGAGTAAACCGTGAACATACCTGGACAAGGAAGGAAAATTCAATGGTATCATATATATAAGATACCTTACATCCATCACCATTCAACCCAGTACACTCATAGCGAAGAACATCCGACACACTCACTCTAGGTATACGAATGGGTAAGGTCCATATACCCCTATATTTATCCCGTATCATATACACTTAACACCATCTTATTTTCAACCCAAAATCCCACAGCTAATCATCTGTAGGGTATCTGTTTTCTCGGCAATTGCGCCGATCTTAGAATTATAGACTTTACCGTGCGTCAGTCCTTTATCAGATATTCCCTTCTCGCGAATTTGGGTTTAAACAACATTCACTGCGTGTACTCATGTGGTTCTCTATGTCAAATCATTCCTAAGAAAGACCGGTGATACATTTGATCATCGCCACACAGTGGTATAGGAAAAAAAAAAGAGGGAAATAGTTCGGTAACTTCTAAACGGTTAATCCGATTTTAATGAAATTTGGTGTGCACAAAGAGGAGGTGTTGTCGAGTTTAGGTTTTGAATTTGGACCTTATAGGCCAACCAGGGGCCCGGCGGGGGGTCCTCAAATTAGGACACCTCGGCTATGTTAAATTTTTAAAACGATCCTATTTCTTCATTTGAGTTCCGATTTAAAAAAAATTTCGTATATAGAATCTCCTCATCGAGCACTATAAAAAATGTCGTCGTAGCAGTAAATTATCTCTTATAGTTTAGGAGATATTCGCATTTGAATATTAAAATTTTAAAATTTTTACCGTCCTTACTTTAGTTTTTTTGATAATAGCAGGTCCAAATATTTCCGATTTTCGCCATTTTTTTTTATTTGCTTAACAACAAGTTTATATACCAAGCAGTGAAAGAATTATGTAAAAATCATGACTGAGTCCAAAGTTATAGGCATTTAAATTTAAAAATTAAAAAAAGGCGATTTTTGTCATTTTTTTGGGAAAAAAGTATCTTTTTCTTTTTAAGTTATCTAAAAGTTTCTAAGAAGATGTATATAGAATTTATACTTTTTGGAAAGCTGACTTTACATAAAATACGATAAATGAAACAAAACCTAAAAATTTTGATACCGAGGGGACCAGGTCCATCCAAAAAAACCCTATTTTTTATGGAAAATTAAATTTTGAGCAAAAATTCTCAAATCGCATAGTCGATATCAAATTATAGTGACCTGTTTTATATGACCCAATAAGTTCTTAATCATTTTGTAACGGGTTTCGATAACCCCGCCCCTGGTATGGATATAATAGGCAAAAACCAAAAAATCCCATTTTTGGGATTTTTTAAAACTTTTTTGGGAATTCCGGGATTTCTAATAAGAAAATTCGAAATTTTTATTTAATTTTGGATTTTGAGTAAAAAAATCTACCTAACTGTAAAATTTCATCAAAAAATATTCATAAATAAAATTTTTATTGCAATTTGAAAAATTTGTATCTTCGCAAAAACTGAATAAAAAACATTTTTTAATTTTTTTTAAAAAAGTAATGTTTTTTAAGTGACAAATTAATTAGGGAAAACTCAACATCTTTTAGAAAATTTACCTAGCACTATTATTTTCATCCATATATGTAACAAATTAAGAGTTAACCTTATGGATGAAAATAATAGTGCTAGGCAAATTTTCTAAAAGATGTTGAGTTTTCCCTAATTAATTTGTCACTTAAAAAACATTAGGTAGGCATGTTATATATCAATGGAAAGGTAATTTTGTCTATTTTTCAAAACTGTATATAATTTTTGAAAATTAAAAAATTCGCGGAATACTTTTTTTAAAAAAAATTAAAAAATGTTTTTTATTCAGTTTTTGCGAAGATACAAATTTTTCAAATTGCAATAAAAATTTTATTTATGAATATTTTTTGATGAAATTTTACAGTTAGGTAGATTTTTTTTACTCAAAATCCAAAATTAAATAAAATTTCGAATTTTCTTATTAGAAATCCCGGAATTCCCAAAAAAGTTTTAAAAAATCCCAAAAATGGGATTTTTTGGTTTTTTGCCTATTATATCCATACCAGGGGCGGGGTTATCGAAACCCGTTACAAAATGATTAAGAACTTATTGGGTCATATAAAACAGGTCACTATAATTTGATATCGACTATGCGATTTGAGAATTTTTGCTCAAATTTAATTTTCCATAAAAAATAGGGTTTTTTTTGGATGGACCTGGTCCCCTCGGTATCAAAAATTTTTAGGTTTTGTTTCATTTATCGTATTTTATGTAAAGTCAGCTTTCCAAAAAGTATAAATTCTATATACATCTTCTTAGAAACTTTTTAGATAACTTAAAAAGAAAAAGATACTTTTTTCCCAAAAAAATGACAAAAAATCGCCTTTTTTTAATTTTTTAAATTTAAATGCCTATAACTTTGGACTCAGTCATGATTTTTACATAATTCTTTCACTGCTTGGTATATAAACTTGTTGTTAAGCAAATAAAAAAAATGGCGAAAATCGGAATATTTGGACCTGCTATTATCAAAAAACTAAAGTAAGGACGGTAAAAATTTTAAAATTTTAATATTCAAATGCGAATATCTCCTAAACTATAAGAGATAATTTACTGCTACGACGACATTTTTTATAGTGCTCGATGAGGAGATTCTATATACGAAATTTTTTTTAAATCGGAACTCAAATGAAGAAATAGGATCGTTTTAAAAATTTAACATAGCCGAGGTGTCCTAATTTGAGGACCCCCCCGCCGGGCCCCTGGTTGGCCTATAAGGTCCAAATTCAAAACCTAAACTCGACAACACCTCCTCTTTGTGCATACCAAATTTCATTAAAATCAGATTAACCGTTTAGAAGTTACCGAATTATTTCCCTCTTTTTTTTTTCCTATACCACTGTGCGCCAGTTTTTCCCCGGGGTTGCAATAACACCAAAATGAGGGTCTTTCATCAAGGTAACATGCCCCCAGGGGGATGAATTTTCAAATGTTTTTAACTTAGATATAAATGCATGAAAAATAATATAAATTTGTATATCGATATATATGCTCCTACAGAGCCGTTTCTGAAGCCTTTGAAGAGGATGTAATATCTTATCTCGATCAAATGCCGGATTAATTTTTCAGCTCACTCAAAGAGTGTTTAACGATTTCTTCTCAGGACGGTTTTCAGAGAGCTTGGATGGATGTTCAAAGCATTTGATGCATTGCCTGTTAAATGACGACTTTATTGAGCATTTCAAAAATGTTGCAAATATATTATAACTCGGTTTCAAGTTGCCATGAAAGAGAGAGAGAGATCATTCTGTAACGATCGAAATGAATAGTAGTGGGGCAAGGTTAGAACTATAGGGCTAGTGAGCCAAAACTTCCCTAACACTCTTTTATATATATTTCAAAAAGGTACTGCAACATGTTATTATAGAATATTATACTTTTATGTCCGGCCGTATATTTTGAGCGTTTTTTATACATCCAATAAATAAATCGCCGAATATTTATATTTCAAATCAAGCAAACTTTAGATTCTTAACTTTTTATTTAGAGCCATTCTATATAACTATATATAGAATGAAAAGCAGACATAATACCTACATAATTACATTGAAACCTTTACCAACTATATACATATTTAGAATAAACATATCGTTATCGACAAAAATATCATTTTTATTTATTTTGACAGATTTTTAAAAATAAACATAAATCCAAACACTTCGTTTTTGAAACCAAAATTGATAACTAAGAACTGTTGTTGAAAAAAAGAAAACTTAAAATGTAGAATATTTAAATCTAATTATAATCATATCTAAATTCTAAACATAATCTAATAAACTTTAACAGCTGCTGGATTGCTACAAGGGATTTATGGCAAAATAAATGGATTAAACATGTTTATGATCACAAACTTCGATCTAGTTAAACTAGTTCATTGAAAATATTCAGTAGCTGAACTATAGTCATTCAGCTAAAACTTACATAGCAAGAAAGCATTGTTCTAACACGGTGATGATATTGGAGGCAAGTACTTAACACGCTGGCTTACAAATAACTACTTAAATAAGTACTTACAAATAGGGAGTTAAAAGTTGTTTCGTTTTCCGTAAAAAAGTGGGGTCATGTGCTTATTACGTATGTTGGTTATATGTAAGTCATTATAAAAGTACTTAAAAGTAATGTAGACGGGATGCCGTAGTCATCGAAAATAAGTTTTTGTGCAAGTCATTACCGAGTTTTTGCTGGGCATACACTTTTTGCTACTGTTCTTGTAAAAAGTTTTTAAAAATGCCCCCATTTATTTGCTTAGAGACCCTCTTGTTATTAAACTAATTTAATTTTCTAAAAACCTAAACAATAAAATTAATCATAACAAAAATATAATTTAAAATTGTTGTAAACTAAGCCGCTAAATTTAATTTCATATGTAAATAAAAGACAATATAGCATTTTTTTGGTAAATATAAATAAATATTAGTAAGTAATTATAATATGTATTATAATATTAATAATTATAATTAGTTAAAATTTAATTTCAACTCAATTGTAAACGATATAATTGTAATTTATTTGTTTAATTTTTTTTTTTCATTCGAGCTTAGTCAAACAAACATAAAGTGAAAAGCCTAAAAAAAAACTGAAAAAAAACCAAAATGCCGCTAAAAGGCAAAATAACTAACCTCAACTACAATGTAAATTAATCTCTCTCTAATAAATAATTAATTTAAAACAAACGCTCTACATATATTGACCAATATTAATATAAATGTATTAAATTAATAATAATAATCATTAATATTGTCAATATTCTATGAAATTTGTATTATATTTATTTAAATTTAATTACATACAAACATTTTTTTGTAAAGCGAACTAAGTTCAATAAACAAATACTTACACACAACAAACACTTGGTATATAAAAGTGAATCAAAATTATTAAAAAAAAATAAAATAATAAAATAAATAAATTCGTCTAAATTTGTTATCAGGCTTTAAAAGACAAAAAGAAATGCATATTTAATAACTATACATAGAATTATACTTATGTTAAATTTGTTTATATTAAGCATAGGTTTTTCAAAAACTACATTTAACAAAAATTAAAAATAAAAGTTAATGTTAAGAGGTCACTTTGCAAATGTTGTTCATAACAATCGTACTATATGAAGAACTCAGCTGTAGTACTAACGATTGTAAGACTATTTCAAAGAATTGAAAAGTAAAATGAATAATAAGATTACTTAGTTTAAGCCAAAATATTAGTTTAATACAAATATGTAAACTGACAAATATTTATAAATTAACAAAAAAAAAAAATGAAATAAAATAAAAGAATGATATAAATAAAATACTTACAAGCATTTAACATAGTTCTTAAAAGAATTTTAATTTCGCAAGGAATTTTGGGTAAGTATGATAGCTTTTAATGGGCCTTACTTAATCTACAATCGTGATCTATGTTAAGAGACTATTGTAGTCTTAGAACTTTAGTCATATTATTAGTTAAGTTTCGGTCCCAGTTTAAGTTTAACTGTAATCAAAAAAAGTTAAAATTGCAGTTTTGGTTAAGATTAAGTAGTAGTTTAAGTTAAGCTGTAATCATAGTCTCAAGTTAAGCTTTCATAACATTGTTATTTTTATCTTAACAGTAGTTTAAGTTAAGCTTTTAGACTTAATTAATAGTTTAGCTTTAATCGTAGTCTAATTAGTCGTAATTTAGCTTCGTTAGTAGACTTAGTTAAGCTTCAATCGTAGTATTAGTTTACCGTTAATCATAGCCTAAGTTAAGCTTTCGTAGCAATCTTAGTTTAGCTTTAACAGTAGTTTTTGTTAAGCTTTTATCCCTGTTTTAATTGATTACTATAATAGTGTATATTAATTTCAATCGTGGTCTAAGTAAAGCTTTAACTGTAGTATATTTTAAGCTTCAATCGTCGTTTTAGTTTAGCTATAGTAATAGTCATAGTTTAGCTTCAGCTGTAAAATTAGTTTAACTTCAATCATAGTCTAATTAATCATAGTTCAGCCTTAATTCTATACTTAGTTAAGTTTCAATTGTGGTATTAGTTTAACTTCAATTATAGCCTAAGTTAAGCTTTCATAGCACTCTTAGTTTAGCTTTAACAGTAATTTAAGTTAAGCTTTTATCATAGCATTGGTTACCTAAAATCCTAGTCAAAGTAAAGGTTTCATTGCAGCATAAGTAGTCATAGTTTGGTTTATTTTGTAGACTTAAGCTTCAGTCTTATTATTAGTTTACCCAAGTTAAGGTTGTTTGTATTGTAAATTAAGCTTCATTCGTTATCTTAGTTTAGCTTTAATCCTAGTCTAAGTATCAATTATAGTATAAATTAAGCTTTAATCATTGTCTAAGTGATCTAATCTCATCTGCTTATGTTTTATTTGTAGTCTACGTTAAGCTGTAATCGCAGTCTTTAACCATTTTCTTTGTTAATCTACGTAAAAGCATTTATTACAGTCTGAGTTAAGATTTAACCGTAGCAGTAGTTTTGCTTAAATTCTAGTCAAAGTTAAGCTTAAATCGTAGACTAAGTGTAACTTCAATCTTAGGCTAATTTAATCTTTAATACTAGTCTTAGTTAAGCTTTCTTTGTAGTCTTACCAGAGCTTTAATTGAAGCCTTTAACCATAGCCTTCGTAGTTAAGCTTTAAAAGTTCAGTTTAATTCTTATACTTAGTTTTTCTTCAATTGTAGTCGAAGTTAAGCTTAAATCGTAGAATAAGTTAAACTTCAATCTTAAGCTTAGATAATCTTTAATACTAGTCTTAGTTAAGCATTCTTTACAGTCTTACCAAAGATTTAATTGAAGCCTTCAACGGTAGCCAAAGTTAAGTTTTAATATTACTTTAAGTTCAGCTTAATTCTTATGATTAGTTTTGCTTCAATTGTAGTTTAAGTTATGCTTTAATCTTAGTGTAAGTTAAATTTCGATCATAATCATATCTAAGCTTTAATAGTTGTCTATGTTAAGCTGTTAATCTTAGTAAAAGTATTTATCACATTCTGAGTTTAGCTTTAACCGTAACAGTACTTTTGCTTCAGTTCTAGTCAAAGTTAAGCTTAAGTCGTAGACTAAGTTAAACTTCAATCTTAGGATAATTTAAGTTTTAATACTAGTAGCCTTCGTTAAGCTTTCATATTACTCTAAGTTCAGCTTAATTTTTATTTCTAGTTTTGCTTCTATTATAGTTCAAGTTAAGCTTAAATCGTAGACTAAGTTAAATTTCAATATTAGGCTAATTTCAGCTTAATACTAGTCTTAGTTGAGCTTTCTTTGTAGTCTTACCAAAGCTTTAATTGAAGACTTCAACCGTAGCCTTCGTTAAGCTTTCATATTACTCTAAATTCAGCTTAATTCTTATTCATAGTTTGGCTTCTATTATAGTTTAAGTTAAGCTTTAATCGTAGTGTAAGTTAAATTTCTATCATAACCTTCCCTAAGCTTTCATAATAGTCTATGTTATGCTGTATCATAGTCATAATTAAGCTTCGGTCATAATCTAAAATCTTCATAAAACTCAATCTTTGTCTAAATTAAACTTTAATCATAGTATTAGTTTAGCTTAAATCCTAGCATAAGTTAAGCTTGCATCTTATCCTATGTTAGGCTTTAATCATAGTCTTAGTTAAGCATAAATCATAGTTTAGGATTAGGAAACATATAAACCATATACGGTTACCACTATGTGATAAAAAAAAAACCAAAGAAAAAACCACAGTTTTGCCCAAAGTCATGTACATATATTTTTATGGGACCCCAAAGATTTGGGGCCTCAGTGTAATCTTTGCATAAAAGTGACCATTTTCTCAGGTACATATCTTGAAAATATAATTTTTTCATTTCAAGTGAAACATTTTACATTGTTAAATTAATACATTTTTATTAACAACACCTGTACGTATACATGTTAATGATTTATTGATATCAGAAATATTAAGTATACGCCTAATTTAGAATTAATTTTTTGATCTTGAATATGAAGTTTTTTTGATTTCATGTGTTCACAATTTTTGTTTTTTATGACAAGAGCTACTACTTTGCCTCAGAGAGTAAATCTTTTTTGGGGGCCTTTAAAAAAGTGCATGATTTTTTGCGTTGCGCGATTATTATTTTATTTTAACTTTAATAGTAGTCTTGCCTTAGCTTCTAAAATAGGCCTAATTTAACTTTAATCATCCTGACTTATCGTTGAGCTTTATAAAGTCATAATTTAGCTTTAATATTAGATCTATACATTTCGTTTTTACCGATAATTTTAATCATTTAGACCCATTTTATATGCAATACAGTTTTAGTTCGACTATAATCATAGGACTCTTTAGAGTCCCATTTAAGCTATTTCTTTGAATTGAATATCTTTTCTTCTTCTGTCGATTTAAAAAAGGTAACAGTTTCAAAAAACCTAATTTAATTTTTATCTAAACACATTGCACATTCAAAACCTATTTGGTTTACCGAATTATAAATAATACAATTACTTTTTTTCTTAATTTTTCATTTAACACTTAGTGTATTATTATTCAAGCAATTAAAAATTTGATTGTCTGCTTTCATTTCGCTTAATCTAGCTTTGATGAGTATTTACATTAATTTCTTAAAAACCACTTTGTTGAATTTTTCGCTTCGTTTTAGATGGGGAAGAGGAAAGAGGGTGAAAAATATTTTGCATAATGGTATTTTAGTTTTAAGGATTTACATATTTTTTCACGAAAGGGTTAAAGGAAATTTTTTTTTGGATGATTTCTTCGAATGGAAACAGAATAAATAATAAAATATTAAAAACAGAGTGACAGTATGGTTTACACGTTGTCTATGTAAATAAGTAAGTTTTTGTTTTTTTGAGGGGTATAATTGTATGAGGTAAGTTTAAGACATCAAAAGATTCGTGACAAAATCGTGTCGGCAAAACATTTTTTTGCCGCAATTGAAGAAATTAAAGATTTTTTGGAACAAAATAAAAATCATTTGGTAAATAAAAATAATAAAATACTATTTACGGTAGTATGGGGGATATACGAACCCCCATTAACCATTTTCAATAGGCTTTGTCCTTGGGTCAAAATTCATCAAATTATCTTAAAAATTTCGACCTGTAGAGTACGGACGGACAGACAGACAGACGTACGTACGGACGGATGGACGGACATAGTTATATCGACCCATGTGAGGTGAGTGATTCTTGGTATACTTTATGGTGGGTGTAGTACCAATATTTTTGGTCAGCACAAACGTATAATACCCTCCCCACTATAGTGGTGTAGGGTATAAAAACTTCAATAAAATATACCAACAACAACAACATATCTCTGTCAGTGCGCGTTGTTGGAGAGAATTAGTCAATTTGTATGAATCTATAATAAGAAAAAGAAACCTTTTTTCACACACAACATTTTTAGTTCCGGAAAAGCATCTTTAAGATTTATGGAAATTCTCAGCAAAGGAATTTTACTAATAAATCCTCCTTCAGAGCAGCTTTCTTATCAAGGACTTTAAACAATTCTTGTTTAAATCTTAAAATACTCTAATATTAAGTATAATTTTTTGTTGTTATTTGCTGAGCTAGTTAAAATTAAAAATAATAAAATATAGCAAAGGAGTAGGAATAGCAAGGTTCTATAAAATAGTCTTAAAATTATTATAATAAACACATTTTGGTAGTACTTTTAAAACTATTTAGTTCTTCTTATTGTTGTTTTTCATTTTTTTGTAGCCTGTTCTGCTTAATGCACTGTCAGCACAAACTCTCTTAATGGTCTTTGCCGTCATGACAACCGCAGATTTAAGGATTTTTTGTTGTTGTTTAGTTTCCAGCAACCTTTGCAGGAAAACATTTACCTTGCATTTTTATATGGAAAAATATGGCAGCAATATACACTTTAGTATAGAAAGTACTTAGTACTTATACACCCTCTCGTTCTTACTCGCACCATTTGCAGTTTTATTTTCATTGCAATTTTATTTAATTAAATTCATCTTCATTAAATAAAATGGTTTCTCGTATTTTATATTTTCATTTTTTTTTTTTTGTTTGGCTCGTAAAACGTTGTTCATTCACTTGTGCAGCATAGAACAGAGCAGAGTCCAGTGGCAATGAGAAAATTTTAGAATTTTGTTTATGAAAGAATTTCCATAATTTGCATAAATTTATGAATTTCATTCATTCATTACCCTTCTACTCTCTCTCCCACCCCAAATACAATTCAACGCAATTTCAGTTATAATGAAAATGTATTCTATTCTCGGTATATTTTGTTGTTGTTTTATTAAAATAATGAAGCAATAAAATGTATGTACAAACACATCTATATTCAAAAACAGCTACAGATAAATTCATATATTTAAAATTTTTCAGCACTCTTAAGTATTATTGAATATAAATATACCTTTTTCAAATTTGGTTTTATACGGATTCCGTGGTTATTGTGGCAACAATTCAATAATTTTTTATGGCTTTTGTTAAAATTTTATATTAAATTCACTGCACAGCTATAATAAATGGCAATTACAAATAACACAAAAATAGGAATTAAACAAAATGAAATTAATAAGGGTTAATTGCTGTAATAATTGTTTTCTGTTCTTCGACTCATCCACACTCCCACTCTCATACTTATACGTTCTTACACACACACATAAATAAATAAACAATTTGAAAATCCTTCAATTAAATTATAATTCAACGTTTTTGTTCCATTATCAAGGTTCTGAAGCTAAAGTTTTGACAGACCAACAAAGGCAATACAAACATAATAAATGTCAATTACATAAGCAGATACTCATTTTGATTTCAAAAATTCATTTAATCCGATTCACTTACACAATTCATGCACTATGGCTTGAAATTTTATGAAAATTTTATTAGGTTTTGTAGAAATATGTCTTATACATAAATACATAATATATACTAATATTTTGAAGTTTACAAAAAGATATCCTTAACCGGAAAGTTCTTTAATCTCTTTGTGAAAAACCGTCTCTCGAAAACGAAGCAAAAATAGATCCACATTTTAATAGAATTTCCATGGGGATCACGATACAGAATATCATATGTTTCTTCTAGTACACATCCTATTTTCTTGCAGAAATTTCAGGCGAATCTAAGTGTGCAGATACATATTTATGTATATTGGACACACTTCTGTAAATTGATAATGTAGACAAATACCTAATTACAACTACAGCGCTTATATGATCAGAAAATCCAATTATGTTTAGTCAACTTTATGCATTATTTGATTATGCATTATTTATTTAAATATTTCATCCCATTGTGTTGAATTGTAGTGCAAGGAAATGTACAACAACTGGGTTGCCAGATGTGATTCGTAAAAGTTATTCATAATAAGACAAAACATCAGCTTAGTAATTTATTAAGTTAGTGAATTAGTGAATAAGTAAGTTGTTAAGTTAGTAAGTGAGTAAGTTAGTATGTTAGTAAGTAGTAAGTTTGTAAGTTAGTAAGTTAGTAAGTTAGTAAGTTAGTAAGTTAGTAAATTAGTAAGTTAGTAAGTTAGTAAGTTAGTTAGTAGAGTTAGTAAGTTAGTAAGTTAGTAAGTTAGTAAGTTAGTAAGTTAGTAAGTTAGTAAGTTCGTAAGTTCGTAAGTTAGTAAGTAAGTAAGTAAGTAAGTAAGTAAGTTAGTAAGTTAGTAAGTTAGTAAGTTAGTAAGTTAGTAAGTTAGTAAGTTAGTAAGTTAGTATGTTAGTAAGTTAAGTTAGTAAGTTAGTAAGTTAGTAAGTTAGTAAGTTAGTAAGTTAGTAAGTTAGTAAGTTAGTAAGTTAGTAAGTCAGTAAGTTAGTATGTTAGTAAGTTAGTAAGTTAGTAAGTTAGTAAGTTAGTAAGTTAGTAAGTTAGTAAGTTAGTAAGTTAGTAAGTTAGTAAGTTAGTAAGTTAGTAAGTTAATAAGTTAGTAAGTTGCTTTAAAATATCTCATAATTACTCGTACATATGTGTGTAAGTAAACCTGGCAATTTGCAACCTACAAACTAGGTTTTATCTTTTATTCCATTTAACGCAATCACAGTTTTCTCTTGTTTTTTCGCTGAACTTTTTTCGCTTCTCTCAACTACGTAATAGAATTGTGTGACATAAAGAGTGTTTGTTATTGCTGTTTCCTCTTTTTAATGTTGTTTGGTGATGAATTTCTGTTGAAAGGATCTGGTATCTCTGTGGGAGTAGAGTATTAAAAGGCTTCATAATATGAGAACTTTACAAATTCACAAACACACATTGCTACACACACACACAGATAAATTCATTTACTCACTCACACACTTTTGCTATTTATGCAAACACAGCACGACACCACTTAAGTTCATTAAAACAAGCACTTTATCATCTCATATGTTGATATGTTAAGTGAAAATACACAGATACACACACATAGATACTTGTATAATAGACATTTGAATATAATCATTACACACAGATAGACGAACTCGTGTAAATGTATGTGTGTGTGTGCGTTACAGTGTATGAAAATGTCTGTATAGAACATTTGTGATTATGAAGCGACAATAATAAATTTCAATTCCATTTGCTGCTCATAATTCAAACACACAAACAAAATCCCATTCAAAATCAATAAACGAAATAAAAATTAATTCGTTTTTTTTCTATTTTCTCTGCATTTTTTTTGTTATATTTTACTGTTCTTCAAACTAAACACATACATACATTTATATGTATGTATGTAGATAGATATCTATCTATCTGCAGCCTTAAAATATATCTATATTTACAACTGCATACACATAGATACTTTTATACAACTACAGCCACATAGTATATCATCAGCATTTGGTTATTTTCAATAAAGTGATGACTTTTGACTTTGATTTTTATTGAGTTTTACATTTTGTTTGAATTGAATGTTTAAAATTGTTTTTATGCTTCTGATGATAATGATGATAATGACGATAATGATGGTGAACATGATGACGCTGGTAGTGGTGGTAGATGGTGTTTTGTTGAAGAGGAGAGATTTGTATTTGGGGTTGCACTTTCATTTGACTAAGTGCTCTTGAATGATTTCAACACTTGAATCTATACTCGTACCCTACGAGAAGCACTTCCAAGTGCAAGTAATCAGAAAAATATTTATTGTACTTCAACACATACTGGTTGCTTGCTATTCATGAGTATATTTTTAAAACTGAAGCAACTGGTAGTATTATGAAATATTTATTTATTATTTATCTATAAGAAGCTTATGAGAAGATAATGAACATTTAAATTAAATTGAAGAAGTTAACCCATCCTTTGATTTCGTAGCTCTTCTTGTTGTAGGGCTAACTGGAGATGTGCTTTCACTGTAATACACATTCAAGTTGTTTTGTTTTCTATTTTATTCACTTTGCTCTGTCTGGAAACTTGTAGCGATATTGTGGGTGGTTGGTTGTTTGATGGACATTATAGTACCGTTATAATTCAATCGAGATTGATGTATAAACACTTCAAAAGTCCAGACATGCTGCTGCCAAATGCCTTTCATAAATTTGACTGACATTTGTTCTTCTACTGACGTTTAGGGACTTGCAGCAGCATTTATTAAAACAAAAACAACAACAAATTTACCAACATTGGTCATACATTTTCTAGGCATTAAAGGGGGCGGCTTATTGTTTTGCTCTACTCTCTACTTCTTCTTTTACTTCATCTAACAAATACTAACATTCTCTCGGGTTGTATGTGTAGATGTATGTAAGTATGTATGTATCAATGCGCTATAAATATTAGTAATTGATATAAAATCGCCTGGCAGTTTGTGAGCCGTTAGTTTTAGTTTCGTTGCCATCATTCTTCGTCGCAGTCGAAGTCTCTAAGTGATATTATGGTTTTGACAGGTATTGAATTACATTGACACCATCAAATTGATTAAAATCGAAAGCGGAAAAGAAATTATTTTTACAGACAATGAAAATGTTACGAAAAGTAAAAAAAAATAAGTAAAGCTGAAACACAAATCTGATTGTGTCAGCTTAAAAAATTATTTGGTCATTTAAAAAATCTATGTTGAATTTGTTTTTTTTTTTTTTTTTGTTTATTTTGTAGAAAACTCGAAATAGCAACAAATGTCAATTTTATTTCAGTTTCTATTGTTTTGAATTATATGTATAAGGCCAACAAAGTCTTATATTAATGAAGATTGATATTTTAGTAATATAAGTATTTGGGTATGGAACAGTTTCTAAAGGTTAGATTTAGTTAAGTTTAAAACCCAAAATTTCGTTTCAGATAACCAAAGACATTTTAAATGGATTTCACTTAAATGTCGTTAAGATATCTGAACAAATGAACAAAGACGTTTAAATATTTGACTAAAAAAATTTATACAATCTTTAAATAAATAATCATTTAATTTAAGTCAAATGAAATGTGTTCATCACAAAGTTTGATAAAATGTAACATTTGGGATAAATTGTTTGTTAGATTAGAGTTAGAGTAGAGTTAGAGTAGAGTTAGAGTAGAGTTAGAGTAGAGTTAGAGTAGAGTTAGAGTAGAGTT